>NC_092864.1:64988156-65088305 GCF_032062135.1 Pyxicephalus adspersus
TGTAAGTCAGAACAGGTACATTATTTTAATAAATGCAATTAGGACAGATGTTTGTCTCAACATATTATTAGGAAGTGTGGTGTCAGTTACTGTATAAAATCCTCACTGTGAGCTAATCACAAACAAAGCAAAAAAAAATCATGCAAAACACCCTCTCCTCCCCCCCATCAAGGCTACGTCCTGCACATGAACGAGTAGGGAAGCCCCGTTTGTATCTAGGAGTCGTCCGTATGTCGGATGTCCTTAACTCGGGGACTGCTGTATTTACTTATTCTGTACCAGCAATAAATACACATTAAAACAATTCTACATTCACCTGAAAAAGCTGTAGGCAATGTTGAGAATTATTTTTTTAAGGCTCTGTTCACATCTGCATTGTGAACAAACGTTTCCATGCTGCAACCACTCACTGCTGCCGCACTACATGCAGCATCTCACACGAAGAATTGGTTCAGAGACGTCTGGAAATACTAACCACACCAATCACCACCATAGCCTAACATTTACAGCGGAAGAAATAATATGACAGCTCCTCTAACTAGCATGGCAGCCATTTGATGTAAATGATGGGTTCTATAAGCTGTTAGGAACCCATTACACCACACTTCACAGTCACCATTGTCATCCTTAAGGATTATTTACTTTGTAGTTAAAGCAGCTGGAGAGGTCAGTGAGAATCTGATTTAAAGTTCCATTGGGACCTATTCACAATATATTCTCTTCTGTACATATCACACATTGCATAGGGAACAATCTCTAGTGTTCCAACTAATTCTTTGCTCTGCACTGCATTATTTGGCACACAAGTTTGCCATTTCTGGAAGCTCTACTATTTAATGTATTGAATGCGTCCAGTGTCACAATAGGCAGTACATGTGTATTGTCATATAATTGGGCCTGATTTATTAAAGCTCTCCAAGGCTGGAGAGAATAACCTTTCATCAATGAAGCTGGATGATCCAGAAAATCTGGAATGGATTTCTTCAAGGTTAATTGCAAATTGCTAGCAAATATTTTGAATACTGGGCCAGATCCATTCCAGGTTTTGCTGGATCACACACTGATAAAAGTGTATTCTCTCCAGCCTTGGAGAACTTTAATAAATCAGGCTCAATGTGTGGCAACCCCATGCCCTTAGTGAGTCCTCACTGCTTGTTAGCAATATGTTAAGTTTGGGCACAGTTACACTTTAGGCTAAAATTCCAAAAGTCATTATTAAAATGTGATCTTGACAAATCTGAGTCTTCGGTTTTCATTGTTAAAATATTAAAAAAGGGCATATCAATTGTTGAAAAAAACATTGACATAAATATGAATAATATATCACCAAATCCATGTATATATATCCTGAAAATGAAGATTCATACACAAATAATACCGGTCACTCAAACGGCGTTATGGTATGTGCTAGTATTACTTGAATATTAGGCAGTCACAAGTCATGGAAAGTCATGGAATAAAGATGGCAATATGAGGAAAATGTCCATCTGGTGTGTTATGTATCAAGTCAAGATCCATTTGTGTAAGAAGCCAGGCTTTGCTGCCACAAAAAGATCATGGTCTTTGTATTGGTTTCACTGTTGACTTTGTACGGTGCGGATGGCATGGGAAATAATATATGTATGTTGTGGTTTCTTGTTTTCAAAGGGCTTACACGGAGGCATTCATCATCTCTTTATATTATTATCAGACAGATTAGCCTTTCATGTCACACATTCAAATTATGTAATGCCATATTTTGTATCTTTCAGAGATTTTCAATAAGGCATTGTTCAAATTTAGAGTGGGATGTAATCTTGTTGGAATAATTAGTAGCTGCCTACACATTTAACAGTAGGACTTTCCATTAATTGAATATTTCATGCAATTGACTCATAATTGTAATACAGCTATTTAGACTCACAAATGAGTTTGGCTTGATAACAAGTACAAATTGTTATATGATTGTTAAGGGAAAACTGAGATCTCTGACAATGTGGTGTTTTGTAGAAGGGTCTGCAATACAAACACATTAAAATGAATAACTGTTAGTATATGGTATGCTATTATTGTTGCTGCAAATACCTTAAATTGTTACAACTGTTGGCTACTGATAAGAAAATTGATACTCCAAGTTTAGGATATGATCAAGATATTAGCAAACCTCTGACAGTGTATGCCTTATTACCTTACCTAAAGTTCTGAGTCACATTCATTTTTTGGTGAAACCCAGTAGGCTATAAGGCGGTGCAAAGTTTTTTTTTTAAATGGCTAGAACTTTTAAACCAGGATACTATGTGCATGGAGTTTGTATGCAAAAATAGAAATAAAAAAGTAGGCAAAGAAAAAATTTGGCTGAGTATCAACAAAGTGTATTTCCAAACTATGAGTGATATAAATAGACATTAACTGGTCTAGTTATATAAAGATGATTCCCATGCCCATTTAGAATGACATGGGATTGGGATGATAAATCGATACAGAATAAAGCTGACCGTAAACAGTTAGAACCAAAAAGAGAAGAGTGTGTAACGTCTCATAACCCAACGCGCTTCGCCTTACAGCTTCTTCAGGGGTTTATATAGACATAAGTAAATTGGGTATAGTGGTAAGAAAACGTGCCACAGTATAGATGTATCAAATATCACAAGGCTGAAGTATGAGAGAAGGCTAATTGAGGTTAGATTGTTGGATAGTGTACTTATTTGGACCTGGAGCTTTTTTAATTCTTTGTCATAGTAAAAAGCTAATTGAGGTTATATTGTAGGGTTTAGTACTTGTTTAGTACTGGTTTAGTACTGGTTTAGTACTAGGGACCTGGAGCTTACTTCTGTATTTTCTGGGTTATTAGTTGGCAAATGTTTTCAATTCATTCCAGGTTTACTGGATAACCCAGGTACTCACATGACAGTCTACCTTCACCAGAATTGAGGAGCTATAATTAGTGTTGGTGTTCGAATTCGGGTTGTCCTTATATTCGACCCGAATATGGCTGTTCGAATTCGGATGGACCCGACCCAAAAAACACGGGATTCGACTTCAAAAATTCGGGAAAAAAAAGCTTAAAAAAAAAATAAAAATTATTCCTAAATGAATTTAATTTGTATGTGTTTTTTTTTAACTTGTTTTTTTTTTTTACAGGTTATCTGACAATGACATTATGAATCATAATGTGATTGTGGGATTCCTGGACCGTGGAAACTTTGAGGTTACAGCTAATTGGAAGCAGGTGCCTTCAATTAACTGTAACCGCAGGCAATACCAGGGCAATAGAGGTTCAACGGAGATATGTATCTCCATTCATAACCTCCACTGCTCTTTGATTGGCTGAGAAATAGGAAACCCTGATGACAGCTCAAGCATCATCAGGATTTCCCTTTTCCCTTTTCCCAATCAGGGAGCAGAGCAGTCAGCAGAGCTTTACTATGCTGACAGCTCTGCTCCCCTGATCACTCCCGCAGCCCTAGAGGAGCTGGATTTAAAATAATAAAATAACCATACAGTGTTTTGTTTGTTCCGTAATACAAAAACGTTACTTTTATTTTACAGAGGGACTACTTTTATTGTAAATGAAAATCTACTGTTAATATATAACTAGGAAGCCATTCTGATGTGAAACCTCCTTCATCTGCAAAGCTTGAAATTTAATGTGTGACATGACATTACTGGAGGTTAATTGCAGTAGAGATACTGCTTTTATATTCTGCGCTTATTCAGCAATTTAGCAGTGCTAACCATCAATTTGGAAGACAGAACATAATTAAACACATGTTTATTTGCAGTCACCTTTACACTGGTCAGCAGAGCTGTAGGAAAGTAAAAAATATATATATTTAGTCATTCATAGTGAAGTGTGGTCTGAACTGCTGAACTACCTCAAAATTATTAACACTGGAACACCAATTAAAATTGTTTTTACTCTTAAGATTTACATTTTAAAATACTCCATGTGGTTTAGGATAAATGTCACTGTCACATTTTATACTTAAGTTTAAAAACATTCAAAAAGTACATGAATACAGTGCATAGATTTTCTATACTGGGACATATGAAAATGAAAATGAAAATCATCAGCATGGCTAAATGTGGCTCTATGCAATACAATACAGCTAAGCATGCCCACTTTGGTCCAAAGGACAGCGTTCCAGATGGTTTGTTCACATGCTGCCATGTTCTTTTTAGATAGAGGAGGCCTTTTTTCCTGACAACCCTTCCAAAAAATCCATAATTGTTCAGTGTTTCTCCAATTGTACTGTCATGAACTTTAACATTTAACATGCTGAGGCCTGTAGTGAATGAGATGGAGCAATTGTTTTTTTTGCAACTTTCTTGAGCATTGCATGGTCTGACCTTAAAAAGAATTTGCTGTGATGCCCACTCCTGGGAAGATTGGAAACTGGGATGTTTTTCAATTGTGAAAAATTGCCTTATACAGGTAGTCCCCGGGTTAAGGACATCTGACATACGGGCGCCTCCTAGATAAGAAAATGGCTTCCCTGCTCGCTCTGTGCTGGGCGGAAGCTGGAGGGGGAGGTGGCGGTTTGCACTTGCAGAAGAAATCTTTTGAAACAGCTGAGGTTGTGGGTGATCTTAGGGGGTGAGCTCTTTCTGCAACAGCTGCCTTTCTAAAATAATTGCTGATGTCTTTCCTCCCTGCTATTATGTTAACACACACCTGAATGCACCTAGATCAATAAACTGTCAAAACTTTTGCTTTTACATATGCATGTCATTGTATTGTATTTATGTAACTTTAGAACCTGTTAAGTATCTATGGCTTTAAAATATGTTCCAATATGCAAAAACTTGGAATTTAAAGAGGGTTTGCTTTTTACATCATACATTTCTCTCCATGTCTCTCTCTGTTTCTCCCCTCATATATATACTTCATTTTACTACCACAGATTCCTAGCCTGCGGTATTCACAGCCCTTGGAGTTTGACACTGTATTTCTGAAATATTAACAAAAAGTACATGTTCATTGTACTATAGGACTGTCTACAAAAAATATGCAACTTTTTATGCCAATAATTAGGTATTACTTAAGCTTAGATAATCAGTTGTAATGTACATTTTACACATTTAGCCTTTTTTATGCAAATATATGCCTTGTTTGTTTGTTACCAGTGCCCATCTCATGAAACCTATCTTTAATACCTACAGGCATGACGTTTGGATCCTTGACCATCATCAGCTTGGGTACTACAGAAGACACCTAGATCATCATTCCTACATCATCCTTTTCTAAATATAAATAACCTTCCCAGAAGTAGAAAGGAAAAGCTGTACAAAGTTGCTGCCAGGAAATTTTGGTATTGGGATTGAGAAGTTGGACATTGTATGAAGCCATCACCTATCTACAGAGAGAATCAATTACTATCTGAAGAAACACCAATCTCCTCCACAAGACATGTTGTATTAGTTCTCGTTTTATAAAGGGAATCTGTAGTGTATGTGAGTATACATTTTTTTCAACTTTTGTCTATTTTGATACAATTGATTGCACATATTTCAACAATTGCATGGTATATACTAATTTCTATTTTCTGTTAGTAACATCTGTCTCAGATTTAAAGTGATCTATTTATAAAGCAGTTAATCTGACATTCAGCAGACTCTCATTCTTATTCTCATCCAGAAACATTCTCTGATGCAAACATATACCAGGTCCATGTGTTTGAAAAGGCAGTGATTGATTCTCTATCAGAGAACGGTGCTGAATGTCAAATTAATTTCTTTATCAAGAGACCCCAATAAAAAGAACCTATTTACCGTCAAGTGCAGAATTAAACAGGTGAATGTTTTCTGGTTTTCAGTTCATCTTGTGATGTTTTAAATTGGTAGTGTGGTTCAAAGTGAATTGCTTTGCAGAAACCTCTGGATATAAAGTGAAGGTAAACCCAAAAAGCTTTACCATGTTAATATAATTTCAAGAGTAATTTTAATTATTTTAAACTCCACAGGTATAATAAAAAAGTAAAAAATGTTGATTGCGCTTTGAGGAATCTTGTTCAGCACATCTTTTGGGGTGACAAAACTATATCTTCCAGTTGTTGTCATTTGTTGTGTTGTTGTTGGCTCCTGATGAAAACTACATATAGCCACAATGGTTCCCTTGGCATGGTCCACTATTGCCATAAAAAAACTTGCCATGAAACCATTGCTGGAGATAGTGTGGAAGGTTGGTGCAAAGAAGCTTCAATAGATCTTTAAAACAAGATTCAAATGTTTAGTTAGGATTTTTACTTACCTTAAGTAAGATGGAATCTGGGAATTAAATGTGTATTTGCTTTTTTCCAACTGATAAAAGCAAGAAGGACTTTGAGGTTATTCAGTTGATTTTTAAAAATCAGAAGAGGGATCTGAAAAATGTATTTTTGACAGTTGATGTCTAGACCAGTTTGTGGTTTTTGGTATATATTACCTAAAGAAATCCCCTTTCTGCTGCTTTATATATCACATTACATTTTGTTTTTTGGCCTATTTTTAGGGGACATATAAATATTTAACTATATACTAACTATATAATAACTTTTCAGTTGATATTTTTTAGTACCAGTGTTTACCCTAGAATGTGCTTTAGCTAAATTACCGGGGGAATCACAATTGCTTATGGGTTTCAGAAGTATTTTGTCTAATAGCATACTCTCAGTTTCATTGCTGTGCTTCACAACAGAATCTTATTAAAAAAATTCCTTCTTCCTTTAAAAGAAGATACTTCAGGCCATTTATGTGCTGGTATTTTATAAAATGTGTAACACCCTTGTTTCCAATTTATTTGAAGTTTATGTGAAGAAATGCCAACAAAATTATTATTTTTTAGGCTGTATTTCTACCATATATTTTCATCTGCAAGGTCTACTACTTGGTAAATAAAGTGGAAAATATATTTTTCAAGTTGTGTATTTCTACTGCTACCTAGGCATTCTATTGGTCACATAGATAATGCTGTATATTTTAGGCTTAAAAATAAAAATCATTGGTAATATTTTTACTAAAGAGGTACTGCTATAAAGAAAAAAACCCCACAATATTTACAGAGCATCTATTCATTACTTGGTTGACATATTATTTTGCTGTTGGTAGATCTTTAGGGAATGCTGTTAGTAGATTCATAGGGAATGAACATTTAAATTGCTACAATAGTGTTTTTTAACTCTATATTGTCTTTGTAATACAGCAACACATAAAAATTGATAAATTAAAAGAATTTCAATCTGTTTGTTACAAAGGACAAGAGGGCGCTCTTTGCGTCTGGAGGAAAAGAAGTTTAAGCTCCGGATAAGGAAGGGATTCTTGACTGTAAGGTCTTTGAAAATGTGGAATAAGCTCTCTCAGGAAGTAGTTTCAGCTAATACTATAGATCACAGTTCCCCAACCCCCAGGCTGTGGCCCACTAGTGGCTGTATGACAGGCACTAGTGGGCCGGTGCACCCACCAGCAGGGTCGGGGGAAGGACCCCCCTTAGGGGGCACACCGGCCAAGGCCGCGGACCACGTCCCTGGAGACATCGCAGGCTCAGGGTGGTGGGCGGGTTGTGTTTCTGAACACACAGGCTCAGACCTGTGATGGGAGAGTGGGCAGTTCTGGCATCATGATATCACTCTGGGGGGAAGTTTCCTTTCCTTTGAGTGACGTTCGGCTCCCTGCACATGTGCGGTCCAGAGCTGTGCATTTAGTGGTCCGCGACCTGCAAAAGGTTGGGGACCACTGTTATAGATTTATTTAAGGAAAAGTTGGATGCTTTTCTAGAAGCACAGAATATAACTGGGTATTAAGGGCTTAGGATAACAGACTGTTGATCCAGGGAACATCCGATTGCCTCATGGAATCAGGAAGGAATTTTTTTCCTCTGTTATAGCAAATTGTACCAGGGTTTATTTTGCCTTCCTCTGGATCAACTATGTCCATAGGGTTTTATATCTGGGATATGATTATTTCCCTAGTGGTTGAACTTGAATTATATCTTTTTTTCAACCTGACTTACTATGTACCTATGTTTTTTTTTTTTAAACTTGGCTTTTAGGGTAAAAAATAGTATATTTACTATTTTTTTACTGAAAGGAAATTTTTTTTAAGAGCCCTGTAAAGCATTTAGAATAAAACTCCCAACAAATGAAAATGTGTTTTTTTTACATTTCAGAATAAGGTGAAATTACATTTACAAACTAATTTTTTACTATTTTTTTTTACACTATAATGAAATATTTTATTAATAGACGAGGTGTAAAAATATTGGCAATGGTGATATACATAGAGAAATAGAAAGCAACAAGAAATATGAAGCACAACGACCGGTACCAATTGTACCGAATTGTCAAATAATCACAGGTAACAATCAGATGTTCCGATATAGAACAGAATCACATTGAACATCATAAAAGAGAACAAAGTAGGCAAAGTAGAGAAGGAAATGGAAGGAAGGGAAAACAACACATGGAAGGCAGGAGGTATTGAGGGAAAAAGGAGAGGAGGAGGAAAGAGAAGGGACAGTCAAAAGCAATAAATAAAACCATGAAAAATCATAAAATAGGTTCAGATAGAAAAAGAGTATGATCAAAGGAGGGTGGAGAGAATTTCTGAACCTAAGGCGATCCTGTATCAGGATCCAGGGGAACTCAAGGCTTTCACTAAAGTTATTTTGGCAGCTGTTAGGATATGTTGCACAAGACGCAATTAAAGGGAGAACAACATGGTCAGTTTGAGATTAAACAAGGCATATTCGGGGTCCTTAGGTATACTTTAACGAAAGAGGGGGGTTTGGAGGGAGAAGATCTGCAAATAAAAATCAGATTCTACCAGGCATTCCCACCAAATATGTATAAAAGAGCCCAAATGTGGGCTACAAGAACATTTTGGGGACCCTAGTAGGTACCAAATATCAATGAGTCTGTAGTTTATAGTAAGCTTCCAGGGCATTAAAACTAATAGAACAATTTATTATGTGACCAAATACGTGTCCAGTCATTATCAGTCACGAAGTCGCCCAAGTCATTTTGCCATTTATGAACATAAGAAGGAGACGACAAGATCACAGAAAGTAACATAGTATATAATGTCAAGATAAGATTCCTAGAGTTAGGGTTTCCTTGCAGATGCCTTCAAGAAAAGCCTGGGGTAAAGGAAGGCAGGTGCACAGTTTTAAGTATAACGTTTCTAATTTGCAGGTAATGAAAATATGCGGCAAGAGGGAGACGATAAGTGTTTCCTAAATAGCAAAATAGATGGAGACCAAAAGGCGTTATAATATTACAGGGACGTGAACACTAAACAATGAGAAAAATTATTAGAATATTTATACAACTGTTATGAGTATGATAATACATAAATCATGGAATTTTCTGACCTGTATGCTTGCCTTCAGCCACCTAAACCATGTTATGGGATTGGTCCAGTGTATGATTTTAAAACCTACTAGGCGGGGACTTTAATGAAAACAATACGCAAGAAACTAATGAATATATCAAACAGTTGGTAATCATATGAGTTAGGTAAAGAAAAAAAAACAGTCCAATATATAAAAAATCTTCCTAATAAAATCGAAATAGAAAACTAGAAAATGTTATCGATTAGTTATTTTATGTGAATACAGTGCATCTGTTAACATGACTTTTACTTTACTAGCCTGAGCTGCAAGCACTCACCCAACCCTAGCTAACTCAAGTGGTAATTGGCCCCTAACCTAACCTAATATATCCAGGACTGTTATAAAGCATTTTTACTTTAAACATTATGCAGAATTATTTTCCCTTGTTCATAGTAGTGTTTTTTCATCACCTGCCTATCTTCTTCTGTGGGAAATCAATAAAGTGGTCAATACAATGTAATATAAAATCATAACAATTCCCTTGTTGCACTGAGAAAGGCCAGCCCTATGGAATGACAGGAATCTTCTTATAGGTATTACTGATCCTATATGAGTTAATGCCAAGAAACCAAGCATATTAACATTAGTCAATAAAACCTGAGGGAATAATGGGAATATAACTTACTGGAGAGCCACCAGTTTGGCACAGAGAATTAGTACCCGGTGAAAGATTGCTTTTTTTAAAAGTAAAAATCTAAAAAAAGCTTTTCTGTCCCTGTAGCCAGTGTTTGCTTGGAGGAAAATTGTATTGAAGGAATTCCTTCAGCCAAAAAAGAAATGTGTTTTACTCTGATGTGGGCTGGTGTGCAACAGCAGAAGCTGAAGGAAGTGACGGTGGCGGATGAACCTCCAAAACATGTTTATGTTACTCAATAATGTAAATATACTTAGATATTTTTCAGATTATATCATTTGCAGTTAGCTTACTCCTGCTGCTGTTTGAAGGCATAATGACTCCCTACAACAGCAGTTTCATGTGGCTGCTGCAAATGCCGATATGGACAATACATTTTATTTCTTGCTATATAATATATTGTGGTATTAATCGGTCAGTGGTGATGCCAATAGTGTCTGTATTTTGTTTAAATAAGTGATAAACATCAGAAAGCCTTTTTAAGGTCCAAATCAGTGGTCACCAACCTTTTCGACTACACGGACCACTAAATTCACCGAACTCGGACTTTGCATGCGCGGGGAGCCGTGTGTCACTCACGGGAAGAAACTTCCTCCAAAGTGAATTGATCATAACAGAACCCACTCACTCTCCTATCACAGGCTCAGACCTGCTTGCTAAGTTTGGGGGGGGGGGGACAGTAGCACAGGGCTGTAGACGCAACAAAAGTTGTATGTGTTGTATGTGCATATAAGTTTTTGGATACCACCCGAAATAACATACCAGACACATAGAAGAGCATTATTATGGCCAACTAAATTAATCTGGAATGCTGGCTGAGCCTGCAAACCAAATAATCTAAGGGCCATTAGTTATGGGTACAGGGACTAAAGAGCAGTGAACGACCTAGTTATGGCACCTATGCTATCTGCTTTCTGAGATTTATGCTGGTGGTGGTATAAAGAGTAAATGGTAATAAAGTAGTGTCTCTTTGCCAAAAGATTAATGTATTTGGTTGAAATTAGTAAAGCATGGCAATATAGTGCTTTAAAGTAGTTTCCTTTTCTCAGCCTCCAGAAACATTATTGGTAATAGTGGCAATATTCCTGATTTGTTTTAAGCAGAATAATGAAAATATTTAAGATTAACTAAACTAAAACTAGCAAGTAATAGTTTACTTTTTACTAGTTTGTATAAAAAAACAAAAATATATCACAGATTTAATGGACATTATGTGAAAATTATTAGGAAAGTAGAGATATATAAGGAAACAGATATAAAAACAGATATAAGTGGACATATAACCATTTAAAATATCTTGTTTTTTATTCATCATTTCTAGACGTTTTTCGAATAGACAATGTAAAAAAAATTTAAACTTTTGAAACTTTAGCTAACACAAGTCTCACATTACAAAAAAACAAGTGTTTGTGCTGGTTAGTCAGCTATCATGTGCTATGTAAGACAACACGGCTGTCCAAAGAGGAAAACACAGAAAATGAAACACAGATGTGGAATGTTACACACACAGAAATATTGTTTTCAGGTAGATGGTTTTATAGTTTTTAAAAGCCATGACTTTTGTAATATAGGCATTTTAAATATACTGTAACTGATGTTTGTTTCTCCCTTTAAGATAATTAAATCCTATATATGTATAACAGCTTTGTGGTCATGCAAAACTGTTTAATTGATTGGGAAATCACAGACTGAGCACGGTGTTCTGGAACTTTGTTGTAATGATTTATATGAGCACTAACTTTGTAAATATTTTTTATACTGTACATTGTTGTGCTTTCTAATGGTCACCTTGGCAGTGCTTTTCCATGTTCATTCTGCGTTTGCTAATTTAGTTAAGCAAAAAAAAAAACAGTTTCCATAAGTGGAAAGGATGACAACGTATTTTGGAAGGATGTAGGCACAACGAATCATACTGAAATTAGAGTTACCTGATTATCTCTGAAGGTTCTGACCTGGAACAGAAACATTAAAAGTTCGATATGAAGTTAGAATTTTATGATCAGTCTACTTGTGCCAACTTATACTATTTAATCAATTGGAATTGTATGAAAGGTTTTACTTATTTTTGTAAGTATTCAACAGAATTTGTTGCTCAGACTGCAAAATTTGAGGTTGAATATATTCTTGGGATTCCTAGCATGAGAACCAGACACACTTAATAAACCTTTATAGACCAAAACTAACTTACATGTTATAGCATTATTGGCTGTTGTAAATTTGTTTTACTCCCTTTGTTTTTTTATTGTTCCCACAATGCTCAGCCAAACAGAATCAGTGGTCTAGAAATGTATATACGGTATTTTTAGTAAACAGAGCTTCCCAGCTTCAAAGAATAGAATGAAAACAATAAATGTGAGCATGCCATTAAGCTAGAAATCTTGCATCGTTTGTTCCCTCCAACTGTTTTGTGAATAAACATGAAATCACAGCCTCAACTAACTGTTAGTAACTGGCAGTGCATGCTGAGACTTGGCCAGGTGGCTGACTTTTGCTACCAAACATGTCATTGCTATGATATGAGTTTAGAGAAACAAAACAAGCGTTTCTTTCTACTTCACCCTGTACATTATTTTATACTAAATGCCAAAGAATGTCATAGTAACAAAGTCAATGTCAAAATCAACAAAAAAAAGGCAGTGTTATAATTCCAAACTTTTTGAGATGAGATAAATTGTCCCTGCCAAATTCTCAATTACTTCCATCATTTGAGAAAACAAATTAAGTGATCAGTGCTTTATACAAATATGTGAATATGCTGGCAGCCTCAACCAATTTTTAAGTAAAAAAATAAATACAAGACTATGTCTGCAATAATGGCCCACACCCATTAAGTAAACTTAAACTAATTTTTTTACCTTACATAAAAGGGTAGTCAACCCTTGTATATGAGATAAAAATTACATTCTTTTTTAAAGGAGTTTAAAATCACTTTAAAAAAAAAAAAAGGTAAAGCCCCTACCTTTTTGTCTTTATTGCCACTGTGATAAAGACAGAATGGCAGCGCAGAGTCTTCTGGAATACATATGTCAGGCAACCCAGGAGACTTCTGCACATGCCCGGTTTCTTCAAAGGGGAAAAAGAAAATACCGATCTCACGGGTGCACAGTGAGATTGGCACTGTTTTTTTTCCCCATGTACCGCAGACTATGTAACCCGATCACATGCCTGTGCAGTTATCTAGAGATGTAGGCAGAAGGCGGAAGGGAAAGAAGATGACGGCACCTGGCACTTCCTCCAAAGATGGATTCCAGGACGACCCAATACAGAAAACCTCCGCAGGGATTGACAAATCTGCAAAAGTAAAGGTGAGTGTTTTTTTTTTAGTTTACTTCTGCTTTCATCATCTTTGGGCATTGAAAATAAGCAATATAACAATTTCAGAACGCATATGGGTCTGTAGCACCCTGCTAGTATCTAAACCATAGACATGCTTAGCACTGTAGTCTCACCGTGTTTTCACCACAATATGCATTGGAACTTGTTGGTCAGAAACCAAAGTTTACTGTATACTGTTAGGACTAGGGAGGACGAGGAGGAATGGAGCAGGAATGAGGAGTCTGGTTTGTGTGGGAAAAAAGGGAATCAGTCCTGGTGTGGGGAAGACGATGCTTCAATGTGTGTAAGGAGTGCAGCATCCCAGCAACTGGCAAGACCGTCTGCTGAATCATCTACCAGGAAGGCAGAAACCCCTTCATTTTCCTCCAAGTGCCGTTCCCCTTTGCCTGTTAGTATCCTGTTTTGCCTACAAGTCGGACATCTTTGCCTTGGTTACAGAGATAGGAAAGTGATTCTACCCATGCTTTACGAGTCAGTTAAACATTCTATTGCTCTGTGCTGCTGAGACACATCATTGGAAGGAAGACTGTTCATAAAACCAACCAGTTCTATAAATACTGATGCTGCAGAACTGATTTAGTGTTACCACTGCTGACTGTCAGTCATTCTTTTCTAAATGCGGATGGTTTCAGTATTGCCTATTAAGCAGTGTGACACTTCTATGGAAGTACCACAGTGTTCAGCCTGTGCTATCCCTTTGTAAACCCTGGAACAGTCAATTAGAAGTGCTGTTCCAAGTTGTCCTGCTACTTAAATAGGGCCCCCAGCATGTTGATTCATAAAACTGCCGTTTGGTAAACTTTGTTCATGGGGCTGTGATTAGCTGGATAGTAGCATTACTGGGGTAGCCAATCAGCAATTCTTGTCTGGGTTTATGTAACCAATTACTGGTTATTGTGTTGTTACATTACCAACGGTGTCCATTAATATTGTTTCTGCTGTGCTTAGTAATCTTTATTTTCAGCCAATTACAAATAAAACCAGACTTTGCCATTTGCACTGCCATCTGCTTGTTTTCACTGGAAGTTTGGGTGTCACCAGGTTGGGTTGGAGCGATTACATTCACAGCTAACAGCCAAGGACGGGCTACAGGTCTATAAAGGTTCAATTAATGAATGTGTTTACCAAAGATTCCTTTACTTTTCACCCCATAGTTATCCGTTTTACGTTAGAAAAGTTAATTAACCTCTGCATAAATGTGTTGTAACTCGTAGATAAACTTATACTTTTAATAAAATGTAATACTTTTCATTACTGAAGCCAGTAAAATAAAACACTACTTTTATTTTTGCAATATTTCCTGAAAAAATGCACAAAAGTTTGTTTCAGTTATTCAGTCATCATCAAGAATCTGATTTCAGTTCACTCAGATTCCTGTTTAGTAGGCTTTATCTAGTTCAGGGACAAATTTCCCATTAGATGGCACAATTAACTATCTTTTTATGACATCCTTTGTGTAGAATTCATAATTCTTTATTGGACAGGTGGTAGGAGGCAGCAGTGTTGCATTGTTTGTTTGTGTGTGTATATATATATATATATATATATATATATATATATATATATATATATATATATATATATATATATATATAAATTTATATATATATATGTATCGTTTTGGAACTCTACTGGTTACCAGAAAGTGTGCTCATATAGCTTTGTAGACTTAAAAAGAGGACTGTTTGTTGAGGAAAACAGGTAGGAGGAATTGAAGTCCAAAGTAAGTAGGTACTATGCTGCTATAGTTTTGTCTTGGGTATCTTAATATGTATGACTATCTTTGCATATTCATCATCTGTTGAATCTTTGCAACACATCCAGCTTTATTTATTTAGGAGGGTTGATCATAAGGTCATAGCTGCCTGGCACAATGATTCTCACTTGAGCATAGGTCTGTTACTTGCATGCATGCATATTAATGCAGGGGATTGTTCCTGAAAAATGAAAATGCAGGTGATTAAGTTAGCAAAAATATTAACTAGAATAAAACATGTATAAGATTTCTCAGCACAAATTGGAGAGTATTTTATGTAGCTACTTGTAAAATAAACCAAAAACTTATTTTCTCACTTTTTTCTTACATCTTAACCACAATGGAGAATATATATTTTTAGCTTAATGGATTATTTGTTCCGGATGAACTGATTTAAATTTTTAATTGCTTTTTACTAGTTTCATTTACTTAATTGTTCATGGATCAACACAACTCTGCACTGTGCCCATCGACCATTAACATTGTGCATGTCTTACAACAAAAAGTTGCCAGAATACTTGCTCTTTATATTATACAGCTCATATCTTTTGAGGGAAATCCTTCTTGGACGTATTAAATTTGTCCTGCATATAGGATTATTTATAATTTTTAAAAGTAATAATAGAAAAGAATTTTAAAACAGATGTACAGTTTATATTTTCAGCTTCACTCCAATGCTCTCATGAGATCACAATTTTTAGGGGATAATTCTAAAACCTGAATCATTTTTGCATGATTAAATATATATATTATTTATATTATATATAATATTTTTCACAAAGCTTTCTGGCCATCTTAATATTAGTGCTAGTAACTGACAATCCAACGTGCCAATTTTCAAAGTAAACAGGCGTTGGTGCATGTTTAAAATGATATTTAATGTTTTTTGTAAATATTTGCCAAATGTAAGTAAAGCCTAATAGAAAAAAGTAAAAAATGTTTATGACCAAAGGTATTGTAAGGACAAGCCTTTAAATATTTCAGGCTCTGCCTGGTTACCCTTTACATTTTCTAAAAAGGAACCAAATTTATGGTAGTGGAGTAAAGGTATATCCTCTCCTAAAGCCCCTCAGTACAATGCCTGGGGTTTTTTGACCTATTGAGGGGCCACATGAGAATTGTGGGTTATTTCTACTTTGAAAAGGTCAGTGTTTGGTTAGCTTGATGTGTTGCTCTGGTGATTAGTGATAGAAATAAAATGATAAAAATAGAAGATATTTTCCTGATATGCGATGTTTGCTCTTATATGACATTTTTGTTTTGTATTTTATTTGGTACATATTTATATCATGTAAGTATCAAGGTAAATAAACATTGAAACATTGTCACAGGTATGCAATATTTATAACTAATGCTCATGTTTAACAATATATTAATAAATGCATTTAAATTGTAATTCAGCCCATTATGATGTAGTATATGAATAATTTGTATAAGAAGTGAGGATCAGTTTAGCTGGTACAGTCCCCTTCCATCACCTGACCAAGGACCTGGACCCATCCAGGAAAATTACCTGTCCATAGAGATATATGAAAAACCTAAAAACATGTAACATAAGCAGCTTATGTTTCAGTTTGGATTTTAAACTAATAAAGCAATTATTAACAGATCTATGTAAATCTTTTTTGCTATAAAGCATAGAAAAAAAATATAGGCTACTTTCAGACTAGTGGTAAAAACACTATACCTATTATTTCCAGGTGCTTACTATCCACAGCTAGCTGTCTTAGAGTTGTTTAGGAAAAATGCATAGGTTTTTGCATGTGTTTGCAAATTCCTATGCAAGCATTTCTAGGCATTCCTATGTATTTTTAACGTCTTACCCTTATTCTTGAAACCAGAATCTCCAATAAGTTTGGGACATTCCTATATAGGGAATTGTACAATGAGTCCATGTGCCCCCTTTCTATCCATAAGGCCCTCTGGAATCGTTGTGCCAAAGAAGGCACTATGTAGCTTGTTCCTGTTTGCCAAAAACCAGACCTGTCCCCACCAGTGGAACGGACTATTGTTAGGCGAGAGGGCCTCATCCGCACAACATGACTCATGTGCCGTGGAGGTCTGTGAGTGGGGAATGTATTATAATCTGGAAGCCCATTTAATTGTAAGACCCCCAGATATCCACTCCTTACCTTGGGAATTTAGTTGGGGTTACATAGTACCACCTTCACATTCCCAGAAAGAGTTAATGCAGAACTAAAAACAATACACAAAATGTAAAAGAATCTTCTTTTTTAACTAATCCTTACCTTTGCAGGATCCAACAATATTTAAATAGACAATCCTCCGATAATCAATGTAACACTGGCCACTCACTGCTGCCCAATAATAACAGCCATATGTATACATTTATAAACATTTCTTACACCTAGTGGCCAATTATCAAAGGAGCACAACAGTAAATGCTTTATCTTCCAATTATTTAAAAAGCTGATACAAATAACCTGTATATTTTTTCTTTTAGTACAAACATGATCTTAGTGTGTTTATAATCCTGAAATTTACAGACAAAATAAAACAAAACTAAAAAAAAATCAAAAATCAATTCTAGTTTGGCCAGTGTCAGACATTAAAAAAAACAGTATTACTGAGTATTGATGTGAATAAAATGATGCTCAGCAGGTTAGGAAGCCTACTTCTATTGATTGTTCTCTTTCCCTGTCAGCATATTTTTTGTTTGGACATCAAAACTTCAGTTGGGGTATTTGGCTTTGTGTGCTGCTTCCTTTACATCAGGGGTCCCCAACCCCCAGTCCACTGCCCACAGAGCACGGAGACCAGCAGTGGTCAGGGGAAGGATCCTGCTTGGGGAGGAAGGAGGGAGCCCTGGACCATGTCTCCCGTATGGATCGCAGGCTCATGGCATTGGACGGGTTGTGTCTCTGGACCTGAGATGGGAGATTGGGCAGGTTCTGCCATTATGACATTACTCAGGGGACAGTTTCTTCCCCTTTGAGTGATACACGGCTCCTGCGCATGCACGGTCTGGGAGTCCGTAGATTTATTGGTCCGCAAGCTCCAAAAGGTTACATGTCAAAGCTCCGGTGTAAAAGGGGGTGCAAGAGGCTGATACCAGATAAAACTTAGCTTCATATACTAGTTACTTTTAAAAAATTATAATGATGTTTTTGCTTTATCATTTTATCATACCTGTCTTGGTTAGTGTTTTTTGTCTTTGTGACAGCTTATCGAAAAATAAAGTATTTAAAGGATGAAAATCTTGTGATCTATATTTGACAAAACTGTAAACTTAAGTTTCAGAAAAGACAATCATGTCCCCAGTCCATCCGATGTGTAATGTTCAATGCATACCTGCTAAATTGTTTGGAAGGAGGGACCTACACGCCAATGTACGTGAGGCAGAATGAGGCAGGAAACATTTTCCATTGCCTGGAATTGTTAGAGTTTTGCCAGAATACTCCAGATTCTGATAAATCAGCATGCTCTTTAGGCTGCAGGTATGTGCAAGTACCCCCACCAGCTTTTGACGGAGTTGCTTTAAAAGCTTTAGGCTAGTGTAAATAACTGGCAAACCATTTTGTCTTCCTTTGTGCCTGTTACAAGCTCACTGTTAATGACTAATAACATTTAGGTTGTAATTTAGTGATTTTGATAGATATAAATTATTTAATACTAACACTTATGTAAATTGTCATGTTACTAAATGATACAATTAATTTAATTTGAATTGAAATGATGAAAACTCTTTCATCAAATTATACAATTGATTTAATTATTATGGTTTCTAAAAATAAATCACTTGAGGGTAGTTTACTTTTCATTAGTCTAAAGCTTTACAAACTGAGGTCAATGTAATAAACAATATATTCATTCTTAGTGTAAGGAACGTACCTGTCCAGTGAGCCCGTGGAGTCCCTGGGGATCACAGCTGGAGAGGGAGGCTGCTGCCCTGCTCACAGCGTGTCTCTCCCTGCAGGCGGAGGGATCCGTTCTGGCTGAACTACTGTTTGGCCAGGCGGCATCCTTAGCATCCCTATGGACGTGAACAGAGAAAGTCTTGTTCTCAGCACTCCTGTGGATGTGCAAAGTAGGGCTGTGGGAAGAGGTGCGCGCGCTACTATGCGTGCCTCTTGTACCCCCGGGGGGCGTGGCACTCGACTGACTCTCCGTGGGGCGGGATATAGTTAGTTTGAATTCGGGGATTCAGTCTTCCTCTAATCAAATGGTGCCAGGTGGCGCAAGGTAATTGGGCACTCTGGCTATTTAAGGAGAACCTGTCCTGAACACCATTGCCCACTATAAGACTCTGTGTGTACAGTGTGCTTGGGTGCGTTCTCTGTGTTGGTTTATATTAACCTGTTGTGTCATTACCAATAACGACCTGGTCTGATACCTGATACCTGATATATGAACTCCGCCTGCTTATCGGACTGATCATCTGTGAATAACCCTTGCCTTGTTTTATGACTACCAATAAAACTTGACAAAAGGATTCTTGGAGTTGGCAGTGGTTTGTGTGCCCAGGCGCATTACACTTAGGTTTATTTTGTAAGTGGTGAGAAGGTTTGGCAATCTCATTCCAAGAGGCTTTTCCCACCTGCTAACCAGCTTTCCCTTTGTGTGTTTAGCTTTCTGTGAAAGGAGAAAACATTAAGAAGGTTAGACTACATGATAGGCAACACCACCCAACAAACTGATAAATGGATCTTAGGTAACTTTTACCTATGTAATGTAACAACTTTATTAAAAATAGTAGTATTCGTTATTTTGTGAGAGCCTCTGAGTAGTTATTAGAGTTACTGTTGCCTTTCTATCAGCTTGAAGCATTCTTTTCTGACTTCACACATCATAACCCAGCTCACTGAATATTTATATATATATTACTTTTTCATACTATTCCATGTAAACCTTAGTGATGGTTACATGTAAAAATCCCCAAAATCAGCAGATTCTGAAATACCTAGAGCAACCCAACTGACAACAACGTCCATGCCAGTTCAAAGTCACTTAAATCCCATTTAATGTTCCCAGATCTGATGCTTAGTTTGAACTTCAGCAGATTTGTTACCTGTAGCAATTTACGAGCAATTTAAATGCATACATTTACTCGTGTCTATGTCTCCAAACACTGATCTGTTTATGAGTTTTCATCCTTAAAGTCCACTAATATTTTTGTTATTATTTTTATTAATAGTAATAATAATAATAATAATAATAATATTAATAATTAATTATTATTCTCTCCATGGCCTTATGTCACTGTATAATAGTCACCTGAGTTTAAAGAAAGCAAACAGTGACAGCTGTGGATAAACCAGGAAGACAAAATTCTTGAATTTTTCAAAGGATGGTATTACACCTTCAAAGTGGTATTCGGTGCCGTGGACCCTCTTTTACGGGGTATATAGCATTTATAATTGGTAGGTGACAGCTTTGGTGTTGCAAATAATGTTATGGCTTGATTTTAGATTTCACTTTCTCATTGTCATTACCAAATTGTCTGTAGCTGGCATTTGCTATAATTGTGATAACTGTTGAATTTTGGTGGATATAGATTATGCTTAAATCTCACAGTGTTGTTGGTATGGCTAGTATGGGGCTTACCATACACAGAAATTCTAATGTTGCAAGCAGACAATTAGAGGTTATTAATATTTATTTGGGTTATTTGAATTGTTTGATTTTCTCAGAAACAGTTTTCCCACTAGAAATAAAAGTAAAGCAGCTATTTATTTTGCCTATCTACTAAATTCAGAACAAATATAAGCATTTCCTATACTATTGTGCATATTTCTTATACTACCTGGAGACAACTTAAGTTATCACACTTTATTTTGCCATATTTTTCAAAGAATACATTTTATCTAAAAAAATAAAATAAAAGTGAAACATGTAAATAAAAAAAAAAATAAACAAGAGGTTAAATGCTTGCACAATGTGTAATATATAAAAATATTAAGAAAAACAATATTAAAAAGACATTATGATGAACTGAGAGACCCTCAGAATATGTCCTCCATACAAAACTAGGAACAGCAGACCTAATAACAAAAAAGTGCAATGAAGGGGAAAGTGTAGGGTAAGAAGGGTGGGAGAAAAGATACAAAAGGCCTGAAAAATCAAAGCTCTCCAAGATTGGATGAGATAGACAATCATGAAGAACATAGGTGATTCAACCAATCTGGAGTGAATTTCTTAAAAATCATTTGCTATTAGTTTTCAAATGTTATTAGTCTTGGACCAGGTTAATCCAGGTTTGCTGGATCACCCAGGTTCACTCATGATACACCATTCATGCAGAACTTTAATAAATCGGACCCAAAAAGAATGAACAAAATGTGCTTAATACATATGACAATAAAAGGGTGGGGTAATCTAAAGGGTCAAAGCATAAAAGATATTCTAACACTCTGAAAGGGAAGGTAGGAAACACTTTTGGAATGCAAACTGGAACCAGGCACTAGCGCAATAAGAGTTTTTAGTTTGCTTCCAATGCTAATACATATTTTTGGATAACTTGTGCCAAATATCCACCCAATCATCTTCTGGTAAGGAATAATTTACCTATTTAGTAAAATGTGAAATGCTCAAGCCAACACATGATTTTAGTCTATCTAGGATTTGCCTGGCAAACATGTAATGTATGTAATCATATTTTGAGACTTGTTTTTTTTAAGAACACACTGTTTCATATACTCACAGGTTGATACTACTACTTCTTGCATTTGTCATTTAATAGCCATTTAAAAGCCTAGCTAAACCCAAAAATAAAAATGTATTTGTCAGCTTATAGATAGGATGACAGCAGGAGCTTCCTTTCTTTCCATTTTTTTTCATTTTCACTGTTTTCGAATAACAAAACACTCTTACTACCTACACATTATGCATATAGAAGAATTGCCACTCTGTCACTAGAATCTGCTCACCTGAGTTAGGCTAAAAACCACCCCCTCTTGTTATATCCATTATATTAAATTATATTATATTATTATAATATATAATATATTATAATATAATAAATAAATTATATTATATTAGGAGATGTGTTTAGGGATGTACGTAAGATAGGTAGGAAAGCTACCAACTAACATTTTTGTTGGGGAGTACATATTGGCCAATGAAATTAAGCATGAAATTCATAGAATTGCCTCCATGTTTTTTGCATGACATCTCATAAATATTAAAAAATATTTAGTTTTGTAAAAAAAAAAAATCATTTTGGCTGTATTCCTGTTGGAGAGATTTACCATCACTTCCTCTGCAAGAGGAAATATCACTAATAGTCACAAAGAAGACAATTAAAACCTCAGAGAGACTTTTAACTTTTTCCATGCTTTCCAAAATGATATAGAAAACTGGAGATGGACTTTAAGCATTTAATAGTCATAGAGCAGTATATACATTATTTATATATATACATATATATATATATATATATATATACATATATTATCTCCCTAGTTTATATAGTGTATTTTACCCTATATATATATTTAGTGTGGAACACGTATAGGCACTCTTTACTCTTAAGGAGCTTTTAAAAGACATTTAACATCTGTAAGCAGATTTACTAAGCCACTTTAATTCTAAAGTAGAGTGACTAAATTCTTTATGCATGGCACAGTCTTGTAAGACATCAAAATCATCTTAATAATTCTACTCTTCATTTGCTTTGTCCATTCTACTGTTTGACAATAGAAAACAAATCCGAAGCACGTAATAGGAAAAAAAGACAATTTAGGGGAAATATCACCTTTTGGATTAGAGGTAGAACATAAACTTTAGTTAGTTGCATTCAATCATAACAATCTTTCTGCTGTTTAAGAAACACTGCTCTAGGTTCTACTTAAAATGGACTTTGATGGATAGTGTTTTGACATAAAGGCTGTTTTTCTTGATAAGGAATTGTATCTGCTTCCCAAAATAAGATACAGCTACTTGGGCAGATTAAAGGGATGACAGGCAAAGCTGCAGCCTACAGCTTGTTTTTCTGTTATCCAACAGAGCTACCGGAATACTGCAAGTCCTATTTTATAAATGCAGAGACTAGCCATGGAATAAACTGTCATATATGCTTTATTCACTGCTATTTCCCGTGAAGCAAATTGCAAACCCCATTACACAAACCATACTTTTATTTTTTGTATTTATAATTTATAATTTTTTGTTTGAAAATATCAGAAAAATAAAAAAAGGTAAAAACTAAATGATTGGAAAGTTCACAGATACGTCCCATAGATATAACCTCAATTGTGTGCTTTAATTAGTTAGCATACCCATAAATATTGTATTTTTGTTAAAAGGTGGTAGCAGTATTTTCGGACTCACTGCTGTTTGGGAATCAAAGAAAAGTAAAACTAAATAGAGTTACAACTTTCTGACATGTACTCAATAATATTAAAATCATTAAAACATCATTTGCAGGCTCCGTAAAACTGACTTGGAAACACACCACTGGTCTTTTAACCAACGTGTAAGCAAGTTGTAACTAAAAGAACTTACGACAAATTCTTCAAGGTTTAACAAATCTTACTTAGAAGAGATTTGTGGAGCCTAGAGAAAGCATGTTCTAGTAAATTGGGAAGATAAGCTGCTGGCCATACCATTTCCAAAAATTCCATTTGTTAAATTATGTACTATATTATTTATTTGCAATTTGACATCTCACATAGTTTTATCTTAAGGCTGCGCAAAGTTTAATTTCTAGGTGGTTTCAAACAAATCTAGTATTCAAAGCTGCTGCTGGAAATTTATGTTATAATAACATTAGTCTTCAAATAAATAGAAGTATAAAGACTATTTACATTTTGATTTGCAATGTTAGTTTGTAAAATATGAAAATGCCCACGTCTGCAGATGTAATAATATTGAAAGTCAATGTGAAGTGCTGTGGCCAAAGTTAGAAAGCAAGTAGATAGAAATATGAATTTAAAGTATTCTGCTGCTGCCTTTCTGAATATTTTACACTTGATATGGTTTTGGTGGGGGAAGCTGTAGTACATATTCTCTAAAAAGAATGTAACCTTGTATGTACTCGGGGTAAATGATCCTCATATTCATTCTTAATATGCTAAAGGAATGGATAAAAGGCAGGTATTCCTGGCAGATGAGATGGGATTCATCATTGATCAGGAAGATTTACACATAATAACAATCCAAAAATCTTTCTTGACGATTCCAATAAACCATTATGGCAGCTGTTTAACTTTTATTGCTTTTTTGATACGCTGAGCGATAAGCCCTGATGACTGTGTCAGATTCAAGTGTCTACTGATCAGATGGATTTATATGAAACTTTTCTTCGTTGTGAAGAAGGAAGGGGTCAGGTGTGTTGCTCTGTTTTGTTTATGTTGTTTCACAAAAAGCACACAAAGAGCTTGATTCACTAAAAAAAATCTGTAAATTGCTTTTATGCATTATAGATGCTATTAGCATTTAATAAACAATGTTAGAATCCCTCCTTATTTCTCTTTGAATGCTTTGTAGTTGGAGGGTGGTATACATGCTGAGACTGATAAAAGTAAACATTTCTCCTATTGACTACATGGTAGCATACATACAGTATCAGCCCCACCTTTAACTACACAGGACCAAATATCTATGAAAATGTTTGCGCTTAACTCCAATAATTCAAATTTATGTTCACAAGAGAATCAACAGCTTATTAACTTCTAAGTTTACTTAGTATCCACTTAGATTCAATCTCTCCTTGGCCCAATTCTGGATCCTCATTAGATAAATGCAACTGTAAGTTTAGATAAACCACTTTCTATAGATCTTTTGGGTTGGGGATCCTTTGGGTTTGGCTTTGTCGCTCTTGTTAGAAAGCCCATTAGAATATTAGTCACAAATGGAGAAAGATATTAAAGTTACTTCATTTTACATACCATGAAAACAGTCACATACACGTTATGAAAAAGTGTCACACTTAGAAATACCTGTGGTCAGTAGTTTTACACCCAAGTCAGCCTTTCATACCAATACCACTTTATTATTATTATTATTAAACAGGATTTATATAGCGCCAACATATTACGCAGCGCTGTACATTAATTAGGGGTTGCCATTGACATATGAAAACAGACACTGACACAGGAGGAGGAGAGGACCCTGCCCCAAAGAGCTTACGATCTAGGAGGTGGGGGAATTAACACACAATAGGAGGGGACCACTTTGTAACAAAGTAGATGCAAACTGCGAAGTAGGTGAACATGATTTTTGTCACAATTTGAAAAATTTGTATTACATGTTTTATTGCATAGATAGCTAAAATAATAGCTTAAAAAATAAATTATTATGAATAATATTCATTTTTTGAACCCTGTGTTGATGTAGTTCATTTTTATTTCATTCCTAATATATGATAGAGAAGTGTTATTATAACTCATCTGTTCCCATCTCCCAGTCAACCTCTGACTATGTGAATATGAAGGAAAAACTTACCTCCACTAGATTTCCTCAATCTTCTGAGTTTATTGACTCCCAGACTTTGTAAATAGGAACAGTAGTGTTATATGTGACTATGATTACAGATACACAGCTATAGTGTGTAACAGGGAGTGAATGCTTACAGTATAATTATTCTCCAATAGTAAAGTATACAACATAAAGTAAAGGATATTCATTCCACCTCAGCCTAATGTACAAAGTGCATGAATAGGAAAAATTAAAAAAATGTGTGTGCTCAACCTTCACTTTTAAACAACATCAATGTGTACACATTATTTTGCTCACAGTGTAAACTAAACTCCAGGTAAAAACTCCCCTGCAGTGAGTCCAATTTTTTCATTTCCTGCAATTACTATGGGATGGGGTAGCAGAGTAAAATTTACCACACTTTAGGCTCCTGCAGCTGCTAGCCCTCTTCTGATGCTCCAAATTTGTAGGCAGGACTGTACTGCAATTCCAGTGCAATAGGACAACTTAAAAAAAAAAGTTAAAGAAGAGTGCCAACATTTGCAAAGTATGGCAAATTTAAATCAGTTCTATCATCTCTTGCAAGGTTGCAGAACTTTTGTTTCCAACATTTGAGAGAACCACAGTTCTTCTGTGGATTTAAGTTGTTTCATGTAATTCCATGATGTTGAAATCAGGACCCTGTGGAGGCCAAACCAGCAATTCCAAGATTCTATAATCCTAATTTCTCTAAAAATAGTTCTTATTGAGTTTGGCTGTATGCTTGGGTTCATTGTTCTTCTGCAGAAATAATTTGTTATGCATGATGGATAATCATCTGTGTATACAAAGGAGACCAAATTCCTAACTTTGTGTGCAGAAAATGAACTCCAAGTCTCCACAAAACCTCCACCATGCTTTACTGTTTTTACCTTCCCCATCCTTCTTCTGCTCTTCAGCTCTTTATAGAACAAACTGCCTATATTACAACCAATATATATTTAAATTTAGATAGTTAGAGTCCCATTTGAAGTAAACCCAAAGTTAAGATAAATATATAGATTGCAATGTGTTAGAGAAAATCCAAGAAACCATAAACCTTGTACAGGTCTTAAACAACTACATACAACTACATAGGAATTAAAGCAGAACTTAACTTCCACTTTTAAAAATACATGGTCAAGCAGATCACTATTGTAAAAAGGGACAGGTGTTGCATTTCACTTTAGCAATAATCTGTCATACCTGCCTAATCGCTCTGGGTTCCTCGCATTCACAATTCCAGGATACCTGGCATTCCCGGCTTGCTCTGTGAACTTCTCTGTGCCTGCGTGGGAGTCATGCCATCTCAACAGGCCAATCAAGATGGCCAAAGACCTTTGAGACAAAGAGGCAAAGAAGAAAGATGGTGGCATGCTCCGATAGAACAGGGATAGGTAAATAGTGTTGGTTTAGTTCTGCCTTAAATCTATTTAATATTCATCATCAAATCATTTGCTTCAGAGCTACATTAAAATAGGAGGTAAGAGGATTAACAATAACTCTTTAAATATTCATTATATGGGGTAACCAAAATGGTAGGGTAGAGGCTATCCCACCCACTGCATCAAAACCAGTTTGGTTTTTCTTGGCAACCATGTAAAAATTCCTGAATACGAGGACAACCCTTATAATTATTATTAACTGTGTTCTGCACAAGTTATATAAACAGTTAGTTTAAATAAAGTTTCCAAGACTTTCCTTCTCTCAGAGTTAAGAGTCTTTTTTGCTGTCATCAGTAACAATTTTGTGAAGACATTCATGATTCGAGTGCTTTCCAGCGAGAGATTATGCAATCCATTTTGATGTTCATTTTTGCTCAAGAGCTCTTAAGACTCGTTACTGACTTGATTTATGCCATGTCACAGCTCACTGTTAAAGGAAACTGATATGTGAAAGTAAACAGCTTCCTTTAAAAATAGTGTCTGTTATTGTTATGTACAGTATGGAAGCATACCATAAAATTTCTAAATTGATTAAGAAAAGTAAACAATAGCTTACAATTTCTACATGGTCAAATATAACAGGATACTTTTCTAAATGTATGTTTTGATTTTTTATGATTTTTTTATTCATATTGAATGCAATTAGAAAATGTTTGATTCATAAGTGATGTTGATTCTTACATTTTCTAAAAATTTGGAGTAAATGTTGGGTTAATCTTAAGTGAAATGATTTATAAATTCTCTGTCTTTATATACAGAAGAAGCAACTTGTAAAAAAATCAATTAGTTATAATCAGTGCTCAACCCAAACATTTCTTTGTTAAGCTGGGTGGGAAGAAGCTGTAGGTGGGTGGAAGCCCCTGTATTGTGACCCAATTCTTCAGTAACCACCCAAAAACAGCCAGGTGGTTGCTGAAAAGTGACGGGTGGTGCACCCAGCTAAAAGGGGCTGGGGAGAACACTGATTATAATGACCAATAAATAATTATCATTCATAATGATAATTTGTAAAACAAATGTGCAAAAAAAATGTGACGTTAATATAGTGTTGATTAGGGCGGCGCCACCTAGGGTCACCTGGGCCGCAGAGTCTGAACCAGAGCACCCCACAAGGGATGATGGGCTGGAGCCACTGGACTACTTTGCTTCGGGGAGCACACCAGGTCATTGCCCCCAGGCTCTCCCCACCAAGGGCAAGCGGGATCACAGCAGGAGTTATGGTCAGGACAGGCAGCAGACAAGCATATTCCAGGTACAAGCACAGCTCAGGGTAGGCGGCACACAAGCGTAGTACAGGTACAAGCAGAGTTCAAAGCAGGCGGAAGATAAGCATAATCCAGGTACAAGCATAGCTCAGGAATCCAAATAGGCAGAGTGTGACTAAGCAAATATTAGGTAGCAAGGCTGTTGATCCAGCAACTAGAGCCTGCAATCAGGGAGGTATAAATAAGGCTAGCAGCCGATAGCAGGACAAGGTTGGAACCAGGAACTACTCCACTCATTGGCTGCTGCACATTTCCTGAAAACTCCTTCAGCTTTGAACAGCCTCAGAGAAAGTGCAGGGGATGCTAAAATGGCAAATTTGAACAGCTAAAGGGAGGCTGGGGATGCTGCATAACAGATAATCTGCAGGGGGGGGGTGGTAATAGTGTTATGTATTTGACCCCCAGCTTTTACAAAACTAGAAAAAAGTAAAATAAAACTTTTAAAAAATAGTCTGTGCTATTGAATTGAAATATTACATATAATAAACCCCACTGTAAAATGTGGCTATCTGAGTTATTTTTGTATTCCTGGTAAAAACTCTTACAGAATTTGAAATAGAAATGTAGAGGACTAAATCGGTTGGAAGAAAAGTACAAAACATTACCCTCCCACCCCTTCTAATTTTCCCCACCACCTCTCCAAAAAATATCCATTCACATCTATGTATAGCAGTGGGCAGGATATATCTTTTATTTACATTGGGATGAATTATCATTGATAAAGAGACACCCCAATCCTTCTTTCTGCTAACCCCAAGAAGAGATTATTTATTATTAATAAATAATCTCTTCTTGGAGTTAGCAGAAAGAAATAACTATAATAAATAAATTATTATAGTTCATATTTAAGAACACATTGCATTTTAAGCCAGTGCTTATCACAGTAAAACATATTATTTGCCTAGTCTGACCAGGCATAAAGTTTTTACCTATAAAGCAGCTGCAATACTGAACATTGATTAAATCCCCTTAATTAAAATTCTACTCTACATAGATCACAAAGTAAAATGTACCTAGCTTCTACAAGCAAATGTTAAGTAATGATAACTGCTGTAGTAAAGCACAGGCACTATGTCACGTCCTTCTTGCTATTTTGTAGTGCAGCTATTAAATTTGAGCTGTCTATGTGTCATATAGGAAACGTGCATACCAATTTTACAAACTAAGGCTTACAGAGCTGTGCTAGAGGATTACAGCTGACTAAAGTGCTTGCTGTTTTCTTTACAGAGAGCATGCCAGATTTAGTTAAACATAAGCAAGTCATTTTATCAAGTATATTATTTATCACAGCAGTGCACTGTGAAATTGCAAAGTGCTGTTTGCTTGGTTATCAGCATAAGTTTCTCTTTCATAAAGATATTCAAGCCTCTTGTCTGCTTAATAGTCAGAAATGTTGTGACTTCTTGCAAACACATTCATTTTTTGTAAACGCTCTATTCTAAAAAATGCATTTTTTTCCTAACATAAATGGAGAGTGTTTTTGAAGTTACTGCCAGTTTTGCTGAAACTAAAAATCAATTTCCAAGTGGAGGAAATCTTTCTGGATCAAAACGTAACTATCTGCAGAAATTAGGAAATTGCCTTTGGTAACTGACTATCTGGCATGAGAAAAGAATGTTAAGGCTGTCCATCTGGTGGCATAAAGTACTCTGCGTTCCACACAATGGAATATTATTAGCTAAGGTTTAATACAGTATATTTGCAGCATGATTGTAACCAGAAATAAAATCATTATCACTAATTGTGAGCCACAGCTAATTATAAAGCTGGAATGCATATACATGAACGAGTCTGTGAAGATTCTAATTTATCCTTGTCATTTGGGCCTGATTTATTAAAGCTCTCCAAGATTAGTGGAGATAGACTATAATGGGAGAACCTGGGTGATCCAGCAAACTTGCAATCAATTTGTTCTAACTTACATTATAATACATTTGCTAGAAAATTGCAAATCATTTTAAGAACTTAAGATCGCCCATGATAGTCTATCCTTTCCAGTTTTGTAGAGCTTTAATAAATCAGGCTCAATGTATATCTATTGGTAGTTAGTCACGTTCAACTGGATTTAACCTTGTAATGTTCAAGATGTTTTGCGGCTCTCTAAGCGGCTTTATCAGTTCCACCACTGTAAGAAATACTGGAGCTTTTAAATCTGCACAGTACAAACACCTTAATGTGTTTAACATTCATCTGTGCTATGTGGATATAAATGTTGGGGTATTTTCTACACTGGCAGAAAGAAGCTTTCAAGGTTCAAATCAGAAAAATTCTATTATTTAAGAGGATGGTTTTGACCTTAGACAACTTTTACGTTGGGAAATAGGATAGGGACCGGCTTAAAGTGCTCATTTTACAATATTATCTGCTGCATATATAATATATATTTGTGTTTTCGCCAGGAAGGTTGGATAGCACATTTCATTTGCATGAACAAACCAGATTATGTATAAAATGATAGCTGGGATTTGGGGTTTATCTATTTCTCATAAGGCAGAGAAAAATAATTAGCTGAAATGCTTATCAGTAAACAGCAAACATCAGTGGTAAAGCGTGCTACTAAAAACAGTAATAGCAAGATATATACTTTCTACAGAGAGTTTTTTTAGAATATGGCATTAACAGCACTAGTACGTTTTAAGAAAACCTAGGAAGAGAAAGAATTTATGTGTGCAAATACAAAAAAAGTGTGCAGTTTCTTTGGAAAAAAAATTAAATATAATAAACATAAAGTAATACCTAAAATATAGATTTATCAAAGTATGGATTCTGAACATTCATAAAAGTATATTTCTGATGAGTGGGCTCTATATGACTATCTTAATTCTTTAAAGGGATATAGTCCATATTTCAGAGCCCATCCAAAAATGTTACAGTTGTCATGGATGGCCACTATGTTCTACAAAAAAAATCTGCAGTTCTATATATAGCATAAAAAATTCAGCTGTAATCAGCTACAACTAAAATATACTTTATTTACTGTGTCGTCTAGTGAAAAAGATGTGCTAGAACACTTTTCTATGAGTGCACAGTTGAAGCAAGGTAGACATTTGAAAACTATTTTCTCATTTGACCTTTCTTTTATGCTTTGTATGTACATTTCTTAAATTTTGTTTACCTTTGATATAGAGGTTTCATTTCATTTCATTTCATAGTCATTTCACAAAAAAAGGCATGGAGACCCCCCTTTAATGTTTAATCAGACCTTATTTAAACATGTAACTTGGTAGCTCTGTATTATTTCCCTCCAATGACCTACTACTGACTTCCTCACTCATAACCTCATCACACACACGGCTCCAAGACTTCTCTAGAGCTGCCCCAACTCTCTGGAAAGGTCTTCCTCGTCCTATTCAGCTTGCTCCTACTTTCTGCTCATCTAAAAGAGAACTAATAACCCATTTTTTCAAACTTGTCTACCCATCTTCTTCTGTCTTCTAATCTCTCACCACTCACCCACCATTCCATATCTCCCCTCCTATAGTTTTCTTCTTTCCCTCCACTTGGATTGTACGCTTATTGGAGCAGGGTCCTCTCCTCCTCCTGTGTCACTGTCCGTCATATGCAACCCCTATTTAATGTAGAGTGCTGTGTAATATGTTGGCGCTATATTAATCCTGTTTAATAATAAATTATAATATTCCCTCAAAGAAACCCTTATACCTTTTTTTGTGGGATTAATTGTGGGATGATACCCTGTTCCTCATTTTTAACCCCCCCCCCCCTTCCCTTTGTCTTCCCTTTATTGAGTCACACACTTGCTTTCATCTGCTGGAAAACTTACCTAACTTACTTGTGTTTTATGCTTTGCTATGCAATTTAGTTGTGTTGTTACTTTGCAAGCGATAAAATAATTAGGAAGTCCCTTAATTGTATTCTGAACAAAGCTTTGCTTTTATCTATAGAAATTCTAGTAAAGTGAAGTAAATACATTCTAAGCATATATTTGGTTTAATCCAGTTGATACATTTTGTGTATTCACATGCAATTATACTAAAACCTAATTGCTCTGAGATATGGGACCAAGTAGATTTACATTTACTGAAGATAATTTAGTTAATAGATTTAAGTCTAATAAACTATCCTGTTTAAAAAAAATACAATGATTGGCTGAATTTTAAGACTTGTTTTCTCGTATTTTTCTGTGCTGGTAAAAAACAAATGCAAGTCTACAATTTAGAAAGTTGGACATGGTCTGCATGTGAATGTGCAAAAAATGAAATATGAATGTTATCATTATATGTCTATAATACGTTAATGTTAATATGCTATCAAAATATGCTAGAATTTAATGATTTTATTACATAAAGAAAAGCAAAGTGGACCAGGAAAAGCACCTATAACAACAATTTTTTTATGGAGTCTCTTGTTAAAAATGTGTTGAAATCGACCCAAACCAAGGAAAAGTTCTTTTTCCCCAGTGGTGATATATGGTACCTGTGGGTATACTATTGAGGAGGTTGGTGATTTTCTCAATGCAGTGGGTTCCACTCCACTGCATGCATTACATGCTGGTATGGCTAAAGGAATAAGAACCCTATTCCTTGTTTTCACAGCCTCCCTCTCTACGTTCAATGAACAACTCATAGCCATGTCACTTTGCTGCCTAGCTGGCTGCAGCTCTGGTATCGCCATGCAAAATAATGCAAAAAGAACTTCCCTGCAATACCCTGATCATCCCTAATGACCAATAATGTAATCATGGACTTCTTATCAATGTAAGGAGGAACTACAGAGAACGCTCTGCACACTGCACACCGACATACTGCTGACAAATGCACCATAAGCTTGCTCTGTGTGTCCCTTATGGCTTCTCTCCATAATCTGTGTTGTACAATGCAGAGGTTGCCAAATGTCTGGTAATTGTTTTGCTCCCACCCATAATTGTCCCTAAATGGAAACAAGATGCCCTGATATTTATGTACAAAACAATTGCCAGTGTGCTGTAAAAATGGGGAAACTAACAGTGATGGCAACATACAGGTAAATATGAGAATTTGCTGAGTGATGAAGATACCGGAGCTGTGTATGTAATGGATTTATGTACTTGATTTATAAAGTGCTGCTGTTTGTGAGCTCCACCAATACATGCAGTATGCCCCCCCAACTGACTACAGGTAGTCCCAGGGTTAGATACGAGATAGGGACTGTAGGTTTGTTCTTAAGTTGAATTTGTCTGTAAGTCAGAACAGGTACGCTATTTTAATTTAATGAATGTAATTAGGACAGATGTTTGTCTCAACATATTATTAGGCAGCATGGTGTCAGTTACTATATAAAATACTCACTGCAAGCTAATCACAAAGAAAGCAAAAAAAAAAAAAAAAACTTTATGAAGCCTAGACATTTAATAAATTCTGGAGCAAGCTGTGCTTTGATATGCAAAAAGAAACAACTGCCCAATTTGTCTTGGTCACAAAAGAATTATAAGAGCTTGCGGAAGAGCTAAGTCCCTAAGATCTCCCACAACTTCAGCTGTGTTTAACAAAAGATTTCTTCTGTAGGTCATGCAAACCGCCCCTCTCACCCCATAATGCCTCCATCCTGCACACGAGCGAGCAGGGAAGCCCCGTTCGCATCTAGGAGTCGTCCGTATGTCGGATGTCCTTAACTCGGGGGACTACCTATATTAATATGGGTAATTTTTACTTCTAGAATCCACTGACATCAGGCCATGTTTTTTCCCTACTGATCACTGATGCAGTTATTTTTTTGTTCACCCAGGAACCACTTATGTAAGCAATGTAGTGCATTGCAAAGTTCTGATAGTTAAACTTTAAAGGCTTCTTTACAGATACAGTTTAATACAGAGGGGTTACGAATAAATATTCTAATCCTGCTGTGTCAGTTTGTCAAATAAGCCTTTTTATGATATATTGTATATTACTTAGATATGTTATGTATTGCATAGGTCTAACCTAAGTGCATATATTTGTGTAGTTGCTGTGTTGCATGCAAATAATGACGTCCTTCTCTATGATAGAGCAAAACCAAAGTGTTATTTCTCTGTCTTTCAAATTTATTTTTAAAAAAAGATAATTTAGGTCTTTATTATTATTATTTACCAGGATTTATATAGGGCCAACATATTACGCAGCGCTGTACATTAAATAAGGATTGCAAATGACAGACTAATACAGAGAGTGATATAGGAGGAGAGGACCCTGCCCCGAAGAGCTTACAATCTAGTAGGTCTATGTGTATGTGTGACTTATTGTGTTTTTATGTTTTTTGTTTAATGGTTAGTAAGGAGTTTTTTTTTTTTGTGAGTACAAGAAGTGTGGAACATATACAGTGCATGCAGTTAGTAGACAAAGACTATTAAACCAGGCTCATTTAAGCCGTTGCATATTTAGCTCAATACATAACAGTTACTTTCTTTCCACTGCAGCACAGAGTATAAATAGTTGCTTTTAGTTCCTCCAAGTGTCTATTTTTCCAAATGTTTTGATGTTAGAAAATATGTAAGTTTATTACGTTTTAAATACACTATCAGCTATTTGGTCATGCTCACATGTTGAAGCAGAACTAAACCAAGCAGACATTTAATCCTTAAATAATACGGAGGATCAATACATTCTGTAAAAAGGTCAATGGGAGCAATACTGAATCGTTTTTTGTCTAAGTTTTATTAATCAGAAGTTGAATGAGAATTTAAAAAAAAGAATTGGCTACCACTTTGCATAATTATTCTTGGTTTGACTTCTGATTGCATCTGGTATATAATATTTAGAAGGAGAATTAGAAATTGCAAAGTAATTTTGGATGCCTCGTCTTTTCACTACATATGTAAAATTACACCAAATTCAGGGTACACCTTGATCGCATCCTCACAAAAATACCACTTCACATATAAACCATGGTTTGACTGCTAACCACAATTGGGGCACAATATATAAATAAAGAAGTAGCAATTGTATGGGAACAAATAATGTTGAACTTCCTAAATAAGTTAGTTGGGAACTCTAGAAAACCCATGTATTGGAGTCCAATCTTATCCTGAATTCATTATGCTGATGAAGGTCAAAAGCACAAAACAATTTGATGGCTGGAAAGATAAAATTAAATTGAATTGTAAATGTAGGATGTAGCTGCACTATAAATGAGTGGTTCTAGATGAACAGGAAATGATTTGCATTGCTCTGCCCCTTTCCTATATTTAGAGATATAATCATATTTTGTTCATTTCTTGTTAGAAGTAATAATGTTTTATAATGTTTCTAAGTGGTTCTTAGATTATTTAGTGTATTATGTCCTAAAAACAAACACAATATGTTTTCTAAAACTTTCCGATGCTTTACATTAGTTAATAAATAATATCACTTTAGAACCAAAGTAAAACTGTAGTATTAGGTGATTGTTATTCTTAATAGTTCAATTAATTATAGCTTGGGTAGCATATTGGATCAGTAAATAGAGTCATTAAAAAAGGACACAATTTATTGTTCATGAGTTAATGAAGCCCTTGATGAGTAATCTTGGTTCGATAATTGAATTAGAATAGCATAAAGAATGGTGTATGTCAGTAAGTATATAGGTCTTTTACTTGAAGTTTTTCTAACCAGGCTTCATCACAACATACATATGATAAAGCTTGATTTTACGAGCCTAGTCTATGTACAAAATGCCATTTATACTTGTGACTGCATATGACAGCCTGCCAAGCAGAGTTGTTATAAGTAGTAGGTTCAGCGCTGATTAGTGCGAAGAAGTGTTTTTGTTCAGTTCTTGTTAAAATATAATCCATCAATTTTACCACAGCAGTAACGTAAAATGGAATTATATTTCAATCAAAGGTTTGACTATCTAATAGGAATGAATTAGCATAGTTTAATATGACTAAGGAAATCAGTAAAAATGTAAAACAGCGAAAATGCAGGGAACTTCTACCTACTCTTCTTTTAGTCTGTTAGTGTTCTTACGTACCCTTGTTTTTAGCCTTAAAAAAGTGGAAGTTCTTCTTTTGATTACTGGATTACATTTTTTGGTGTCATCAAGGGTCTGAGAACTAAAAGAACTGTTTCACAGTAACACAATAAATGAGAAAGTGAACAAGGGTAAAAGATCAACTGCAAAATGCTTACTTAATGTTATATAATGAAAACCTAAAATTGGAGAAATACATGAAACTCTGTGCATTTACATTGGTTACCTAACTAGCCCCAAATTATTTCTGAATTTTTCTTTTTGTTATTATTGTACACTGCCCCAGGCAGTACTACGCACATGCTTGTGTAAGATGCCAGTAAAGCCACATAACCACTTGCAATAATAGTCGTTGGAAAGGATCTTTCAGGTTCAATCCACGATGCATGAACGATGCTGTACATACAGCACCGTTTTGTTCTATTGAGAAGGAGGGGGGGGGCGATGGAGCGGCACCCAGCAGCGCGGTCTCCCCCTTTACTTGCATTACAATCGTTCGTTGTTCATCATTAGTATATCCTCCAGGACGTTCGTTTGGACGATGAATGACACGTGCTGTACACACTACAGATTCTCGTCCGATATCGGCCCTGAGCTGATTATCAGGCGAGAACCATTGGAAGTGTGTACGAAGCTAAACGGGAGCTGGGTTCTGGGTTAATTCATCTAAAGATGCATTGGTATTATGTCATAAGTTACAGTCCAATGGCTATATATGAGTAACAAGGCTGTGATAAAATATCAGGAGATAAAGTAACAAGGGGCAGCTCTGATCTTTTGCATGAAGGGGGCAAACAGCCAGGCGTGTCTTCCATAGTGCTAGGCACATTTTAGCAAGTGCAGCAGATTTACATTCTGTATTTGCAAATTATTATATTTAAATCTAAGACAAAAATGTAATATATTGTAGCCTATCAGCTAAGTACATTTTCTGGACGTACAGAAACTACCAATTTATCTTGCTAAGGATGCAGTGTTCTTGTTATTTCAAGGAGAGGAGAAGTTGTTTGCATTTAAAAATTAAGAGGGTAGAATGGCATGTCAACACTCGTCTTGTGATATAGCGAGGGAGTGCTTTAAAGCTGGAACAGGAAGTGCATTACTGTCGGGATCATGGGAAGAAAAAAATTAAAAAAGAAACTAACACAGACACCATATTTAAGGACTTGTAAGTTGCTGATTAATTAAAATGTAATAATCACTTTTATTTTTCTGTAAATCCCAAATTCTACCATGTTTGTGCTTTTTAAATTGACATGTGCTTTTTCCAGGACTTGATGGGGTCTATTTATGGAGCAGTTAATCTGACATTTGCTGAGGCATTCCCAGGCAAAGACCTAATTACTGCTATGACAACACACGGAGCTAAAACATTCTCCATCAGAATGGGAATGTAGGATTTACTGCTTTATACATAGACTGCAAAAAAACATAGAAGTATTCATCTTATAAAAAATATAAATAAATGATCAAGATTATCATATAACAATACAAATGGCCAAAATCATTTTTTAAGCACATTAGTATTATATGAAATGATATACAATTAGACAAGATTACTTCTACTTTACCACTTTTCCTGTGCATTATGGCTTAAAAAATTGATTTCATGGCCAATCTGTTTGATATACACCTACAATTCTCTATAAGGCTTCACTGTCATGTTAAGCGATAATCGGAGCTGTACTAAAAGAGAATGCGTCCTGTGCTTTTTGCTTTTTTCTGTAGCTGGGGGCTCTTACCATGCTAATAAATTAGTTTGCTTAGCAAAGTGACCCCATTAAATTCAAAGCAACTTAGGTTAATTTCCTTTTTAATTGGAAAATATATGGTTCAATTATATTTTGCAACATTCTCATGTACGCACATACTAACATTCTCAGAGACTGCATTTTGGAATAAAAAAGCAGAACATAAGTCACACTAAGACAGCTTACCTCAAGAGTACCAAATATTTTTGGTCTAATATCTTTAGGTACATCAAAAAATTTTATTGAGATAGATTGGGGACGTAGCCTACCTGCTAAGGAGGGGTAACATTTCTAGGGATGTCCATATTGTTAGTGGACACAAAATGCATAAATGTAATGTTAGTACTGCAGGTCGTGCCAGCGCCGCTGCTCCTAATTGCAGGCACGGGCGCCGGGTCCTATCTTTAAGGTAACCCCACGACCTGTGTTCCATGCCTGGGTTTCCTCCCTGCTGGAGATTTGCTCTGGTGTTTGAGCTGGCGTGGGTGTGTCTCTCTTAAATCTATAAGGTAACACATACATGCCCTCTGTTTTCTACAGCCTATAGCTGGTTTTCTACAGATATTTAAAGGCACCTCTTAATTCAGAAAGTTGCCTGAGCAATCTCAAGGTTTTACTTTGTGTATCTCCTAGTGCAAAGGTGTTTACTCTGTTTGCTTTTCTGTGCACCGGACCTTGCTTACGTTTTTGGACTTTGCCTGATTGCCGCCTGACCCTGACCTTGGATCCTTGTTTCTGGACTTCTTGGCCACGGAAGCCCCTCGGTGCTTGCACCGGGTTTCCTGACTCCTGTGGTCAGCTGCCACTGGCCTTGGGATTGCTCTGGAGTGGCACCTGGCAGCTACCCTGCAGCCCAAGCCTATCCTCACCATCAGAGGCTCTAGTGAAGACCTGGTAGCGGCTTAGTTACGCCCCTCCGGAGTATACCCAGTCAGTGGCACAGTGGGTCCACACCCGCTTGCATAACATGTAAAAGATAGCAAATAGGGGCAAACATCCACAGCCTACTGTGGCCACCTTTCAGAATAATTTAGTTTTCAATAAAGTAGAAAGCGTAAATAGGCCAATTACATTTTAATACTGCCTCTTTACTGACTTGGTAGATTCACACTCTGTATTAGTTTTGATACCTATTGTCACTGGGGAAAAAAAGAGATGACAATTACAATATTTTGAGATGCCAATATTTGATAAGATGGGAATTCCTCTCACTTCTTAGAAAATATGTTTAACTCCCTGTTGAATCCCCAGAACACAGAGTGAAGGAAAGTCTTCCCAATGAGTTACAGACAGCGAGGAGTCTTAACCACCCCTTACTATATCCCAAACAAAAAAGTTTTAGCTATATAAAAAAAGTTTATAAAAAAGTTTTCTACTTTTTCCTATTAGTCTCTTCTTTTATTCTATAAGGAAACAAATTTTGTAGTGTACAGGACTCCAGGGATAGGCCCTGGATGGCAGATTAATTTCCCCCTACTTTGGGCCATGGACCTTCTGAGAACAGGCTGCCCACTATGGAAAGAGTCCGGGAAAGTTCAGAAGGGGAGCTGTGGTTTCATTTGTTTGCACAGGGCCCAGACTCGGGGATAGGATAGAAGGACATGGGTGGGCCTTCATATCCCACTGTCGTTTAGGCCCGGACTTTAGACTGGCCTTACAGTTATGTCCGGAGCGAGGTGTGTCTGGGAGTAAGAAGTGGGGCTGAAAGAAGCAGCATGAAGCAGCTCCATGATTGGATAAAAGACTGATACTACAATTCTTTGCTACTTGTGAGTACCAGGTGCCGTCCTTGTTTAGTCTTTTGGCAGCAAGACTTTTGTATCGCTGACCTATGGTACTTACAAACAATTTTGTTTTGCTTTATGATGAATTGAAGTGTTATTTGATGGTGATTTGATTATTTCCATTGATTTATGCCCTAAATAAACTTCCACATTGTCTTGCGATGTGCTAAACCTTCTAACATCACAGTAGTTACTATAGACAACAGATTCACTTTTTCTCCTTTTTATACATAGAAACAGGCCACATGGATCAGACTACATACTTAGTTTTCCAAGTTATACCCATAACTATTTATGGATTTCATGCAACATTAACGTTTACAGGAGTCATGAGTACCATTGTATACAAAGACTCTTTAAAGTCTAAATAGCTTGACTAAAAAACCACATCTAGGACTCCCCATGGAAGCACTCGAGAGAACTCAGCGCATCTGTTCAGCCGCATGACTTGCTTTACAATACTCCATGATATCTTTCTACAGAGTAGAATATTCTCAAATCAACATAGATGCAAAACAGCCATTGGCACAGTGGGTACCATCCTGCCTACTGTCAACCGATAATTAATGCAAAGAAAAGATGTAGAATTTGTGACAAGATAGCAGGCAAAGAAAATGGGAGACATTTTCTGAAATCTCTGATGGTGCTGACAAGCTGAGGATAGTGAATTATCATAACAAAAGAAAAGCGAGCATATTTAGAAAGGGATTCTAAATTGAATGAGTACATTTATATGCCCATCACATGCAGAAGACATCTTTTAAGACATTTTTGATGATCTGTAAATCTATAAATATAACTCAGGAGCCTAATTTATGAACACAAACTCTTTTGTATATATGGGGGAGTTTTCATGTCTACAAAATTGGAGAAATTAGTGAATTACAAACATTTTATCTTTTTAAAACAAAAAACTATAGTGGATTTCCATACAGCATCAAGAAGAAAGAATGCAGTATATAACTTGTTGTATATGTAAATTGACTTATTTGTTTTCAGTATAATTAATTATATAAGCTAGCAAAATAAGAAAAATATTTGCTTGAGATTTGCCCCTTGCAGATGTAGCTATAAATATATATATATATATATATATATATATATATATATATATACTTATTTATATAATATATATGTATTTTAAAGTACATATATATATATTATTTATTATATTATATATATGTTAAATATATATTATATAATTAGTCACAGGCTATTCTTTGCAAAGGATTATGGCAGTAGTCCCCAACCTTTTGCAGGTCGCGAACCACTAAATGCCCAGACTCCGGATCACGCATGCACAGGGAGCCATGCGTCACTCAAAACTTCCCCCAGAGTGACGTCATGATGCCAGAATCTGCCAACTCTCCCATCGTAGCTCTGAGCCTGTGTGTTCTAAAACACAATCCACCTCCCTGAGCCTGCGATGTCTCCGGGAGACATAGTCCGTTGCTCTGGCCGGTGCGCTCCCCCAAACAGGGTCCTTCCCCTGACCCTGCTAGTGGGTGCACTGGTCAGAGCCGGCCTTCGGGGACCTCTGATTTATGGGGAATAAATAAACACCTATGTTTAGAGCAAGAGAAAGAAATATATCAAGACATAAAACTAGGTACTAGTTAACAAGTAAAGTATCTTATTTAAGTAGAGAATGTTTACTTTGCAAGGTGGTCTCTCACCAAGTTTTGTAAATGAGGTATTTTCCCTTCCAGGATCTCAAATAATACTAATGTTAAGAAGGGAAAAAATCCTGTTTTTATCTGTCTTGTTCTTTTTATATTTTTCAGGTTCCCTGTACATAAATGGGTATTCAAAGTGAACATAGTTTTTCTTTTACCTAATTCAGTAAACTTTCATTTTGCTAAGTGAACAATCTGTATTCCCCTAAAGTGTACACACAGCTTGTTTGCATGGAATTGTTGGTATTGCTATCAGACTGTAATGCTTTAAAAACTTTTCTTACTTTCTTGAAACTGAAAGCATAAGGTTCACTTTCATTTCTCCCGTTGCAGCAGCACATATTTCCTTTGTTTATATTTTCTATGTTTACCAGCTGTCAGAAGTGAAGAATCATGGTATGAAGGATCATGTGAATAGCTCCTTATAACAGTTCTAGACCTATGACCTAGCATTACATTTGAATATTTTCTAATTTTAAATTTTACAATTCCTCAGTGCTGCCCACTAGGGTAAAATTAATAAAGGGATAAAGACTGTTTTTTAGTAAAATGAATGTTCATTAATCTTTGCAAATAAAGTAAAGCTGTGCTCACCTTTCATGTAAAGAAAAAGATTGGATGATTGCGCTATTAAAGTGAACATGGCTTTACCTAATTTCTCCTTGAACATTCACTTTTCTAAGGGAAAGTTAAAGTGGAACTAAACTAAAAATAAAAAAATTACACTTACCTTTAATCTCACACATCCTTCAATGGCGGTGGTCTTCCCATGATCTGGTCCCGTGTCATCCTGGAATTCTTCTTCGTTCTGGTGCAGAGGAAGCATCAGTTGCCGCCATCTTCTGTCTTCTCTTCCGTCTTCTTCTTCGATCTTATTTTTACATCACCCAATCTTGCACTGCTCGAGTTATGTAGCTGCTGTTAAGGGGAAAAAAAAGAGAGCATGCGTGAGATCGGCCTTCTTTCCCCTTGGTGGAAAAATGCCCCTTCTATCAGGGCATGAGCAGAAGGAGCAGCCAGAGCCTCCCGGGATGCAGGACTTAGGTATCCAGGGAGGCTGTGCGCTCCATTTAAGTTTTGATCACCGAGGCGGTGGCTAAAGGGGCAGTGCTGCACCCTTTTTTTAAGAAAAGCGTGTTGAACTTTAAAAAAAAAACAACAATAATAAAAGATTTACTTCTAGCTTGTTCTGCCACCTGTGCCCTGTAGGGTTGTTGGACCCGATGCATGGAACCACAAATGCAGATAGGAACCAGGCATATGATGCACCTGAAAGTCTTACCATATGCTAAAGATTCCTATGCCACAGACGTTTTTTAAAGAGAGCAAGGTTCCACAGTGTGGGTTGTAGGACAGGTAACTTTTTTTCTTTACAAGCTAACTTTTTTTTAAACTGTTTTAATCTGGTGACAAAGTCTCTACAATCAATTTAAGTGCTATCTGCTGCTCATAGTAATTGATACACTTAAAGTAGACTAATAGTACAACACTGGGTTCTATACTACTACTAAATTTTAAGCCTGTGGTAAATATTACATTAAGGCAAGCTTTTGCTGTATAAGTGAATTTAATGTGCATTTTGAAGAAGGTATTTTTCCTATCCATACTTTATTGCAAATTAGACTGACATAGAGAGAAATCCATAAAAGTGTGCCCTGTATCGCAGTAGTTTTAGTGTGAGTTACAGAAGCAAGGGAACATTATTGATCTTGTCATGCTCATGGTCGGGTCATTAATTTTAATTGTGATAGCTCCGGACTACCTAGTGTTTGATGCCTGAGGTGACAAGTTACCATTACTCTGCGGGGCTCTTGGGAATAACTTCTGATTAGAAGCATTTCAAGTGATAGATCACTATGGGACAGATGAACATCTTATTTGGATATGGTTTTCTATTTGCCAGGTAGATAAATAAGAATGTTCTATAATAGGAGCAGATAAGTGTGTGAATTTAGGACATTGCATTTTTGTAAAGGTTGTGATTACAGAATCAGAATGTGTTGAATGTAAAGGTGGAGGGAGAGGTATGCTATGAATTTTCCTAAATAGGCCCTTGTTTAAACTGATGTATGTAGATATTTTATTATAAATCTTTACTATGTAATATTATAATTTCCAATATAAAAATGAAATAATAAATACAAAAACATTCAAAGTGCATAATTTTCGTTCTAAGGAGGACAGCTGAGCAGAAGTTTTACTTAAAAGTGCTTTCCCCATGCAGGGAACTAACAAGTTTGTTTTGTGTTTCCCTTCCTAAATATCACATACTTCTTATCCTTCCTTAATCCACCTTCGTTTCTATTGAGCTCCTGAAACTTGTTACTTTAGTGTAACCCTATGCAACACACCCAAAATACGCATTAGACCAATAGCCAACCACCTGTGTCCTATGGAAGTTTTATATGAATAGCTTGTATTTTACTCAAATAAGACTTTTCTGCTTTTAATGAATATACTGTTTTGTTACTCTTGTTGATTAACTTTCTGAATAACATCAACTGAAAATTAGTCAAGCCCTTCATCGGAGTTTATGAATTAGGGTTGTGTTTAATCAGGTAAGTCCAGTGTCAGAAAAGTTTGTACTATGGAATAGGTCATGTTGGAGGGTGGGAGAACTGAGTGTCTAACAGATTAGTAAGACACTTGAAAGCTACTGCTTTTAGGTCCTAACTGCTATTTTGAAGAAGTTTCAGTTGAGTGTTCATTTATGCCAACTCCATATATACTTGAAAATAAACTAAGGTCCTTTTTTTATTACCTTAGAATATATGTAGCTTACTTTGATTTAAGGAAAAACCTCGGGCACAAAAAGCGTCCATCACTGCTACCCTTAACACAGCCATCAATAGAAATGTGAATAAATTAACGTGAAAAAATATGTTACTGGTGTGTTCTTTTTAAACATTTTTGAAAGGGGAAAAAAGTAAATCACATGGGCTCAATATAAATATATATATATATATATATATATATATTTAGCTTAAAGCAGATTATACTTTTGAGTTGGCTATTACGATGGTTAACTTATTCTTAAATCATATGTTATGCATTATTGTTGGCCACCAGTATATGCTGCTGTGTTCTCATGTAAAGTGTGTAACAAACATTTTTTAATAACTATGACTTGTCTCCAATTGCAACAGTTTGTTACACATGTTACATGAGGGCACAGCGCCATCTACTGGTTCGTGACCTGTGAATAAACCAAGATTTTTTTGCTAATGGTATTTTGAGGACAAAAAATTGATTATACACAGTATTTAAATTGCACAGTAAATTCATGTATGATCCTATAAGTACATTCAACACCATATAGGACGATCTAGTTATTTTGAAGATATGTTAAAATTTTTCACAGGTTTGCATAGAGCAATAAAGAGTTCTGATCATTTAGGTCTGATCATTTCAGACACTTTCTTCTGTTAGCTGGACTTCTGGACCTGAATTCTATATATATATATATATATATATATATATATATATATATATATAGAATTCAGAACTCCCTAGCAGATTTTATGTCTTACACTGTATTAAATTGATTTATAATAATTAATGTAATAAAAGAGCACACAGCACAACACTGTTAACAGAGCACAAAAAGCACCAAAAGATGGCCATAGACATGGGATGATTGATGCCCAATGCCGCCGATATTGGCTGTGTCATGTTACATTATCTTGTATACAGGCTCTGCAGAAACTGCTAAGTGAAAGATCTGGGGGAATCTAAGAACTAGACAGGTACATGTTGCACCATTCACCCAAATGTATCCTTGTGTGATTTTACCTGTTTTTTTAACCTGGAAATACACTTTTAGATGGATGCATCAACGCATAACATCTGATCATCCTTTCAAGACCATGTCAGTTATGAATAGGCTTGCAGACTAATCTGACTACTAATCAGCTGTAGCCGTGAACAAGCACATATTATATATGCATACATCAAACTAGCCTTCATGCAGCTTATTATAAACCCTAGAACTTTATTTATAATTATTAATTAATTAATAATTCATAATTTAATTATGAACCCCAAAACAAATAAAGCTGAAAAAGCTAAAGTTTTTTGTAAACTTAAGTTTTGTGATGGAGAAAGGCAAGTTGCTTCCCATAAAACCTTTTTTTACTTGCAAAGTGCTGGTAATGCCTGTATTTGGATACTAGAATATAGTATATGTCATAGTTAGGGTTGCCAATATTACTGGGAAAATGCCACCCCTATGATATTTTTCCTATGAAATACACTGGCAACAAGGCCGATTTTACCGGCTGGACTAGTAAAATACCGACCAGGTGGCAAGGCAGGGATCGTCAGCTAATGTTCAGTATAAGTTTTGGTGTATTCCATTCTTATTGAGAATGGTTGGTTACTGGTTGGTGCCGCATTATGTGACTTTGCAAGTCAATAGGAAATGCTCTGTTCTTGTCAGATACTGTCTCTGAAAGAATTAATTAGGTTGTGTTTGCAGGGGACAGAAAGCAGTATATAAGACATTTAGTGATTTGAGGAGAGCGATATAAGGTAGATTTTTTCAGTAGTTATTAGCCTCACAAAACCAGTGCAAGCTTACTAAGGTATTCTAATCATAGCTCTAAGGATTAAGAAATACTCAAGCTGTGACATCAGCAGAGACACCTTGAACTTTTGAACATAATGGAAAGTGGCTAAGCATAATATTAGGAAATTCCTAGCAATGATTAAAATGGCTGAGAAAATGGATGTATGCACCTTTTATGTCTCTAACCATGAAAAATACAAATGGTATTTTAGAATCCTTTGGTGCATAATTTAAGAATAACAGAGTAGATTTTCATTGAGATTCTCTTTAATGCACCCGAACACAGAATTTTGCAATTCAGTGACAAGCTGAATGTAGCAATTCAGCTTGTCACTGAATTAACCCATCATTTAAATACATTAAAGTGTAAGGTCGTCTTTTATTCTTCTATGAGTAAGAGAAAAATTATATTGGTCCTTTTTTGCAAATTCAGTTAAAGCTCAACTAAACTCGAAACTGAATTTTAAAATAATCTGATTGATAAGTGACTATAAAACTGTGTAAAAGCAAAATGATGGACAGAATACCTTTTTTATGTACTTGCACGCTACATTACAGCTATTTTCTCTCTTTTTGGGAGTGAAAGGTCAACAAAAAGTAGGGTAGGAGTAATTGTAGGACCTCAGTCTGTTCACAGATAACTAAAAGGCATGAAAGATTCTGCTGTGTGTACAGGTGTGCAACTACAGCCTAAAACAGTTAGGTTCTTTAACCTCCGTAGCAGTTCATTTCTTTCCGGTTTTATATGTCTAAAAGGGGTACATTGTTTTTCATGAAAATTTATTTTACCATATAATATAATAGTATGAGTATAATAAAGTTCGAAACAAAAATCATGTAAAAATAATAAATTGAAACAAATTAAAAAATCTATATATTTAAAAAAAAGAATAATTTTTTTTTTATTTTTTAAAACAAAATACATATTATACTAATACTATTATATATACTGTAAAATAAATGTTCTTGAAAACAATGTACTGCTTTTACACATATAAATCCAATGTATTGCATTCAATACAGGTATTTTGTATTGAATGCAATACAAATGGATTTTGAATTTCCCGCCCCGGCTTCCCGGCAACGTACACACGCACCGATGTCACCGGGAACTCCCCGGTGACTCATCGGGTGCAGGAGATTGTCACGATGGATGGCGCGGGACCCAGGCGCATCAGGTAAGCACTGTATTTACTATTACCTCCAAAGGTTTACCTACCCTGAGTTTGAGTCGGGGTTACTGCTTTAAGCAACTTTTTTCCAGCCCGAGTCACACTTGTGGTTACCGCTAGGGAGGTTTATTTGTAAAAATGAGTTCCTAAGGTTACATGTATCATTTTCACTAAACAAAGTGATTGCTTTAACAAGTTGCTTTTTCACTTTTGGGTTTTGTTGATCTTTAAATTATTGTTTCTAAACTTACCCTACTTAAATACAAGGATTAACATTTGTGTGTCAAGGAGTCATTTTATTATTAATATTACACAGTATTTATATAGCGCCATGATATTACGCAGCGCTGTACAAAGTCCATGGTCGTTTTACTAACTGTCCCTCAAAGGAGCTCACAATCTAATGTCCCTACCATAGTCATATGTCATTAATGTAGTCTAAGGTCAATTTTTTTAAGGAGAAGCCAATTCACCTCCCTCCATGTTTTTGTGATGTGGGAGGAAACCGGAGTACCCGGAGGAAACCCACGCAGACACGGGGAGAACCTGCAAACTCCATGCAGATAATGGTGGTCTGGTATCGAATGGGAGAAAACATCTGTTTTTAGAGATCTGAAATGTGTTATATCAACCAAAGACATATGTTTAGAGATTGCTACAATGGGTGCCCCAACAGGTTACGACAGTGTAAAACAATACAGACTAGAAAAGGAGGTAGGAAGGAAAGGAATAAAGGAGAGAAGGAACGGGAGGGGAAATAGAAATGATAAAAAGGGGTATAGGGTGAGATAAAAAAGTGAAAGAAGCATGGGGTGCAATTGACCAACTCACTGTCTATAGTGAATTACTCACTGGGTCAGGTTCAGAGTGAAAGAAAGATGTTCAATAGAACCAAAGGGTGTGGGTTGCCTCTTCTTTAGCCCTTAATGCGCTGTGAGAGACTCCATTTGATGGAGTTCTTGATTAATTATTTGGAACCACTTGGTCACTGATGGAGCCCCCGACTGACCCCACAGCACCAGGATACATGCTCTATTAGACGGATAAGCAATTAGTTGTGGTATAACTTGCAAAACTATTATACCTTGAAACTATATACTGTATAAACTATAACATGTGGTTTAGGAGTTAGAAGCCCAGATCAAAAAGAACAGGTACCCTAATTATCTAAATCAGTATAGTTTTTAATAAGACTCTCTTCCAAAGGATTCAAACTCCCAGAAAATATGAAGAATATATAGACGTGTACCATGTTCTTGTTCACAACATTTGGTCGAATCGAGTGAAGCAAAGCAGGCACTCAGCACCAAAAGTGAGAGATCTGGGGGATGCAGAACCTCAAGGTTTCTATGAGTAAGCACCAGTTTGCAAAATACAAATACAAGTGTTTTGTAGAACTAGTAAACTGCAAGCTCAACTGGGCATGGTACTCTTCTCTTTCTTTGTGATAATTTGTATTTTCAATGTAAGCAGGCATGTCATCTGCAGCCCCTATGTATTTTTCTGCCTTTTGTAATATGTTGCCACTTATAAATAAAAAATAAAAATGAATAATAGATGACTGTTGTAGAATTTGATGCTCTCATTTCTGCTGAGCTCTTAAAATTCCATGGAAGTGAACCATTTATACTAATTTAGTGCGCTGCAGTCAGCAAAAACTCAGCAACAGGCTAATGGTTGACGTATATCCAAACCCAGTCACAAAAATCTCATATACGCTTTTCCATGTCAATGCAATGTGAAATGCCTGCCATGAATGTCTTTGAAATGGGAACTTCTTCTTATTTGCTAGTTGTTCCCCATCTGACATTGGCACACGGGCTACTGATGGAGAATACAAGTGGTCAGTTTAATACTCATTATACCAGTAAAGTCTTCCTAAAGTAGAACTAAACTCACCTCCCCTCACTCCATTTCTGAAGCCTCCATCTTCACCTGGTCTTCTTCCAGGCTTGGGTCTTCATCCATACTGATGCCAGAATACCATAACTCCTGTGCATAATTCATTCATTCCAAAGCTTGTCCCTTGTAAAATATATAAAATGCCTGACTTCCATTGTTTGGACCTCATTTACAATTTAGCAGGTGTTTTATGATTGTCATCACTCTACATTACATTCCTTCATGTAAGTGTTATTGTTCTCTTACGTATCATTTACCAGTTGTCTTAGATGTATTATATTATCCCAGTGAAGTTGTACAGGATACAGGACATTCTGTTTGGAACAGAAACTGTCAAAACTACTTTGTTTATAAGTTAATAAATGAAATTTATAGTCAGGCGTTATACAGTTATCACATACAGTCTGGTTTGACCAAAGTTCTTGGTAATGAATTAATGCAAAAAGTTTTATAAGGTGATACTAAGCCAATAATATGGGCACCAGAGAACATAAAATACTGTCCTATATCTCATCTGATCTTGGGACTTTCTCACGGGAACAATTTAATAAAGGTCATAAGAATATGTGACACTTCTACTCTACAACAAACATCTGTAATTGAAAAAGTAACTTCACATAATTGCCTCCTAAATGGTTAGCAGTTGTCAGAAAGCTAATATAATGAAATAAATAAAGCCAATTATTGTGAAAAGATGCCAATGGTCAACCATACTCTGTGGCCTTAGAAAATAAATAGAAAAACCATTAAGCTGTCATTTATTCAGCCTTGATGAATACTGAACAGAAAAGATCTCCTGTTCTCCCAATTAAAACGTATTATTAAACTCACGAAAGTTCTCTCATTATAATGGTAACCTGTTTTTTACAGCTCACTGGAAACAGAACATCAGAATTTACTGGTCTCCTAGGTGGGACAAAATACTTTTGTTAACTTGTTTCTTGGTATTTAATCTTCCACCATGCTCAGAGGAAATCCACTAATGGATCTGTTGGTTCTTTTAATGTATGCAATGTGATTCCTAATAAATCTGTAACATCGACTATCAAACAACCACTCAAAGCATCAAAGCTTCTTACTTGGTCGGTGCTTTTCCCTTCTATAACATACCATTGACATTTTTTATAATAACTTTTTTTATGAATTTTTAGATGCAGCAATGTCATCATTGGGTCTCGGTATTTCTTTATGCAACCCAGGCAGGTCCTGGTTGGTGGAGATGTGACATGGTTGAGTGTTGTGCATAGCTTTCTTAAAACATTATAGAGCCCTGAATCAGTACTCCTTGCAAGAGCCCTCAGATCTTGGGAATTGTTGTGCAAACATTCAAATGCTCCAACACCTGAAAGTACTAAAGTCCAATAGATGAAAGGGCCACCCCAGTGGGCAGTGTAGCTGGTAAAGAAAAAATTAAGGGCTGGATGATGCTGGACGTCTTACGGATAGGAATTGAGTGCTTGCGATGTATCTATCTTATTGGGGTTTTTAAGGCACCTTGTGTTGAGCTTACCATGTGCAGTGAAAATGGAGTAGGATATTGTAGTACAGGAGAGGTGTCTGTACAAAACAGTTTTTATAGACAACTATTACTCTTCTCTACTTACCTACCTGTGTGCAATTTCTTTAAAGCGGAACTAATCCAAAAACAAAAAAATTACACTTACCTTTAATTCTGCAGATTCCTCAATGACACTGGTCCTTCCCACGATCCAGTCCCACGTCATTCTGGAATTACTTCATAGCTGCCATCTTCATTCTTCACTTCCTTCTTCGTGGCACGTCACCCGATTTCGCTTTGCACAGGGGTGAGATCGGGTGATGTTTTTTCCTGTAAAGGGAAAAAAAAGAGAGCTGATCTCACAGTGCTTCCATGAGATTGGCATCTCTTTCCTTTAATAGAAAAAAATGTCCTTTCTGATTGGAGATCTCGGGAATGCGCAGAAGGAGCACCCAGAGCCTCCCAGGATGCGTGACGTTGGTATCCCGACAGGCTCTGTGCTCCCATTCAGTCTTGATCGCCTAGGCCTAAGAAAAGATTGTGACAGGCAGGTAAGATTATTTTTTGTCTTTAGCTCTAGTTTATCAGCATAAAGGAATTCTCAGAATAAACAGAGCTTCTACAATAGTTAGGAGTAAAAGTGTACCCCTCCGGATCACAAAGCTTCCCGGTGATATGAGCTAATGCACAGCCTGGCATCTGTCTTTGTCACACATTCTCTTCTTAAAAGAGCTCACACCCACCTGTAGGAAGTCTGTATAACAAGATAACATTGCAGGAGCAAATTTTAAAAATTGGGCAAGAGGGGTACAACATTTTATTAGCGCACCCTCTAGCTTTGCACCAAAAAGCCAGGAGAAAAAGTTCTAACTTCAGAACATACAGATATATTGTTTGCATTCATGTGCAAATATTTGTGAAACAAAAAACTAAAGTTTCTAACTTATAACCTTCTGATTTCCCAACTGGCCAGCTGGAGAATGTTTGTTTTCTATATTGCCCTACCTTTATGTAATGTACATTTATTTTGCTAGTTTTATCTAATCAAAGTGGCTTTCATTGCTGCTTTTTTTGATACAGGGGCAATGGAATGCCACTTTATCACTGTACATGGCAGGATTAACATGTATTCATATAATAAAAACTGCAGATTTAAAATATTAAAAAAACTTTAGAAATTAATGTTGTTAGGTTTAAATTAGATTTTAACGCTTAGATTTACATAATGTATATTTGAAACAATATAACATTGTATAGATTTTAAATGTAAACATAACTCAGTTAGTTAGTTATAAACAGTTAGAGAACACTAGATTTAATGAACACCAACAACCATGCTAATATTGTGAACAGGGCTGTATTTAAAATGATTCCTTGGTCAATTTGGCTTCATTTCCATGCACAGCCATTCAAATCCCTATATATTTCAATTCTTATTAAAACTAAGACTCATTATGCCACCTAGTGGCAGATTATTAGATGAGTGCAGCAGTCAGAACAGCAAATGCTATTAGGTCTTCTAACAAATTAAGGAATCAATCTAGGCTGAAATTACAGGGAATCGTTTATAAGTTCCTTCATGTTCAATTTTAGCAATGTTAACAGTCCTGCCATAACTAATAAATAAATACCAAGGAGTGAAATACCATTCTTTCCTGGTAAAATATGTTCCCAGATTCTCTTCTATTTGACTAATGTGATCTGATCCCTTTCGAAGACATAATAGAATCATTAGATTGCATGATCCTCCTTTTGACAGATTTCATGTGAACAGGTCCTTAAGTTTTTTTTGACCGAATTGAAAGGAGCCTGTGACATCAATAAATTAAGGCAATGTAAATATTCCATACCTGAGATTGTTACGGTTCATATATCCTTACCATGAGCATGTTCTATTCAGCTTATTCACTTAAGTGCTACCAGTATGGGAAGCTGTATTTACACTATTGTGCATGTTACTATGATAGGCAACAAGAAAGTGTTCAGGAAGCGACTAATGTTATTCAGTAAGCAAAGTAACTAAAGAAAGTTTGCATTAATCTCTGAAACTAAGGTTCCCCCAGAACTGCCTAATTAGGACAAAAATGATGTAAATAATGCAGTATTACATTGTTTGTATGAACTACTTACCCTGTAGCTTATGTTCCCAGAATAAATTTTAAAGTAAAGCATTCAATTTAATTTAATAGTAACACCGACATTTACAAGCACATTGCATGAGAACACAATGTGCCCCAAACAGTACTTAACATATAATAGTGCATACTCTATCTGAACGGCAAATAATTCCCATACTATAACTAGTACTAACTTTAAACAGAAATTATATAGTCTGTGTGTAAAATACAAAAAAAGGAAAGCAATGCATCATTATCCGGTACTTGTTAATACAAAAGGAATTGTTTCCTTGTTGAGGCAGCTTTATTCAAATAAAAATAAAAGTGTTTTTGAATTATTTATATTTAATGTAGTTCTTAGCTTCGTCCTATTCTTTCTGCATGTTCAGCTATGTTGCGTTTTATAATAACTAACAGCTGTACTACAACTTTAATGAGATTCGAAGCATTTTCTGTTCAGATCCTTACACAATGCTTTTTTTTTTAACAAGCTTTGTAAGATTGGGCTCAAAGCCAGCATTACTGAAAACTCTATGCATTACAGATTCTGAAATCTAAGGTGAAGAAAACTAAAAAGAGTCATAAAATATGTAAACCTTCAGCACATTATTAAAGAAGGAATCGCTAAGCAGTACTGAACTGTGCAGCACCAACCCTTATTAAATGATGAGGTTTCTTATTATACACATTCTTAGACAATTATCAGAAATGATGATGAATTATTAAATATTTTAAATTGCGTGGTGTTTGCAATAAGTTGACTAGCTAAGGATTCCTAGTAACTGCTGGGTTGGAGAATAAAATTTCTTAAGTTAATTACACAGCAGACTGGTTTTATCTAACACTGTTTTCCTACAGCTGTAAACCATTCACATGTACTATGGAAACCTGTGTACTATTATCGTAAATATAAAGCTGATGCTTCCTAAAATAGCAGATAACCTCCTGGTATAGAGATTGGTTCTAATTAGATTTCTTTCTTTGTTGTCTTTGCAGATCCCTGTCACACAGCATGAAATGTGGTGTCACTTCACAACAGTGCCTGGATAACAAATCAACATTTAAAACTAGTGACTCAATAGTAAGTTATTTTCCCTCACCCTAAAATAAAATATTTTGCACTCTTTGGCCACTTTCAGACATAAAATAAAAACATGCATTTCAACAACTATGTGTATTTTAGTGTAATTTTTTTTCTTTCATGGACTGCGCGGCAATCCACCACCACCGGAGCTGCAGCCTATTGCAAATGTGTGCTTAAAATGGTTCCTCATTGCTCCTATTCCATTGAATAGGAACACTTTGAGACAGTGGTAGAATGGTGTAGTCAGTCACAAGTCTGAAGTGGACCTTAGGGGGTCCATTCATAGTTACATGGTTGAAAAAGGACATAAGTCTATCAAGTTCAACCACTAGGGAAATAAACATATCCCAGATAAAAACCCTATGGGAGGGTCCTGTCCAGCCCCTCCCAGATAAAAGCCCCTCCCAGACAGGACCCAGCTGTCTTGGTCCATGTTGGACCCAATGACAAAATAGATGGAAGATGGAAGATCCTTAAAAATCAGTTTAGCAAACTAGGTTTCAAGTTGAAGAAAAGGACCTCCAAGGTTATGTTCTCTGGAATATTGCCTGTGTCCTGCGAAACACAGGAAAGGCAAAGGGAGCTTAGGCAGCTAAATGCATGGTCCTGGTGTAGAAGGGAAGGGTTTGGGTTCATAGAGCACTGGGCTGACTTTTCATTGGGGTACAACCTGTATGGCAGAGATGGTTTGCACCTAAATGAAAGGGGGTCTGCTGTGCTATGGGAAAGATTTAGGGGAATGGTGGAGGGATATTTAAACTAGGAGGGTGGATTGGGAATAGTTGGGGGGAAGATTATGGATAATTGTAAGGAGCTTCCTATGTTACAAACAAACATTGGATTGTGCAGTACTAATTGTACTGAAAAACAAAATGATTTGGCAAACAATGATGGTAAATGCAGCAATGGTTCACCAATGCTAGAGGTCTAGCAAACAAGACAGGGGAGTTGGAAGCCGTAATGAATGAAAGAATTATGACTTAGTTGGCATTCCTGAATCCTGGCTTTGTTCTTCACATGACTGGGCTGTCAATGTTCCTCGGTATACTCTATTTCATAAAGACAGAGTCAAACGAAAGGGTGGCGGAGTTTGTATGTGAGAAGTGATCTAAAAGTGAATGTGAAAGAAGAAATTGTGGAGGGAACAATTAATGATTGGAGTCTTCTATAGGCCCCCCAGGAAGAAATAGAAAATCAACTACTAGCACAGATAGAAAAAGCAGCAAAAAGTGAAAGTGTTTTAATCATGGGAGATTTCAACTACCCTGACATTGACTGGAGTAATGGCACTACAGGAACAGCAAAATGTAAGATAATTTTATGGTACAATTTATAGAAGCCCCAACTAGAAATGATACTCTGCTGTAACAATGCAGAGCTTATAACAAATGTGCAAATAAAAAAGAGAATCTGGGTAGCAGTGACCATAATATGATTTCATTTAACGTAAGCTGTAAACAGGAAGCAAAAACAGGAAAGATAAAAACATTTAATTTTAAGAGAGCATATTTTCCATCTTAAAGGGCAGCTCTCTGCAACTTGGACTGGGAGACAATATTGTCCTTAAAAAACACAGAACAGAAATGGGAATGTTTTAAGTCTGTTCTACAAAAGAAAACTGAAAAATATATTCCAATGGGTAATAGGTTTAAGAGGCTAAAATTAAAACTTATGTGGCTCACGGCTGATGTTAGAAAAAGTCATAAGGAACAAGAAAAGGGCATTCCAAAAAAATAAAAATGAACGGTCACCTTTATCATTTGAAAATTATATATAATATACAAAAAGGTGTAAAAAAGAGACAAAATCTGCAAAACTTCAAAATGAAAGACAGATTGCAAAGGAAAGTAAGTCTAACCCTAAAAATCTTTTCAAATATATTAATAGCAAAAAGATCAGATCTGAGCATTTAGGCCCCTTAAATGATGTCGCTGGGTTGGTAACTGGGCAGATTTAGTAAACACTTTTAGCTCTGTGTACACAAACCAAAAATGGCAGAGCTTAAGTCCAAATTCATAATAGCAATGTCACTGCCTTAAATGAGTCACAATGGATCAGAATTGATATGATTGAGAAACAGCTGGGAAAAAATAGGGTTGACAGAACCTGATAGATTACATCCACGTGTCCTCAAAGAGCTGAGCTCAGTGATTTCAAAGCCATTGTTTCTAACTTTAGTCACTGGCAAAGTACCGATGCATTGGTGTAAGGACAATTTGGTTTCTATCTTTAAAAAGGGAGCAAAGTCATTACCAGGTAACTACAGACCCGTTAGTTTAACGTCCATCGTTGGAAATGTCTTAGAGAGTTTGATAAAGAACCACATAGAGGAGTTTCTGCTAAAAAATAATATTATAAGTGATAGTCAGCATGGCTTCAAGACAGACAGAAGTTCTCAAACAAATTTACTCTCTTTTTATGAGCAAGTAAGTAAACAGGTAGACAGTGTAATAGCAGCTGATATAGTGTACTTGGACATTGCTAAAGCATTTGACACTGTACCCCACAGATGGTTAATATGCAAGTTAAGGTCGATAGGTTTAGAAAAATCAATCTGTGAATGGATAGAGAACTGGCAGAGAAGATCGCATCCAGGGAGTTGTAATTAGTTATTTATACTCTGAATGGTCTAAGGTTATTAGTGTTGTACCCCAGGGTTCAGTGTTGGGACCTTTACTGCTTAACATCTTTATAAATTATATAGAGTTTAGGATTAAAAGTACCATGTCTGTGTTTGCAGATGACACCAAACTATGCAATGGAATTAGGCCCATACAGGATGTCTATAATCTACAAGCAGACCTGGATGTACTGTTTGATTGGGCAGACAAGTGGCAAATGACATTTAATATAGATAAATTTAAAATGATGCACTTGAGAGCTAACAACATGCATGCTTCATGCTGTCTAGGGGGAATACATTTGGGGGAGTCAGAAATAGAAAAGGATCTGGGAGTTCTGGTAGATCATAGACTTAATAATAGCATGCAATGCCAAGCTGCAATATCTAAAGCTAGCAAAGTATTTTCTTGTATTAAAAGAGGAATAGACTGCAGAGATGGAGACATAATCCTGCCCCTGTACAAAGCATTGGTCAGACCACATCTGGAATATGCAGTCCAGTTTTGGTCACCAGTTCACAAAAAGGACATTGTGGAGTTGGAGAGAGTGCATAGAAGGACAACTAAATTTATAAAAGAAATGGAGGAGCTCAGCTATGAGGAGAGATTAGCTGAACTGAATCTATTCTGCCTTGAGAAGAGACGTATAAGGGGGGATATGATCACCCTGAATTAATATATAAATGGTCCATATAGAGAACTCTCTTCCTGATTATTCACTTTGAGATCATTACAAAGAACAAGAGGGCACTCTTTGCGTCTAGGGGAAAAGAAGTTTAAGGTCCGGATAAGGAAGGGATTCTTCACAGTAAGGTCTGTGAAAATGTGGAAAGAAAAAGCTGGATGATTTCTAGAAGCACAGAATATAACTGGGTATTAAAGCTTTACAGTAAAAATAACAATGACTGTTGATCCAGGGAACATCCGAACAGCCTCATGGAATCAGAAAGAAACTTTTTTCCCCTGTTGAAGCAAATTTTACCAGGTTTTTTTTTTGCCTTCATCTGGACCAACTATGTCTTATGAAGTTTTATATCTGGGTTATGTTTATTTCCCTAGTGGTTGAATTTGATGGACTTTTTTTTAACCTAACCTACTATGTAACTATATAACACAGGTTCACCTTTTTACAATTATTTTTTTTTTGCAGAGTAAACATATAGAGTCTGTACTTCTTTTAGCAAATAAATCATTTGATTTAGCCAGAGCTTCTCAGTTTTCCTTGAAATGTCAGCTGTAGTCTTTACTAGTTTTCGTTCACCGTCTCTCTCTCCAACAAATGTGGCACAAGATGTTTCATTGAATCTAAGCAAGTTATATCTTTATGTCAGGGGAAATATATGGTGACTTCTAACATTCACAGTGTAAACAGAAATAATATCACACATTTGACAGTGGAACTATTATAATTCATATTGTAAATGGAATTGGGGTGGTGGTGACACCCACTGCAAATCCAGGAAAAGCCAAAGTAAAAAAAGATTTGGAGTTGTGATGTGATTATAAAATGTTGAAATAAAAGTAAGTAAAATGGTCAAATTTGCAAACATTGGAGACATATATAATGAGCATCAAAGGCCATTTCCTATATAATGTTTGTAAAATGTGCAAAGTCTCAGTAGTGGATAAAGCAAATTCTATTATTTTATTAAACAATTTTCAAGTTGGTAAAAGGCAAGTATTACCTTTTATCCAATCATGTATGATCTATAAAATGCTATCTTTTTTTATGATAAATGCTTCCCATTCTTCATATGCCACCATCATTATTAATCAGTCAAAGAGTTTCTTTGTTGTTTGTTGAGTACTTGATGCAGCAACTTTTAGCTCATAGACCTCATAGTTAGGATAACGTAATGGCAATATGGCAGAGAGGATTTGACAACCAACCTAAAATATTAGGAATGGGAAATTGGAGGACATGGCCTACATCTCTATTCTTTATGCTTTGATCCCTTAACAGACTCATTCAATTTCAGACATTCACTCTTCTGGCTATAGTGGCCAACACTAGCAATGTACAAAAGCTTCCTCCATAAAATATTATTTTTATCAAACACCCCTGGGGCCCTCTGAGCCAATACTCCTGCTTTGAATTAGGTTTACATGAAAAAAAAGAAAACCTCCCACATACAAAAATTTTGTAGGCTTAAATACATTTTTTAAAATTTTGTAGGCCAAAAATATACAGCATTTTAAGGATTGTTTCAAATAGAAAAGTAGGGAGATTTTATTGGGGAAAAACTTATGTTGTCTCTTCTTCCATAAAAATCTACCTAGCTGTCCATTAATGAAAATTCTCTCTAAAAATTTGAAGCCCCAGAGCACAAATTCTCCAAAAAAATTCTGCTCATACCTAAAATTGCAGACCTCAGTACCTAAGAGTAAGGGCAAATCCTCCTAGAACCAAAGAAAGGCTTTCGGAGGTTCCCCTGGCTCTGCTCTGCACTGCTGCTGTGGCCAACAGGAGGAGGAGACCAAAGTGGGCAGCCTCAGGACTTTGGCCATTGAGCATGCCTGACTCTTAGGATGCTCTTAGGTTGACTTTTAGGATGACTTTTAGGATGCTTTTCCGTAGTTCACCTTATTAGGACAGAAGGCAGTGTAGCATAATTGGATATAAATACATAATAGATATATGTACACTGCAATCTGTGACTACACCATATGAATCCATTCCAGCTCCTACTTGTTTCCCATTAGCCAGTCATTCTCAATGGGCCTGATTTATTAAAGGTCTCCGAGACTGGATAGGATACACCTTTATCAATATATTTGGGTGATTAAAAAATCTTGGAATGGATCTGGTCCAGGATTGAAAATATTTGCTAACAAATAGCAAATGACGTTTCTAAGAAATCCATTCCGGGTTTGCTTGATCACGAGATTCACTAATGAAAGTATATCGTCTGGGCCTGAATTATTACTAAATAAAGTGCACATAGTTTTTTATATGTAACAATCTATAGAAAAAGATTTATGATTTATGTTTAACTATTCTGAATCAGGTACATGATTCATGAATTACTAATCATCACAAGATCCATATTTAGCTACAGAACTTTAGAATGCCCTCTACCTGTGCATACTGTGAACGATTACACTTAGGACAATATACAACATGTTCTTAAAATTTCAATATGGAGTGACTGTGAAGTACAGTATACCTTGTTTAGCTAACATTGCATTTTTACACCCAAATTGCCTTCATTATTAGAGATACCTCAGTAATCACTTTTTTCAGAAAAACAAAACTATGTTAACAAAATTTAACTGCTTTGTAATGCTATGTTTTCTAATTGCCTAATTAAAGGGTAAAGAAATTCCTAACTGAAATCATTACAGTGAGCTTGCCTTGTGATGGAACTAAATGTTAACACATTTTCTGGTACAACTAATTATAGTTTATACAGAAAACACATCAATAATCCTTTTTTTTAAATTAAAAGTAAAATAAACTGTCAAACCCAATAAAAAAGTGGAAGTACAGGTAATCCACTGGTTACATATGAGATAGGGACTGTAGGTTTGTTCTTAAGTTGAATTTGTATGTACGTTGAAGCAGGTACATTATTTTAATAAATGCAATTAGGACAGATGTTTGTCTCAACATATTATTAGGCAGCATGGTGCCAGTTACTGTATAAAATCCTCACTGTGAGCTAAATACAAACAAAGCAAAAAAAAAGTTTTATGGATCCTAGACATTCATTAACTTCTGGAGCAAGCTGTGCTTTGATATGCAAAAAGAAACAACTGCCGAGTTTGTCTTGGTCATTAAAGAGTTACAGGATGTTGCAGAGAAGCTCAATCTCATCTGTGTTATCAAGCCTCTATCCTGCACAGGAGCGAGTAGGAAAGCCCCGTTCCTATCTAGGAGTCGTCTGTATGTCGGATGTCCTTAACTCAGGGACTACCTGTATATTAAAAAAAAAATGTGCAGGAAGCCCTGCCTCCTTTCATCTCCATTAAATTAAAGTTTAAAAAGTGAATATTTGATATGTTTTAGAGAACATTATATGATTTTAATTATGTCTAATTAGTATAATAGATATGTATTCTTTTCTTGAGGACCATCAGATATTAGCAGCATGCTTACTTAGTCCCCACAGCCCCATAGTCCTAAATGCAGTATAACGTCTATACCTCTGCTTTGTCTTCTGAAATATGAGATAAGATTAGGTGACATCACCACTGTGTTGTTTACTGTTATCAATGCTGTAAGATTTGGCATGAAGAAGCAAAGACCTTCTTACCTAAACGGCACTATATAAAGACACCATGAAAAACAAGTAATATAAGTTAAATAGTTAAATATAATAATAATAATAAATCATATATAGGTAAAAATCAGGCGCAGCTATGGAAACCATTGGCAATGCAGGTCACTGTTTATTATTTTCTATTATATAGTATTACATTCTGCCTTCTACCTGCTTTTTTCTTGGAGAGCTTTAATAAATCAGGCCCATTGTGTGCAGCTAGCATTACCTGTAGACATGGAATGGTATATTGACTAGCAAACAATCATTTTAAGAATATCTCAGGCAAAATAAATATTGTTTTTACCAAATGTGCAAGAAGCAAACACTTGCAGTGGCAGTCTTTTGTTGGAGGAACAATAAACTTTATTAAAGAAAAAACTTTCCAAGGGATTGGTATCTACTCTTAGATCAGTTGATCTGGCTGGTGTCTTCAATATTGTCAGGCTACCATACATGATTGTTTCCCAGTCTACTCAAAGCATAATCTGTACCATTGAGCTATAATCTATTAAACTGCATACACACTAACAATAAATTAATATTATTAAATATTATTAAATATATTATTATAAAAATATCTATATTATTTGGGATGTGGCGTGTTGGTGTGTCTGTTGTATAGGGGTCAAAATCTACTATAAAACCAATGTTCTAGAGATCAATTTGAGATAATTTGAGCTTTGTGACACAGTGCATTATTCAGATGCTCATTAGACTTTGGTCATAATGGGATGGACATAGTCAGTAGTATAAAGGTAGGTTGTGGCTTTTCAAAAACTTTTTTTAAGGATGCCAAAATTATCCCCTGCACCACTACACCACCACCAAGATCCTGAGCCATTGATACAGGGCAGCAAAGACCCTTTTTTAATGTTTCTGGCACTGAATTCCGACCCTACCATCCAAATGTTGCAGCAGACCAGGCAATGTTCTTCTAATTTTCTCTAAATTTTGGTGAGCCCATGCGAACTGTAGCCGCAGGTTCCCATTTGAAGCTCATAGGATTGGCAGCTGGTATGGTCACCTGCTGCTATAGCCCATCTGCACAACAAGGTTTGACATGTTGTGCTTTCAGAGATGCTCTTTGGCATTTCATGGTTGTATTGAGTGGTTATCTGAGCTACTGTTACTTAATTCACCTTTCTGCCCAACTCTGATGCTTGATATATAAGTGTATAAAAAATGTATGAATTTAAATAACTAAAAGACATTCCATCAATTTCCCTTGTAGAAGGTTATATCCACACTGCATTTTAGTGCTGCACATTAAAAATACCCAGCTTGGTCCATCTATGGTGGAAATCAGCTCAGTTCTCAGCAAAAAAAAAACACATTCCATAAAGAGTACAAGTAAAATACAGGAAAAGCACATCTAAGAGTGCTATATGAATATATAAAGCAGTGAATCTGACAATCCGCACAAATTCTCTAATAAAGAATATTCTATGTGAATGTGTTTTAATGGCTGTAAATAATTGTGTAGCCTAAAGCACCTCCAGTTTTTTTTTATATACTGTACATATGTTTATATTTATGTTCGCTATGTCTAGTACAGATTTAACTTTAATTTTGTTTTTCTCATTAACACAGCTGCCAGTTGTAGAATGTAAATACTAACAGAGACTGGCAGTATTTGAATGAATAAATAGAACTTCTAATGTTACTAAGTAGTTTAGAACTCTCTACCAATAAAATGCTGTGCCTTGAGCCTTTAGCTGAGCCTAGCAAACATCTGCAAACCATTAAAACTTGTGGAAACACTTCCCGTCTCAGATTCCTGTCCCTTTTTTCACTAAGTAAGTACTCTTGGTTTTCTCTCGCTTTCCTTTGTCTTTTCTGAATTAATTGTGTTTGTTACAAGAAGTTGTTAAAATTGTTGACATCTGAGGGCTATGCTGTGCCGTTTATTCTGATATTAACCTGCGTTAACTGGGGATCACATGATTTCAAGTTTTAGATTTCTAAACCAATGACATGGCAGCTTGCCTAAATCATTTTCCACGGAGGATCAGAGTAATACTTGTGCAATGTACAGAGAAAGAGATTTGCTTATTAGATCTTTTAGCCAACATAGGCTGTGCTATATTCTGCACAACAGAAACATTTAGGTGCTTTTGAAATAAATACGTCAGCTTGTTTGGATGTAACATTTTCATTATATGGCTTGTGGTTGATAAAAGAACTTGGTCCTTTTTTTCCGAGTGGTTCATTGCTTTGCTGAAATACAATAAGCTACAAGCCCAAACGCAGCTTGTTATGCAAAAAGAGAATTGTATTCTTTTGGGATGAACCAAAGAAAATATCACAGCTTTTCAGAAGGGGTATTTTCCCGAAATCAAAGAGTTGTGTATTTAACAATGTACTTAAAAGTCCTGCTTTGATGTGCTGCTTTTTCATTGCTCAGCTCTCTGCATTCATTTCCTTATAATTCTGCAATGGAATAAGATTTTGTTTACTGTAAAATGGAAAACTTTTTTCAAAATAAATTACTGTCAGCTGAACTCGAGTAAGTTGTAGTTGCATAAAGGAGAAATGAAGGAAATGTTTATTATGGAAATATAAAAAATGATTATGTTAGAGCAGTATAAATAACTTCTATAATAAACAAGCTATTTTTATGGTCTTTTTGGCAGAGACATGAAGCAAAACTAATACCATACTTCTTCTGGTTGGTTTTGTTTATGTTTCTGTTAGGAATGTATAAATGATGCCATTGTATGTATGAAAGCTACTTCCTGCCTTATCATTTAAGATTTTATCCAGTAACCTGTGAGACATAAGCACGATGTGTCAGAGATGTGGCTTGTATGAATTAAGCAAATACTTTGGGTGGCACGGGTGGTTTATGGGCAAGAACTTCACCTTGTAATAGTAGGTTAGAATCTGTGCCAGGACACTATTTGTAATGAATTGTATGTTCTTCCCAGACTGTTGTTTCCTATGGGCACTGCTTTTCACCCAACACCTTCAAAAACACGAAGTTAGGTAACTGGCGCCCCAATAAATTGTCCTTTACACATGTTGAAAATATTCAGTAGGTGTGGTGGTCTCTTAAAATAAAATACTCCTTTACATGCAGTGTAGGTATGTATTTACTTTTCGTTGGTGGTGGGTGTGTGGGGTGTGTCTAGGGGCACATAAATCATACTTCTTTCAACAATACAAAAACAAATCTAGTTAAATATGATCTACTACTATTATAATATTTTCCTATGACTTGAATAAAGGAGAACGGTCACAGACATATTGCCAATCATTTTGGGGTAAATACCCTGAAACCTGTGCAAAAATATGAGAAAATGGCAAATAAATTGGTGGATTACTGAAGCCAACATAACCCCAGATATTGTAGTAGCCTGTGCTTAGATTCCATAGTAAAAGGCCAAAGGGCCAACCTAAATTTGCAGAGGGCTCAGACAACTGCTAAATAAACGAGTGAGACAAATTAATTGCACTAAGATAGAAAACTGATGAACGTAAACAGAGTTTGGCATCAAAACCACCTGCTGAGATCATAGAAAGAGTAATTGTTTTCACAGAAGTAATTCAACTAGCGCAAATTCAATTCAATGTACAGTGTTGCAGTGAAAATTTTACAGCAAAAATGTGTCCTGATCACTGGATACTATCAATTTACCTTTAATTGACTATTTTATTTCTGTTTTTGGGATGTTGTACTGGATTAATGGGGAAACTAGCTGTTAGATGCTATGGATCCGTTCAGGCATCTGATGATTATCCTCTTTGTGAATCATTGTGCCATGGTCAGGTGTCTCAATTTCAATAGTTTTTATTGTTTTTTGTGTCAACACAATACACAACAGAAAACAAACATAATTACAATAGTAATTGTACATAGGTGTAGTATGCATAAACATTAAAATATGAGCAATGACAAAAAATGGAGGGACATTTAAAACATTAAGGTACAGGGGAGAGAAGAAGGGGTAAGGTGAGGTGAGGTTAGGGATTAGGCGTAGGAGAGGGGGAATGAGAATGGGGTAGGAGGTCTGTATAATAGCAGATGTATAAGAAACCCAATGTTACCAAATATTGTCAAATAGCACTATATGAATTTTAATTGTGTCTGTGAGACGGTCGTTAACCATGACCCAATTAAATGTAGGCGTAATGCCTGTTAGTGGTAAGATTGTTGTTTGCCAGATTGGATCTGGCCACTAGAAATTCTTGTTGTCTCTTGAATCTCTTCCTCTTTTGATTTTATGCATTCCTCTTTCCCTTGAGAAGACTCCTTCTTACACACGTTTGATACGTGTTTGACATGTTATCACTCCAAACTGTATTTGTAGCCCAAGAATGTGCACAAATATGCATTAATACCTGTAAACACATGTTCTGGTTTTGGCTTATTCTACAAAATGACTACTTATGTATACAAATAATGTATAATGTATAGAATATATAATGTTTATGAATATTAAACTATGTAAATGAATAATAAATAATGGATAAAATGTCAGGGGGACTAACAAAAAACTGCTGTGTTAATGGTATTGACAGACTGCATTACACACGCATTTTTGGTTCAGTTATTCTTTGCATATATTTTGCTTTCTCTGTTGAATTAAATGCCTTCTTTTAAACCAAGTCACATTATCACTAGTTTTTTTTACCTTCTCTATGCAGTTCAGATAGACCATGGCTGTTGAAAAGGGTCTTAGGTAGGGATGAGTGAGCAAATTTATTCAATTCGGTCTCGCAGCGAATTGGGCCATTCTCACTTACCAAACATGTAGGTGAGAACGGCCTTTGTAAATTCGGCTGGTGAAACCAAATTTTTGGGACCTGCAAGACCAATCAGGGGAGCAGAGCTGTCAGCTTGGCTCCCCTGATTGCTCTTACAGCCCTTTACTAGTTGTATGTGTTCTTGAATAGAGTATCTTCATACAAGAACACAGGAGTCCTGTGTTCCTGGATAGAGAAACTCTATCCATGAACACATACTACAGGGCGGCAACAGCAATCATGCCCTCATTCTGACCTGTAGTGCCTGGGGATCGCTTACTGACAGGAGGATTCCCATGGCTGTATTTATTAATGCAGCCGTGGTAATCCTCTTATAGTGATTTCCTGGATTTCCGATGGTTTCGTGAAAATTTGCGGACCAATCGGAACTTCGAAGAAATAAAAAAAATGCCAGAGCCATTCTTGCTCATCCCTAGTCATAGTGATATACAGTATACAGGAAACATCATAGCACCCTTCCTTAGTACTCCCTCCATCCTGGTGGAAGTTCCTGGTAAATATGCAAATGTCAAAATGCCTGGGTGTGTGGATGTCCGTCTGGGTAGGAATTTTTATGGAGGCTGTTTTTGCAATAATGCCACATGTAAGGCTGAACCTTCAACATAAAAAAACTGAAATAAAGTAAAACCTTGGTTGTCCGGCACCCACGGGGAATGGTTGATTCCGGATAACTTCAGTTTCCAGTTAACTGAGGTTTCTTTTTCTCCACCATTCAGCACTAGACATAAATGGGGAGACTTGTCTAGTGCTGAATGGCTGGATGGCTGAGAAAAGGGAAACCCTTTCCTCAGCCAATCACAGAGCGGACCAATCAGCGGAGCTCTGCTGACATATCTGCTTTCTTGATTGCTCCCACAGCCCTGGCGAAGCTGTGCTATGTGTTCTTGGATGTAGAACACATGCCACAGCTCGGCTAGGGCTGCAAGAGCAACCAAGAAAGTGGAGCTGTCAGTTATCTAAATATTTTGGTTATCTGAGTTCAGGATAACCGGGGTTTTACTGTACAATCAATGAAAAGGATAGGGGTAGCAAGGCTGGGGGTAGGGGTACTAACTCTGTCAAACTTGCTGCAGCTTCTCATGTACATTGTGAAACATTCTTGGTATGCAGTACCATAGGCAACAATTTCAGTGCAGGAGAGGGGACTGTTCCATAGTTGAGTCTGGAAGCATGCTTTACTTTGCAATAGTCTGCAGCTGACTCAAAAATCTGTCTACTGGAAAATTTTAATATTTTAATGTAAAAGCAATTGGCATTGCCTTTGCAAGCAAGTAAGTGCATTGATTTGTAGAGAAGACAGAGCAAAAGACAAAAGGCCACAGGCAGGTAATCACAGTAAAGATTGCACTCCAACATCAGTTGTGTCATTTTTGCCTTTAACCTTTACTACTGGTGAAAGGAAAAATATATACCGCCATTTACTGGTTACGTTCCATATAACCCCCAAGGGGAAGAAAGAATTAACTTATTGGCATATTCAATGATAAAATCAACACTGTGCAAATAAGAAGTCATACCTTCTCAATACAACATTTATCTCATCCTACATTTCTTTCAAAGCTATATTGAAAATGTAGTGGAACATTCTGTTTCCTTTACAGAGAATTATGATCTTTTGTGAGCATATTACTTATACCTCATTGCTCTTATATTGCTTTGTGTCAGCATATCAGAACAGTGATTGCATTGATTTTAATCAAAATGTTGTAAAAACAAAAATCACACAATATATATACAGCATTCTTTATTAACCTCCCTAGCGGTTCATTTCTGTCTGGATTTATATGTCTAAAAGCAGTACATTGTCTTTCATGAAAATGTATTTTACAGTATAATATAATAGTATGAGTATAATAAAGTTTGAAACACAAAATCATGTCAAAATAATAAATTGAATAAATAAAAAACAAATTTAATAATAAACTTTGACATGATTTTGAGTTTCAAACTTTATTATACTCATACTATTATATTATACTGTAAAATACATTTTCATGAAAGACAATGTCCTGCTTTTAGACATTAAAATCCAGTGAATTGCATTCAATATGGTTATTATTGAATGCAATACAAAATAATTTGAAATTCCCGCTGTGCCCCTAGCGATGGCCGCACGCACCAACATCACCGGGAACTTTCAGGGAAGTCGACGCACACCCCGGGGGACAAATCGACGAGGAGGATGCGGCTAAAGGATGGCAGGATACTGGAGGACGCGGGAGGACACTGATGGGACCAAGAAGACTTACGGTAATTTTTTACTTTTTTAGCTACCCCAGTGTGGCTCAGAGTTACTGCTTTCAGGGGTTTTTTTTTTCCCCCGGGACACATTCGGGCTTACCGCTCAGGAAGTAAATAGTTAAGACCTATTTATTTGTAAACTTCTGTTGCTCAAACATGACTCAGTTTGAGGTCCATTTAGCAAAGCGTAAACAAGAATTCTAATTTAGAATACTGAATCTGAACTGACATTTATCTTGTTTTTTGCTTGGTTGGCAAGATGAACAGAAACTTTAAATCTTTGAGCAGAGTAACTTTGTCAGAAATACAATTTGGTGTTATCTAGGGCAGTCTAACATGCACTTATAGGTGCTTTGGTATTTGCATAACTCCTCTCAGGAGCCAGACAACTATCTGCATCTTGGCTGAATGCTCATAACAACGGGCTTGCAGCAGTTCAATGAGGCATCACACGGTCAGTTTTCAGAAAAAGAAAGGTCAGGCTCCTGTCTGGATGCTTGACTCGGGTAGCCCCGATACCTTCATCTGAGCACCACTATCCCCTTTCCTTTGCTGATCAGCCCGTTCCACCTTTCCCTACAGAAACCATTTTGGATGAAAATTGGCTGACACAGCTGTTATTAATACCAAAACATGTTATTAATACCAAAACCAACATTTTTCTACAATAAATAACCATAATTAAACCAAACAGTACCCAATAATAAAACCCATTGTACCAGTTTAACCTTCTTGGCTGCTGCTTTTGGAAGGCCCCCCTTTTGTCCACCTATTGGACACCACCTATCTGCAAAGATTCAATATTTCTGTCACCCAACCGCCCGCCCTGACTCAGGCACCTGTTAGTCATTCACAGACTCAACCCATCGGCCTTTTCCAAAACACCAATTTACCCCATAATTTTACCAAAACGGAGAATAATCAAACCATTGATGGGTTCCTCCCCACTCTACATTAATTTTAAAACCACCTCCTTTCAAAAACCCAGTCGCAACTCACAAAGCAACTCATTTGAGGGGAGGTTGGGTGGGAAATTTTCTTTCTGCCAGTCCTAACAACCCAATCACCCACCCCCTAATCCGGGTATTCTTAAAACGTACATTCTCCTGATTCCGCTTTTCCCTGCCTACTACCAAATCAACTTGTTTTACCTCCCCCTTCTAGAATCTTCCTAACCCTAACCACTCCTGAAGGCCCTAGTCACCCTGTCATGTATCCCCTCCACCTTTTGACTCCATGTCTTTCTTTATTGTACCACAAGGGGGCATGTGAACACAAAATAAACAAAAATAATAAACACAACACAACACAAAAATCTTAGCCCAGCTGGATCTCTAACTGCATCTTTGGTGCATCCCTCGCTGGCTATTATTAGTAAAATAAGTCTCTTTGCATAAACCAAAAGCTTATACCTTGCGCTTGAAGCATTTCCCTTGAAGGTAAAGACCTGGACATGGACTGGTTGGCCAAGGACCCCCCCACAACTCTTCTTGGTCAGCTCCAGGATCCTTATAACCAGCTTTTCTTATAAGCCAACTGTCTGACAGACTAACACACATATATTTAACCGCCTTGGCGATATTTCCGAGCGTGGCTCAGGGTGAATTTTACATGCCAAAAGCGGTAACCTCGAGCCACACTCGGGGTAGGAAAACAAATCCTACCTGCTGCCCCGGATCCAGCGACATCCTCAGCAATCTCCGGCTGGCTTCTGGATCACAACCCCTGGGCTCGATCGATATGATGCATGAATGATCGGTACACCAGGGAGGTGTGGCTTGGCGGGAAATTTAAATGCAGATTACATTGTAATCTGCTTTTAAAACATTGATCACAGTGATAAAGTTATAAAAAATAAATCCAAATATTAAATAATAAATCCAAAACTTTATTCTATTATTGTACCCTTGTTTGGACAAATTAAAAAAAAAATTTACATTTTATGATTTATGTTTCAAACTTTATCATACCCGGGAGTTATTCCTAAGAATTACAGGCCTAAAATATTAAACAACAAATTTCAACGCAAAACAATGTATAGCTATGGTATATAGTTTACTCAGTTCTTACCTCTGGTGTTTAATTCCTCTAGATTAGCAACATTGCCGTAAATTTAGCCATGCAGATATATTTATCAGTGTCAGTGGAAATTTTTCACGCATTTGTTTTATTTATATAGCTCACTTGCTTGTTTCACTTAATTTGTACTGTACTATTGGGCTATAGTAATGATTCTATAATATTATGCTAGTAAGTATGGTAATATAGCATTTGTTAAAAGTTATGTTTTAGATTTTATCACATTTAAATTAGGTTTATTTAGGTCATCTTGTCTATATCTTGATGTGTAAATGTCCCTTTATTGTCTTGGAAAAACAAATCAAAGCTGAAAGAAATTTCCCCAAAGTAAGGGAAATTTCAATTATAGACAGAACATTTGTCCCTGCTGGAAGATATTTTTCTCACTTTTTGCTTCTATGAACACTTAACCATTTGGCAGAGGGTATAAGCTTTCTGCACAGTATCCTAATTAGAATAAATACAGATTGGCCTTCTCAAACATTTTATTAATCCAAAGGAGAGGACCATTAAACATTACTGCATTATGGAAAGCAGATAGTCAATCAATGTCCCCCCAAACCCTGAGTTATTTTGCATTCACTGGGGCTGTGGTGGTGGATCTCATCAGTGGAAGAGCAAGGAAAAGTTAAAACCAGGCACATTAAGCTATCCAGACTCTAAACTTAACCACTGTAAAAATGAAATTGCCTACTAAAGTTTCAGCAGGACCTGTCACTTGGAAAAGTGATTCCTCCCACACCCCTGTGCACTACTGCATCTACATCACTACTGTGTCCTGTAGAGGTTGGTGGGTAGAACCAGTTTAGTGGGGACAAACAAGATTGTCATTCCTCGTCTTTTCAAACTGGCTTTAATTTTGGGAGAGCGATCTCCTTTCATTTTCATTAACATTTGAAGTTTTATTTTTCAAACAGAGTTTCTTTAGGACAATTACCATGCTCCAAATTACTCCCATTCAACTGAATAGGGACAGTAGGGAACCTCTTTGTGGACGCATTTGCACGTGGTTGTGGCAGGTTCTGATATAGAAAAATCTGGCTGTGTGTTGGCCTTACCTCCTTTAAAGAACCACACATTAACCTCAACCTCACAAAAAAGTGGACAGTGTATTTGATAGCGAGCCTGAAACGGGCCTAAGGTATTTTAATGAGAAAACATTTAAAATCACAGTCACTAAATCGGTAAGAATTGTTGCAATCATACATTTAGAGCACTATGCACATATTTATTGCAGAAGGTGACTGTTCATTACTGCAAAGCTGCTATATACTGCTTGATTGTACCTTCTTCTCTAATGTCATGTCCACTACAAAACTTTAAAAGAATGGGGATTGTTTAATACTCCCAGTTACTATCCTAATATATTACTGTAATTTAATTTTAGAAAGAAGACTTACAGACTGACTTTTTCCAATAAAACAAAATGAATCGTGCATTTAGCAGAAAGAAAGGTAAGCTTTTTTATATAAATTATATTAGAAGGGAAGCTGTGTGTGCAAACATAGGGTCAAATGTTATTTAAGTCAAATTAATTCATTTTCCATTGATCCATATCATTCTAATTATTATGGAGTATGATTAATGTCTTTAGTTACACTGTGTTACTACTGAGATCAGCAGGTGTTTTATAGTGTGCTACAAGCCATGTTATTTCATCTACAGAATCATTGCAGAATGAGAATTTTAGATATTTTTTAACTTAATATATTACACCTTGTAAATGATGACTTTATATGATTTGATCCTTGTTAATGTGAAACTGAAAAACTGAATGTTATAGGTATGTTACAATAAAACATTCACATGTATATACTTGTATATATAAATTATATATATATATATATATATATATATATATATATATATATTATACTGGATTCTAAAAAAAAACTTTTTTCCCCATATTGCCCCCAGCATTCATCCCCTATGTTACTCTGTCACTCTGTCAAATCCAATTACTGCAGAGGAAGATGTTTGATGATCACGTCCGGGTATATAGTTTTGCAGAAAATCAGGTTAAAAATGGCATTGCGTATCATTTTCATTGCATCTAATCCGTTACTTGGTGTGAGAGAAAGAGAGAGGAAGAGGAGCAGCAGGGAGGAAATAAAAAAGAGAAAGCAGTAGTATTTTGTTAGTGTGATACATTGTTATTGAGACTGTTACATATAATTAATAGTAATTTTCTATAGCAGTTGAAATGTGTACCTCCAAATGATTTTTGGAATTACGTTCAGTTGAACAAATAACGTTCTAGTCAGAAACTCACGATTTTGCATTTCTTTTGGATCTGAATTTCACCACAGCTAGAATATTTTCTTAGGTACATGAAAATGTTCTTTTATGTAGGCTTCGCCCCTTTTTACATGAGTAACTTTGTGAAAGTTAAAACTATAGTGCTCCTAGTGGTATAGCGGGTTTTTACTTTTATATGGTTAACTGCACTTAACGCAGAACTAAATCATACCATTTAAAAATTGTGATCAAATTGATGTAAAATAACCTTACCTGTCTGATCAACAATTTTTCAATGTACCCACCTGTCACAGTTCTCCAGGTTCCCATTCTTTGATTATCTTGATTGACAAGGCTAGATTGATGTAACGCCTGTGCATATGTGCAAGAATCCATTCAGTCCAGGAAGCCCTAGGGAATGCCAGGATTCAAATTTAAGCATCTTTTCTTAAAAAATGTAACAAACAGGCAGGTAAGTATGTTTTATTGCAGAAGGAACATCTGCAAAAAAATCCTGCCTGATTGGAAATTTTTATAGTGGCAAGCGCAGAAGGAGTCCTTTCATCAAAAGGCAAAAAAATTGCCGATCTCACGCATGCGCAGTGAGATCGGCAAGTTTTTTTTCCAATCTACATCATGGAAGAAGAACCTGGAAGAAGAGGAGAAGATGGCGGGGCTTGGCACGCCGGCCTGAAACAGATACTGGGAAGATGCGGGACCCGAAGGAAAAAACCCGATCGACTGCTCTGCTGGATTGAAGGCTTTTTTATTTTGCTTCGGGTAGTTTTGGATTTACTTCCTCTTTAAAACTCTTTGTGTTTATCTGATACAGATAAAAATGCCCCAATTGCAACACGCTCCATTGCGTTGGTGGATACCTTGCTGCCATGCGACGGACTGAAAAGTGGGCCTAGGCAAAACAGCAGCTATATGATGCCTCCATGAATGTTAAATCATTTACAATACACTTGTCCTATACTGTTTGAAAATGTTGCCTTCAGTTATTGTAAATGAAACAAAAAACTATGATCTGAAAATCCATAAAATATGGATTCTTAAACTAGATACAATAGGCCTGATTTATTAAAGCTCTCCAAGACTGGAGAGGATATACTTTCATCAGTGAACATGGGCGATCCAGCAAACCTGGAATGGATTTCCTAAAATTATTTATTTGTTAGAAAATGTTTTCAGTTTTAGAAAAGATTTAATTCTGGTTTGCTGGATCACTCAGGTTCACTGATGAAAGTGTATTTTCTCCATCCTACGAGAGCATTAATAAACCAGGCCCAAAATGTAAACGATAGGTACATAGGATATAGTTATCCTTAAATGAGGATAATATTTGCAAATGTAGGTTTTGTTAGGACTAGAGGTGATATACCTGCCCTGGATGCCAGGCATTTGCCAATAAGCACACTTAAGCAGTAAAAGGCGCTAAGTGATTATTTTCTAGCATTTGATTACAGTTGAAAGAGGCGCCTACTTATTAAAACTTCTATATGGAATTACATACCTATTGTAAGTGGTTGGAGTGGTTAAGCAGTTGGGTCAGTCAATCGCTCCTGGACACAGCATGTAGCACCTCAAGAACTTTGTGGCAACACTACTGCAAGCAAAAGCCTGAAAAAAGTTCCATTATAAAAAAGAATATTTAAATGAACTATTTAATTGATTTTGGGGCAAAGCGCACTTTAATTATACTTATTATATTTGTAGCAAAATATTCTTTGCTTCATTTCCATTTCACAGTTCGAAATTGCAATACTGCGTCATGGGATTTACCTGAGCTGCACGGAAGTTTCTAAAATGTTGGTTCAAGTCCAGACTTTAGTAATTAGATGTCTCATGAAGAGTAAATGAAACAAGATTTGCCATAAAGTGGATTTTACAACAAACTACCATCTTTTATGAAAAATTGATGTATATCAACTTACCAGTCATAAAATTGTAATTTTAATTATTCATAGAATCAGAATATAAATTAAAATATGAACTAAAGTTATTACAGAAACCCATGCATGTAGCATAAATGGCATATTAAAAAAATATATTTTCACGGGTTGTCACTGAGGTAATTTCCTATCCTGTGGTATTCTTCCAATAAAGGAAAGCTGAGAAAAACATCAACAAACATCAAAAACATTCTAAAGTGGTTGCTGCTTGCTATGGAAAAAAAGAAAAAATATTAGCTATTTAGTGATTGCCAAACATATCTATTCCATTGTTCTGTCCAGAAAAGTAGAAAAATAGTATTATGTGTTTTCTTTATAAAATAAAGGAATGTTGGAATTAAAGAAGTTTTGAGTGAAATAGTACCCCCACTAATGTAAACAAGTTCACCGTTAGTCTCTGCTTTTTTTTTAATGCTTGTACTTACAGATAACTTTTGCAGCCCAGGCTACCAACACAATTACAAACCCCAAATGTACACATGCAATAATTCCATCAAGTTCAAACACCTGGGAAATAAACATATCCCAGATATAAAACACTATAAGTCATAGTTAGTCTGGGGAAGGCAAATAAAACCCTGGTACAATTTAATTCAACAGGGGAAAAAATTCCTTTCTGATTCCATGAAACAGTCGGATGTTCCCTGGATCAACAGTCTCTGTTATCTTTACTTTAAAGCCCTAATCCCCAGTTATATTCTGTGCTTCTAGAAATAATCCAGCTTTTTCTTAAACAATCTATAGAATTAGCTGAAACTACTTCCTGAGGGAGTCGATTCCACATTTTCACAGACCTTACAGTGAAGAATCCCTTCCTTATCCGGAGCTTAAACTTCTTTTCCTTCAGACGCAAAGAGTACCCTCTTGTTCTTTGTAATGATCTCAAAGTGAATATTGGGGAAGAGAGTTTTCTATATGGACCGTTTATATATTTATACAGGGTGATCATATCCCCCTTATACGTCTCTTCTCAAAGGAGAATAGAGTCTGTTCAGCTAATCTCCCCTCATAGCTGAGCTCCTCCATTCCTTTTATTAGTTTAGTTGCCCATCTCTGCACTCTCTCCAATTCCATAATGTCCTTTTTGTGAACTGGTGCCCAAAACTGTACTGCAAATTCCAGATGTGGTGTGACCAATGCTTTGTACAGGGGCAGGATTATGTCTCCATCTCTGCAGTCTATTCCTCTTATATTACAAGAAAGTACTTTACTAGTACAAGCTACTCTTTCTGACCAAACCCAACTATATCTACACTACACTTACTTAATTTTACCCTATTTTTTCATCTTTTCTGACTTTGATTCTATGGACAATGGGTCGGTATTGTAAAAACTAACCGAGGGAAAGAGAACTTTCAAAGAGCTCAAAGTTATACAAATGGAGCTGTCAAATTTATAGCGGATTGGAAATAGGGCTGGACTGCACAGTGCAAGTATGCAGAGAAGGGTTTTTACATTAGCTAGGACTGAATATGATTGGAGCACAAATCAGTATTATTTGTAGAAAAGAATGGATCTAGGAGTATTTATTTGAAGACAGCAGACATCTGGCATAGCATTAATTTTTGTACAAAGCCTAAAACCCTAAAAGTAGAGTGAAATAGCATTTCTTTTTTTTTTTTCTAAAGTATACTTGTGTCTACAAAATGCACCACAAAGTGTGTGGAAAGTTGTAGAAACAAAGCTCACCAATTATAATTTTTTAGTTTTTATAATTGTTGTGCTGCAATCTGCGGTATTCTGCTGTGGGTCTACCATGGTGCAACCACCAAATTGTGCTGTCCATTTAATCATGGTGCCCATCAAGAAAGTGGACATTTCTTTTTCTTGAAATATGTTTCTCCTAAATAGGCAACTTAGTTTGAATTGTTTATGATCGAATAATTATATATATATTTTGCTCCAAAACGAATCTTTCTCTATAGACATGTACAAACAAAACAGGCACAAAGTATGAAATATTAAAAAAAATCATATTATTTGCTAAAAAGGTCTTTTTTAAAGTTAACAAAGTCTACATAAAAAAACTTTTTGGTATCGAAAGTACAAAATCTGATAACCATGGCTTATATAACATCTGCAGCCTTGCATCATTAAATCTTTTGTTTCTCCGTAGGGCATCCAACGCTGCTTATATTTGAACACAATCCTCGGTTTACTCTTTATACAATTCTAACAGATTTTTTTGAATCAAGCAGATATTATTTTTTGTTCTTTTATAGGGATTTAAGGTCAATAAACTTTGATAGTACTTCCTATAACTAAGTGGATGTAAACTTTGTAGCTGAGACATATGTTTTATGTAGATGTCAAAGGAAAAGTTAAATTACTTCTGAAAAATAAGCTCTACATCCTCTCAGCTTATCCAAGGCTTGAGTAAACACAATGACATTCGTAATGATCCCTTTTGGAATACCATGTATTACTCCACTAAGCTTGATGGTGTGAGATGTTTTATCTATTAGTTTGAGAGTTCAGGAAATGTTAAAAATAGCTCACAATTACCAAGAACGTTGACTGCTTTGGTACTTGATAAACATTGCAACTTTCTATCATCTGGTCAGTGTATCTTCAAGCTGAACTCCGGAATCAGCAAATATTTTCTTTATACAAAATTAATGCATGTTGTTGCTTGAATCCTGGTGCCCTTTGTGTTTTTCTGTGGAATAATCCATGACGTCTAAACCTCTTTGTGCAGGATTTTTCTGTAATAGACTGACCACTGCTGACTTTTCTTGTAATACCCACTTTAGTTTTCTAGGGAGCCTATAGCAGGTGTTCCTTCAGGGTCACACCTCAAATTTCATATCTGTTCTGGCTTCATGCAACATGGTGTTATGCTGTTTTTTCAAAGTAATATCTGGGTTTACAAAGATATTTGGTGCACATAAAATGCATTTTAGTGGCTTGAATTCACTTTAGTATGCTAGACCTATTCAGTCCATGTTTAGTAGTTCAGCTGTATGTAGCTTCCTTAGCATTTTGGTTCTGCAGCTTTATAACAAGCTTTTTACAAGCATGTTATTGAAAAATGAGAAAAAAGATGGGTTGGGTAAAAATTATTTAGGCTAGTAATATTGAAGGAAAAGGCCAGGCTTTCTTATGTTTCTGCTCTGAAGATGCCATTATATGGTGCTTCTTGCATTTTCGGTGTCATCAAAAGGTATCTTTATGCCATAGGCACCCTTGTGCCGTACAGATACGCCTCCCCCTATTTATCCTTCATAAATGTTGGTGCTGTACATCTGTGCTGTCTTCTTTACATTGGTTAAGTATTCTATGGAAAAAGTAGTAAGCAAACTTTCCAGACCACAAATCAGTTGTACTTTGCTTCCAGATTTCTGTTTATAGATGGAAGACCATTAACAATGATATATTTTCACACAGTTTATGATGTGAATGTTTGTTAGCTAGGGTAATAAATCAAATGCACATAGTATACAAGATATAGCAAGTTCTAGGATTAACAAAACTTTAAAACATGCGACCTACAGTGTTCTGGGTCTTCCATTGGAATATACATTTAACACACAATTACAGCATAAATAGCTGCACAAAGTCTTTGTATGATTTTTAAACGTTCATGGCGACGTCTCATGATTCACCTAACAACAACTTTTTTAATAAAAATTACAACCTAATTTTAATAAATTTAGAAAAAGATTTTTAAAAATAATTTAAAAATCACTAAACTTGTTGTGAATTTTGTTTCTCAGTCCCGCTGAAATATCAAGTTTTGTAGACAGTGGGTGCCCAGTAAACTTTTTATATAAAACAGTATTTTTTTATTTTAAATGTTTTAAAATTAGCAGTTTAGGAGTGTAATATAACTGCTAGATACAGAGATTACATTACTAATGTGTTTCGGGGATGGGATGTAAAGAAAGGCCCAGGAGCCTGCAATTGGAGCGAGCTAGGCATGGGCAAGCATGACTGGGTGGGAAGACTGAGCTGGGCAGGTTGGGGTTAAAAGGGGAGGAAGAGGTGAATATAGAGATAGATTGAAAAAGTAAATAGTGGGTAGAGAATAAGTTATATAGGACAGTGGGGTGAGGTTAGAGGTCTGGACAGCAAAGAAGAAGATTCTCACCCTCCAAACCTGTTTTTCAAGGTTGGGAATGCAGACGGTTTAAGGTCCTCGAGGGCAGTATGTTGACAAGGTGAAGGAGTGGTATGGAGAGCCATCTATAGTATGAAGTCTCCTAAATGATGTAATTGGGCAGTGAACGGGTGATAATTCTTGGGGAAGGTATGCATACTTGATATAGTTCTCAAGGCCTGGAAGCCTGCTATATCAGTTGCAGGCACAGATTCCAAGGTTATGGTGGTGAAAGAGTTAATGCCGTTGGGGACCTTTAAAGACTGTTGCCTTATATTCTTTTTTTTCTCTCCTTCTTTCCTTGTTACTCCTGCAGCCTTTTTATAGATGCTGCTGTTAGTTTTTTAAATTGTTTCTTTATTTGATATACACAGAACAAAGGATGTTATGTTGCCTTTATTCAACGTAAAATGGATTAATAATATATTCAATAAATATGTTTAGTGTGCGATAGATCCTGTGTAAAATAGTAAGATACAAATTGGTATTAGGGAAGAAATCAAACTTTACAAAAATACAGTCTGGGCCACCACTAAGAAGACTATAGCCTATGCTCTGAAGCCGTAGGTTTGGGGGATATTAGGGATAAAAATGAGATTACCTAAATAATAACAAATTAAATGAAAATGTATTCAGCCTTCAAAAGCTGTTCATAATATAATAATGCTAATATACATTCATTATTAATGTATTATGTTTCAACTATTTAGCCCTACATCCAGGATTTGGCCAGAGAATAGTGTGCTTGAAATACCTAAGTAACCAAACCTAAAGTTTAACGAAATCCAAAACTTTTTTTTGGAGTGAGAAATGGTTAAAACCTTTTCTACATGTTTTTTGTTTTGTCTGCTACTGCTATAATTAAATTTATTTCTGCCATTGCTTTAATAGGTGTGGGGATGGGAGGCTGTCCAGTATGTTTAGGACTTAGAGAGGTTCCTGTGTCTAGAATTATGTCTGTTATGTTAATACTGCAATACACTAATACTTAGGTTTTAAAGAATTATTTAGAAGCTAAATAGTTTGGTGAAGAAACAACTGTTGATAATGTTGTCTGAATAGTTACACTGGAACAGTACATATCCAATATGATAAACATATTTTATAGAAACCCATTAAAGTAAGGAGTGTTGGCAGGAACACAATGCTGCCCCATTCTAGATTCGGAGAATGCTGGGACCCCTGGTTTTAGCATTTTGTGAGAATCAAAAGGCATATTAGTATAGGAAAAAATTATTTTTAAAATAGACTTTTTCCTAAATGGCAGGCTTTCAAAATACCAAACCCAGTAGAATATCCTACAAAAAACAAGTTTCAAGCTAAAAATTATTATTAGAACAGTGACATCCATAGACACTTCCTTAGTAAAGGTGTCCATTCAAGGATAATGATGTACATTTTCTATTTATCTTCAGATGTCTTACAGCAAAGGAAAAACTTTGTCAAAATTTTGCTGCAAGATAAACCCTGGAGATGCCAAACCAATCAACAAAACAGCAATAGTTGTTATGCCTTAGACTGTGTGGGCAGTTTTAATAACTAATGCAGTCAAAACTCCAAAATGTGTCATAACAATAATACTAATTTATGAAATAATCTTTAAAATTCTAATAAAGGCCTATTCAGATCTAAAAATAAATGTAATTCAGTGCATAGGACTTGGACAAAGTTGTTATCTCTTTGGAATGAAAAAACATTTTTCTTTTGTCTTTGCTATACAAATAGCAAAAATTGTGCACAAGAAAATCCAGAATAAACTACCTCTTAAGCATCTATCTGAGCAGGCTAGCAGAAATTTAAAGTGTGAGCAGATTTACAGATATTTGTTATGTTAAGCAAACCGTGCACACAAAAGTGTTTACACATTCCTAAAAGCAATACAAGCCATCATTTATCTCTGTAGCTACATGAATTATGGGGAAATCTTTTGTAACGTTCTAAACTGAGGCAATAAATATTTTTTTAAAATTAAAAAAAAAATTGCAGCCAAAAATAACTTTGGGATAATCATAAAACACAGTAAATAAAGGATTTGTGTATTTAATAAAGCAACAATTCTTTATTAGTAAACTCTGTAGGAATTATACTTATTTTTATCCCTAGGCCAGGAACTTGTGCCCCTGAACCTGAAGCCATAATGATGACATTTTAGGGGAAGTTAGCCACAAGTGTCCCCTATTTGCATCTAAATATAAATTTTGTTTATATTCCCCTCTCCATTCCAGATAAATTGGAGTTCATGCATTGGAAGCTGACAGTTAGGAGTAATGGGGCAGCGCCTGGAAGCTGAACAAATGCCGCTGAGAAATCCAGCTCTACAAAATACATATTCCTATGCAATGTGGTGGGGAGAGAAATTGTTTGTAGTTTTATTCAGAAGAGCAGCTAGCATTAAAATACAGTGTTATCACTCTAGGATTGGTGGTGTGTAACTTCCAATATCACCAGGTAAAATAAAATAAAAAGTAAAAAAAAGAAGACTGTAGTATATTATAGTTTGGTTTTTGACTTAGAGACACTTTAAACCTATGTTTTCACATATTATATATTTATCTTGGTAAGACTGTTAACATTTAAGAATATGTCTACTTTACAGTGATGTTAATTTGAAAATTTTGTCTGCTGGTAAAATGAATGAATAATATTGTCTTCGATTTCAGATAAATCCTGGATGCACACTCCTGAAGCTTTATCCAAACACTTCATTGCATACAATGCTAAAGTAAGTATATCAATTTCTAACACCAGAGATAATTGTTTTTTTGTATGCTAAATGACATACAATATACTGGGCTGTGAGTTACATGTACAATGTATATCTGAAATAATCAATTATTATAGGGATATTATTAATCTAAAGGCTCCTCAACTGTAGGTGTGTAATGTGTTGGTAAAACTTCAGAATGTGCTTTTAACATGTGATACAACAGATCTGATCAGTGTTGTAATAATTAGGGTATTTGATTTGACAATCACACACAACATTTTTCAGGAAATCAATATGGGATTCAGATCAGTGGTATTTTACCAAAGAGTGGTTCATTTTTTTCACTATTTTGTATTGTAGCCACGTGTAAAAATGTGTTTGCATTTTGTTGTTCTATCTGCTTTTGACCTTCTATACCTTCTCTTCTCTCTGTTTGTTGTGAGTATCTCAAATTTTTGGAATGCTTTAATAAACAGATTGACAAGACTACTTTCTTAAGCTATTGATTACGGTGTCACACCTACGTCTTTCTCACTAAACACAGGCGTCTCTCTCCTGTTCTGACTCTTGGTGTGCCCGTGCTCCCAAGCTTTATCAGCTTCGCCCAACCCACTGGCCAATCAGGAAATACCCTCTAAATCATCCCTGGTTGTTTAGCTATCTCAGACACAGACACAGCATTCGTGCAATGCGTCTCCACTAGTGCCGAGCCCCTAGCTTTGCTAGCAGGTTCCTGTATACCTGTTGGTTGATTCAGTGTTTCCTTTGTCCAGCTCCTATGTTAACCCCTTGTTGCCCATTCTGTTGTTTCCCAGCCATTTCCCTTGTACTGTTCCAGTGTTCCTGTCTGTCTGTGGATATTCCTGTGTCACGTGTGCCTCCTGTGTTCCCTGTGTCTGCAGTGGCCCGTGTCACCGGTGTTTGTTTCCTGGATCCCTGGTATTCCCCTGGCTTGTGACCTGACCTCTCTTGCTTGCTGCCTACCTTGACCCCGGATTTCCTTGACAATTTTTATGCCTTGTAATTTGGTATTGTGTATCCTCCTGCCTACCATGATGTGCCCATGGACCGCAACTCCATGGTAACCAGCAGCGCAGCATCCTCACCACTAGAGGCTCTGGAGAGGACCTGGTTGTCATTTAGACTCTGCACTTTGGGCCTTCTCAGGGCTCACACCACTTTTGTGCAAGCCGTAGCACCCGCTGGTGGCCCTGTCTCCCCAAGTGTGACATACAGCACCAGTTCAAATCTATTAAGATGGCAGGGGTGGCAAATCGTCCTGGGACAATGCTTCTGTATAATGAACAGACCCATGTGATTCAATGGTAACTATTTTTTGAAAGCAATTTTCAGTGGTAAAACCATTCAAAACTGCTAGTCAGAGCTTAGCCTTAACAATATGTTTCCCAGTCCCCAATTATAACCTAATTTGGCTCCGTCCTCAACACCACCCTGGGATTCTGCAACCAATCGTTGTAAGTCCACGAAGGATTAGGACGCTGTTAACCTTTCCAGCAATAGTGGGAATATTGAACTGCCCTATTTTCCTAACTTCCAATGTAGAATCTGACACTTTCAGAAAATATTAACACCTATCTCCAGGCAAATATGAATCCTATCACTACTTTTTAACCAATCCTACGTTTTTAATTCTACCATGTGAAGCAAGATTTACTCACCTAAATCCACCATTCAGGTCCTTTCCCAGCCATTAATTTGGGTACAAGGAATCTCTAAACCAGAAACGAGGATGTACTCTTTCTTAACATCTTGTAGCCAATCTTGGGCAGTTCACCCTGATAACCCTCACCATACTTACACCTCGTAGCTCTGGGTGTGTGAGCTGTGTACTAGGGCCTGTACTGTTTCTGAATGCTTTTGCTTACATCCATGTGAATGTATGACTGTTTATTTTTTATATTGTCAGGATGCATGTGATTTTAGTATTTACCAATATTATTCACTTTACTGAAAACCTCAACAATTTGTTTTACAGTTGTTTTCTTTCTACTTATACCCACGGTGTGAATCATCCTAATTTTGTTCCTTTATATACTTTTTTGTAAAACTCAATTAACATTTTACAAAAGAAAATGAGTTTTGAGGCAGAATTCTTTTAGCTGGCAGTACACTTCACAGCTGCTTAAGGTGATGCCAGACGACAAATAGGGTTTTTCTCAGATGTTTTGCCAGCATGCAAAAGAACTGTTTATATACAGCCAGCTCAATATAAGCAATCTCGACCAGCCAATTTATTAAAACTGGACTTAAGGCAAACATCTTAATACACAGTTGTATTACAAATGTATATGTGATCTGGTCTGTTTGCCAAGGAATTTGTAATTTTGTTCAGGTATTTTTGTACTTTATACATCTCTTCTAGACAGCACAGCCAAGAGCTTAACATCAATTTATCTGTTATAGCTGAAAAACACAGCGGTGTAACTTTTTTCCTGCTTACATTCCACTAATTGGTCAATAAAGGAGGCAGTATGTTCTGCCAGTATGTTCTCTGTCAGCACTTTGCATTCAACAGAGCCTGATTTGCTCCTGGTGCTGCCCATCTTAACAGTGTTGCCAACTGTCTATAATTTCATGTATAGTCCCTAAAAACACAGCTAATTTGGGCTGTTCGTGATCTTTTATTATTTTTTATACCCCTAAAAAAAAAACTTACAACCATGCTGCTTCTGTGTATGTGCACAGTATGTGCTAGTTGCTGAGAAATTGTGCTTATGCCGTGCACTTTCTCTGCACCACCGCTTGCCCTTTGCTCTGCCTCTGTTTTCCCTATCATAAGGGGGAATGGCTGTCAGGAGATGTGCTCTCATAGCTTGTGTCCTAGAGCACAGCTTGTGGTGGTCCGAGCCTCCTGACAGCTGAGCAAGGTGACCAGGAAACAATTCATCAGAGCTAAAGGGCGAAACGCGCCAAGAACAGAGATAATCAGAATGTGCATAAAACATATGTATACAAAAAGTTAATCAAATAAAAATCAATTAAGTATCATTTTTTATATTGCATATGTTACTAAATATGAAAATGCTTTTTTATGTGATTTGGAATAAATTGCTATTGATTTTATAAAATAAGGGTTAAGATTATTGTGAAGCAAGTACCTAAAAAAATCCCTGTACCCTAAATCTTTTGAAATTGTGAATTCAGTAAAACTGCTAATGCTTGCATGATATCAGTGATATCTGCACTATAACTCAAGTTTAACACTGCTCCCCATTCCAAACTTTGTAAAACACAATGCAACACATGCCATTAGCTCATGCAGAAAAGTTTGGGAGCTGACCACAGGACATGTGTGTACACGCTGCCAGCATTTGAAGTCACCTAATGTCAAAAGAGGTGAAAAATCAGTACTGCAACCAAAATGTTCTTTAACCCCCTGAGTGGTAACCCAGAGTGTGACTCGTGGGGGGAAAAAAAGGATGCTGAAAGGGGCAACCCTGACTCACACTCGGGGTAGCTAAACCAATGCAAAACAATGATAAATCGATCCTTACCTGATCAGCCGGGGTCCTCCTTCTTCCTTTGCATCTTCTCGCTTCCTCTGGCCGGTGTCCTCTGCATCCAATAAGTCACCGGGCGTTCCCGGTGACGTCGGTGCGTGCGGACATTCCGTTCGGGGCATGACGTGGTGGGAATTTCATACCTATTTATATTGCAAAAAATACAAAATACCTGTATTGAAAAAATACAGTGTGTAAAAGCAGTACATTGTAAAAAAAATTTTTAATTAAAAAAAATTTAAAAAATTTTTTTTTTAATTTATTTAATTTATCATTTTGACATGATTTTGTGTTTCAAACTTTATTATACTCATACTATTATATTATACTGTAAAATACATTTTCACGAAAAACAATGTACCGCTTTTAGACATATAAATCCGGACAGAAATGAACCGCCCAGGAGGTTAAAAAAGTCGCAAAAAATTTTTTGAAGAGCATCTTAACGTGAAACTACAGCTACAATGTTGGTATAGAGTATGAGTTTGATCTGCTGCAAAGTTTTCATTGCTTTATTAGGGAGATTTATCCTGACTTCAAAGGTGCACTTTGGTGACTCCTTTAGAAGTTTCCCCTCTCCTGCACTAGAGATAACTGTAAAGGCTCATTTTACCATAACACGTTGCATTGTAACACATACATTTGAGAACATTGTGATGTATTACATTGCCTAATCAGAATTCTTGTCCAGGCACATCAATATATATAAAAATAGCTCTTACACAATTATTTGGTACAAGGCAATGCAACATACAAATATGCATCTTTGTCTTGATGTGCACTATGACATATGTGGGTTTAGGTGCAACTAACTTTGCATTTCAGTGTGCATTGCTATGCTACATATACACTATGTGACATTTTTAATAGAATAGATGTTCAATAAAAACATTACTTTGTAGGAAAGTCTATTAAAATCATTTAGTGCAAAATGCCAATAATTAAACTACAGCCGGAGTGGTTTATCAATGAGTGGTGGTGTTCCAATCAATTTTTTCGAACAGAATGACTTCAGGGAAATATTGATTATAATTGAGCATACAGAGAATTTGTCACCAGTACTGCCTGTTATTAGCAGTTAATCTTTCTCCTTTTACTAATTACCCATGCCTGCCATGATGACTCTGTGTTGAGGTTACCATCTTGGTAGAGGCAGAGCTTTGCTTTTTCATGAGCTTCCAGCAAAAATAACAATGAACTCTACAGTATCATCACCAAATCTCACCCCAAATCTCCAGACTGCATTGGATTCCACATTGGTGATATACAGCTATGAATGTTTATATGTTGAGACATTCCTAAATATTTCCTTATGACAAAGCAAACCTTCATTCTATGAGTTTAATATTATTAGCATGAACAGAGGACCCATAATAATAATAATTATAAAATGTAATGTTTTTTTATATATTTTTCTTTTTTTAAGGCTGAAATAACAACACAGTACAGCTTAGGCCAGTTAACCAGAGAGGTTTTTTATCAGTTCTTTTTACATATTATTACTAAAATCTGTTTGGTTGCTACAAGTAGCTAAACTCCAAATCATTACATTTAATAGCAAGCTTTTTAAGCCAAATGCATTGTTCTGGTGTGTATACAACATTTACTCCCCACACACACACAACCCACAAGCCTTTATTTTGTAGTATTTCTGTTATTTTTATGGCTACACTATTTATGTTCTTTTTATGTGTATTGTACTGCTCAGATATATTACAAACTATATTTGTTAGTCAAAAACATGTTTGTACCATCTGTGGCTATCTACAGGCGATAGCTTTCCTGGATGCAGGTACTGCTGATTTTAATTTGTGCTACTTATAAAATGGAAATCCCTCTCTTGCAGTTTTCAGGTCACGGATGCGTTGTAATAACACAGTACAATGCTTGTGAAGCACAACAGCCTAGTCCATTAGATTTCTGTCTTTGGCTCATTACTCCAGAAGGTGTTATTGGGCGTACTTCAACCCTGTCACCTATTGGAATTTCTATCCTAGAAATGCTCAGGGGGCACTTTGTAAAGGGTAGTTAGCTTTGTAGTTTGTAGTAAAAGGCAACAAAGCTACAGGAGTTAATAAACAGTAAGCAGTTAGCGAAATAGCAATCTACATGTAAATTAACCCTAAAGCTATATTTATCTGCCATAGATTAAATAAAACAAATTGATTCCCCAACCCAATTGATAAATATATCATGCAAAACAAAATTAATTGGTATTTATTACAGCTCATTGCCTCAGTTTTATAGTCTGTTCTAACACAGCGTACCCTGCTTAAAATTACATTACATAAACATGTTTTTTCATTTTATACAACTATGTATTATTAAAAAAATCTTGTGTTTTAGCTTACAATGGTTTAATTTATTTGCGTAATGATCCTTCCTCTTTATAAATTCTTTAAAAAATATTAAAACAAAATTAGAAAAGCAGGAGAATCTTTTAGCATAATTGACATAATTAGACCATATACCTGCCACTTGCTCACCATAATGGCTGGTATATTTCCACAATATTGCTTCCCCACCAGAATGTCGATTGAGAGCTAGTGTTTTAAAGGAAAACTGTATTGACTTTTGGATGGTTTTACCTTTAATATATTAAGCTCATTTATTTACATTATCTGGGTCCCACGTTGTTTTCTGAGGCCCACAAGCCTATACAGCACAACTAAACTGAAAAGTGCCTAAAACAAGAAAAAATTCACTTACCTTCAATCCCGCAGGGCAGTCCGATCCATCCGGAGGTGTCTTCCATCCAGTCCTGCGTTGTCCTCGCATATGTCCCTGAGCCAGCGCGCCATCTTCTCCTCTTCTTCCTGGTTCTTCTTCCTACAGGTGCGAGATCGGGTGATGAAGGTTGGGAAAAAAAACTTGCCGATCTCACTGCACATGCGCGACATGCGTGAGAAAATTTTTCTTATTTCATGAAAAGGCTCCTTCTGCGCATGCCCAATGCTCAGGCATGTGCAGATGGAGCACCAAAGAGCCTGGCGGGATGCGTGACGTAGGTATCTCGGGAGGCTTTGCGCTCCCATTCATTCTCGATTGCCTAGGGGGTTTTAAAAAAAAGTGTGTTGCAAAAAACAAACAACAGAATTTTTACTTACCATAAAAGGTTTGTCTACCCATTTATGTAAAGTGAAATTTCTGAGTTTAGGTACGCTTTAAGCAGTAGTGGCTGTGTATGTGTAAGCCGCACACTTATTTGTCTGTGAGAGGTAGTGTGAGCGGTAAAGCTTCTTTGTCTAAGCTACCCAAGAGGCCATATATTTTGTTTCAAAGGCGGTTTTCATTTGTTTGCCTCTTTTTGTTCCTTAAATATAATTCCCGGATCTGCCTAATTCCAGCCTGCCATTTAAAGCCAATCCTCCACAACATTTATAAACTAATTTATTAATGTTAGTTATTATTTTTTAATACTATTATTTTTTGCATTGTTATCTACTTTTTTGCATTTTTATATACACCAGACAGATAAAAAGCACTATTGTATGCAGCTCTTTGATCACTAGTACATTGTCAAATTTACTTTTTTTTTAATGCTAGCAGTGTAAGTTCTTAAATTTGACTTCGTATCAGCATGCTGTATCCATTGTACAATTTATATTGTAAAGCTCAGAGAGAGGAAGGGAGAAACAACTTTTTGTCTCTGTCTCTTCTCATACTCATTCTAACCAATTCAACAGCCTGTGTGTGTGTGTAAAATGAAATCCTAATTTTCTGTTTTTAAGCAGTAAAACCTCAATCTGTAACCCAGGATCACCCCATTCACGCTTTCTAAACTCAACACCGATGACTGCAAATGGTTAAATATACCATTTTTATATCCAATAGCATAAATCAGTTCTGTATCCAGCTGTGTTGAATATTGTGCTCAGAACTACGTTTTCTGCTTATCAGCTCCACATACAGCTCATAGTTTATGATGTTGATATGCTTTACTAGAACAAGTGTTTCCTGGTTCTCTTCTTTCTTGTTTTTTAGTGTAAGTGATTTTGGTGACATTTTTATATTCTCTACTTTAAATAGACATTTATTATTTAGAATGAACTTCTGAAGTGTTTTTTAAAGGTTTTATCTTAGATCAATACAAAGTTCTGCCCACTTGTGAGTTTTTTTGTTGACATTCAAAACCAATATAATTAGAAAGGTGCCAGAGGAAAACCTTTTTATTTGATCTTCCTTTTCAATACTCATTCTAACACAGATTATTGTTGCATTTATTTTTATGTGTGGTAAGATCGAAAACTATAGTCTATTCACTTTTTTTGCCTATTTGCCTCAATGTATGATTCATTATCTGTTAAGCGATTCTCTTGGTTTTTAGTACATTCCTGGTGTATGTATAGCTAAAACTTTTTTTTCTTTTAGCTTTTTCCATTTCTTACATACTATAGAGTTACATAATACGTTGGGTTGAAAAAAAGACATAAGTCCATCAAGTACAACCACTAGAGAAATAAACATATCCCAGATATAAAACCCTATGGACATCCAGAGTCGATCCAGAGGAAGGCAAAAAACCCGGTACAATTTGCTCCAACGGGGGAAGAAAATTTCCTTCCCGATTCCATGAGGCAATCAGATGTTCCCTGGATCAGTCACTGTTATCTTTACTTCTTCACTGTAGAGATTTCCATTTTCTTCCTGTTTTGGAGATACAAGTAAATGAGAGGGGGAAAATCTATAAAACATGAATGTGCATTTACATGGAGCACTTACCTGGCTGATAGCATTCCCACCCCCTTAACCCTACCAAGCTCCATTGGGATCATTTGCTATGCATGTTTTAGCTGCTTTTTTAAGCTGCCTGTAAAGGACACATTATGCGATGAATTTCCTGAATTCTATCCTTCCCCTTTTTTTAAATAAAAACAACATTTTGGCTTTACATATATATTAACAGCACATATACCAAACTCTCCTTATCTCATCTTACCCTAAAACATACATAATCTATACTGTGTGTTTCTTGTAATTATTTTATGTTTCCTAATTATTAATTGGTGGGAAATATATATATTGACATTTAATTTGGTTTTTGGTCTGTTTATTAAATATTAATTGATTCCTTGCATGCATAGTATAAAAAAGAAGAGCCAGCACTGTAAACTAGTTATTATTATTTTTATTATTATTAGGCTCTATTATACTGCTCATTGGTGTCAGTCATATTGTAGGCACTGGAAGTTCATTTGAAGGGGTGAGTAGGAGGAAGAAGTCCTACAAAGGGCTGTATAATTAAGTTAGGCATTATATGTATTTCCTTCATCATTTAAATCTTGTTTCTGGTAAAACTGTTTATAGCAGTATTGTGTCATCATCAGATGGTGACCCTCGGCAGTTATTTTGTTGTCGCAAAGGTAGCCCGTTCTGCATGCTGTTATAAAATGTAAAATGTAGCCACAGGTATCATAAAGTGCCTCTTACCTGCCGAGCTTGAAATTGCCTTCACTTTGCTATAGAGGCTTTGACAACTTTACTAAGCCACAACCCCTGAAACCCTTCTGTCTAAGTCCAGTCTCATGTTTAGGCTCCTATAACAAGTGAAAGTGATTTCAGATGGGACACAGAGGTTGGACAAAACTGGAAAAAGCAGACACATTGGGCCTGATTTATTAAAGCTCTCCAAAGCATGAGAAGATACACTTTCATCGGTAAATCCAGCAAACCTGGGATGAATTTCTTCAAAGCCATTTGCCATTTGTTAGCACATGTTTTCCATCCTGGACCAGATCCATTCCAGGTTTGCTGGATCACCCAGCTTCACTGATGATAGTGTATCCTCTCCAGCCTTGGAGAGCTTTAAGAAATCAGGCCCATTATGTTGAAGGCTTTAGATACAGAATCTCAATTTATATATAGTCAGACTATAGTATATATTACTTTAAGGTGATATATACATTATTTAAACCCACATACTTGGAAATAGTAATGCAAAGCCATAACACACAACACAAGCTTTTTATATCACAGTCAGAATTAAAGAATGTTAAAAACAAAATACTAAAACTGCAGTCAGATATTGAACCACCGTTGTAAATGTTGAGTGGGCTCAAAACTATTAAATGACCTCATTCAATATATTTATTTTGATGATATAATTGATGAAATACATTTATAGAGAATGTAACCTATAAAAAAAGACAAGCAGCAATTTACTAATTAGACAAAGTAATATATTTTTGCCAAGTCTGTCAGTATCCAGATTAATAGTACCATGTAATAATAAACTTACTCTGGGCACAGGCTTCTGGAATAATTTTTTGCAATGTCAGTGTCAGGAGGTCCAATTCTATGTACCTAGAGGGCAAATTTGTCAGAGATTTAGTCAAAAAGCAGTTCAACTTACTTTTTATTTTGTTTTTTACTAGATAGGCATTAAACTATTATACTCGGACCTGACCCCTCACACATTTTTTCTTTAAATTGAAGGTGTCCTTCCCTATTTTTTGTCTTGCTCATCTCTCTGTCACAGGGCCGGATTTATTAAACTATCCATGGCTGGAGAGGATACTTTTCCATCAGTGAAGCTGGGTGATCCTGCAGACCTGGAATAAATATGGTCCAGGATTCAAAACATTTGCTAGCAAATGACTTTGAAGAAATCCATTCCAGGTTTGCTGGATCACCCAGCTTCACTGATAAAAGTGTATCCTCTCCAGCCTTGGAGAGCTTTAATAAATCAGACCCATATTGTGAACAGCCCATTTGGTTTTATAGGTTCAATGTGAAGTGATTGCTTTGTTTTCCTTCTGCTCCCTGCAACAAAATGGGGAGTCCCTGGCTTTGGTGTTTAAACCCCTGCTGGAAGATTATTTTAATAATAAAATTCCCATTATATTGCTAACAAAGAGCAACAGAAACATTAAGAAGAAAATGTTCATTGGGAATATTATCTGCATACATATGGGTATTTTATCACCCTATCAATGCACATATATCTTCCCTAAATGAAGGTTCATACACAAATGATAGCTAGTCATTCAAACATTTTAATTAAGATACAAGGTGAAACATAAAATGCTCAGCAATATTAGTTGATATCGAGACATAGGAACTTTAATCAATAAAACATACAATAAATAAAAATAATAATAAGATGGTAATGGATGGTAATGGATACTTTAGGAGCCTGCTTCCTTCAGAAGAGAGCTCCAGAAAGCTTACCTAAAAAGCCCCTCAGGAGAAGAGAAGAGGAAAAGAGAGCTTAATTCTCTCAGCTCCCATTTTTATATAGGTAATTCCTATTAGGTATCATTGGGGCTCTTGGACTGGTTACTGGATGTGATCTGTAAGATGACTATTGGTTGAAGCAAACCCCCCCCAGACTGGGATTGGTTACTGTAACTTCAGTAATTTACTAGACCGACTAACTAAGATATGGGAAGCTAAGCGGGATCATCTAATTTTAGGTGTCATCAAAAGGTCTGGATGGGCCATCAACCCCAACCACCCTTCCAGCTTTTCACCCAACTCCTGCTGACTCAGGATTCATTATTATGGGAACTGAATCAGTTTTCTGGCATCTGTCTATTGTGCCTAGTGTCATTGAAACTCCTTGGAAACCCTAGGAGGTAGACCTCTAGGTGGCTAGTTTTTTAGAGAAACAGATCACAAACATTCCCACACATATTCACCCATATACACATACATTATATATACATATAAATCTATCCACATATATCTCTAAATATCTATAAACAATATTGAGGTGCAACAAAAAGTTGTGATCATTGTTACACTAGGGCTTTTGTGTATGACTTAACTGTTCTAAAAGGTAAAAACTGTTCTTTCCAGTAAAATGCAGTTATTATTTTATACCAAAGCCGCTCCAATATTTAATAACAGTTTTTACTAAAGCATTTCTATTATGGAACATTATTGTTAGTGGAGTAAGTCATTTATTTCCTTTTTCAGGAAAAAAGCTTATTTGAGATAAGCGAGAATTTTTAAGAATATGTTGTTTTTTTTACCAAGGATGTGGTTAATGGCAAAATAAATCTGTTGCACATGGATCATTAAAAGTCAGTTTTATAGGGAATAGAGGAGAAACATTAAAGGGTGTTTGTTCCTTTATGGCCAATTTTAGAGTTTAAATTGACAAACTGCCCTGTTCTAGTAATCAGATAAAACATGTTTTCGTGAAATCTGTCAAAGTACAGATTAAATTAATCTGTCACATGAAGCAAGATCACAGTGTTGTGGAAGTGACTGAAGGAATGCAAAACTTGCCTTTCTTCCTTTCAATAAAGTAATATTTATTAACAATAAACATTACAACAACAGATGTTGTATAGAAATGTAAGTAGCAATGTTCCAGCATAACACCAAAGTTGTTCTGTACTGTTAAGTTTGAAACTTTTGTAAATAAAGTTTTTATTTTTTCAAATAATACATAGGTATATAATGGCATATTGATTGGCACATTATTTCCTTGATTTTGGCAAAATATTTAGAAACACAATGTTCTAAAATTCTAAAAATTGTAGAAAAAAATCTAGTGTAAAGAAATAAATGTCCATGCCTGAAAAGATTTGCCTTGCTTTAACATAAATAGAGAAAAAGAGTGGTATGAATACATACCCATTCTTGGAAAAAAAATGTTTTGGGTACCGTTGGATGTTGTCCACTGCCTTCTACCTCTCCCCTCCAAACCCTATGGGTTGCCTCCATGTGCAGTTAGAATACTTGTGAATAGGGAGGAGGCAGGCTAGTTGGACTTTTCAGAATGGTTGAATTTGGCTATAGAAGGTAAGAATATAAACACTTTTCCAAAAATATACAAAAGCTAGAAGGCTATGAGTGTACAGAATATATATATATCAACTAAAGGGCCTCTAAAGTCTAAATGTATCTTCCAAAAGAGGCTTCCTACAACTAGGACCAATTCAAACATCAAATAGATGAGTGGGGAAAAAGAGCACAAATATTCTTTGTTTTGTGATGACGTGTTGATGTACATTACTTCTCCCTTAACAACTCTACTGAATCCTTGGGGACTTTGCAAAACTTTCAGGTCTGCACATTATTAGCTCCAAATCCCAAGCTCTCAATATTAATATTCCAAACCAGCAAATTGCAGCTCTTCAAAACTCCTATAAATCACAATAATAAATAAATAACAATGGGAATCCCACTTAGACATAAGTTGGGATCAGGAAAATTGGAATGAGACATTTATGGTGCTCTCAAAAGTCTCTTGTAATTCTGGCATTTTTAAAGCCAACTATAAAGTTATCCTGCTCTGGAATCTGGTTCCGGGTCCTATTGCCAGATTCAAACCTTCCTCCTTCCCTCTATGTTTCAGAGGCTGAATGGTATGTGGGACAATGAAACATATATGGTGGTCTTGCTGGAACATTCTGGTCAACAGTTTTCAATTTAATATTGGACATTGTGTCAATACGGATAGATAAATCACCTGAGATTGCTTGTTTTAATTATTTAGACCAACCTATGCCTTCCTTTTCCAAAAAACTAATTAGACTAATTTTATTAGCAGCCCGTATCTCCCTAGCAAAGGCCTCGAAACAGGTGGACATTCCAACCAAACCCATAAGAGCAATGTTAAACTGGATTTTGGTCAATGATAAGTTCACCGGTATTCTTACTGATTAATTAGATAAGTTTGATATGATTTGGAATCCCTGGTTATCATTAAGTTCTACATGATAGTTATGCCAAATTTAAGGCTTATTGCTGCAAGATGACTGTTGAACGAGTGAAGGTCCCCACTTCCCTTCCCCTTCCCTTTTAACCCCTCTGTTCCCTCAGCCCCGATTAGGTTAATTATTGTTCTCTTCCTGTTTTGTTAAAATCGCTTGTTAATTTGTGTATGTCTAATACCTTACTGTTCAGAAACACACATCTTATACTGTTATATTGTTTTTTGTTATTTACTTATTTATTTGTTTTATGTCTATTAGACCATAAAAGACCAAATTGTTCTCATTTGCTCAAAAGTTTGTAAAACCTTTTTCGTATGTTAAATATTCAATAAAAGGAGGGGCTGCCTAATAATAAGTTACACCTAAAAACAGTAAGCTTGCCCTGACTGTAGAAATCTAAAGGTGAGTGGATTATATATTGCTCATTTATTTAGTAATGGCAGATATATTTCTAAACCTCCTCTGAGCAGCTACAGGGGTCTCTTAGGCACTAAAAAAGTAATATTAAAAATAACACAAATTAACACTGAAAAAGTATTTTATTAGAAAGGTGTTACAAATAATTAAAAAAAATGATCTGTCATATTCATCTCAATCTACAATGATTTGAAAACAAACTATTCCACATCATTTATTTCCAGCAACGTTACATTTCATATAAACACTTTACAGTAGTTGAGCATGGAATTGTGAAAGGTTCCTATGCCCATTTTACAAACGTCTAAATATTGATTTATGTGTAACACAGCTTCTATAACTGCTTGATTTTCTTTCCTAGATCAGAATGTTCATTTTCCTCTTCTCTTCTTTCTCTATCTTTCCTCCATGGCTAATTGGGTGGGTGAGGTTTGGGACCAAATGATTTATTACTTACAGTGTGAACTAGTGACAACAAATATAAGCAAACAGCAAAAAAGGGAAATTGTTGAGCTGATGTTTAGATTAAAACTGTGCAGAAACAGAAATCTTGAACAAGGTAGAATATTATATGTTGATAAATATCTTAGGCAGAGAATTGATCTTAAAGGTATAAATGTATTTAGTTTTTAATGTTCAGGTGGTATCTTCTGCATTTACAAATATCTAGGAAACAATGTGAACATAATGATATATATATAAAAAGTAATATCAAGGTTTTGATATCAAGATATTTTTTCTTGTCTTTAGCTTTATGAAATGTGTTTCTTTCTTGATGCCTAAAATGAGAAGCCTGTTTATTAACAAAGTCAGGAAATTAATTATTATACTAGAAAACTAAACAAATTTGATACAAAAAGTATATCCAACCTGAAAGGGACATACAGTTGTTTAAAATGAACTAAGCCTACAAATGGGGAAGGATGACTAATGAGGCACACATAAGTACATACAATTATACATTTGCTGAAAAGAGGGCTAATAATTTTTTAAACTCAATACTCAAAAAGGAAAACAAAAAAGTTTTAAATACGTTGCTGTCCAATAAATTTTGTCACATGCTAAGATTTGGTATAGATATTACAGTGTTTTATATCTTTTTCTTCTCTTTAATGCTTCTACAACCTAATTTTCAGGGAAAATTTAGCAATGTTTGTATACATGAACAAAAAACAGTTTAGTACATAGAGTGCTCTGTAATATTTAAAACTTTAACATTCAACAATCATACATTCACTGAAGTTATATTAATCATTGTATTTTAAAACACATGCAGCAGAAAGGCATTTACAATGAATATTTGGTAAAAGTCATATCAATGCTTTATAAATATTCACCTTCAAGACTACATTGCAGTCTGTTGCTACATATGATACGTATGCATGTTTGTAAGGGATAGAACAGGGCGGTATTAAGATAAAAAGCTTCTGTAAGAATATTTTTTGTCGTTTTGCTCTAATGCTTCTTCAATATGCAATGAAAGAAGAACAGTTTATCTGACACCATTATGATGATTTTATTTTGGAAACCAAACAACAAATGTGTAAATCTTTAGAAGAAAACCACAGAGAGAAGGAGATAGGATAAGTTTATATTCTGCAAAATGTACATTTCTTTGAATAATACTGCTGTGGAGTTTTCCATACATTTTAATACAGTTCCATGCTGGGTGATAAGTGCTGACATTAGAATGCTGTTTTCAAAAAATAAACACTTCCCAGTAGAAATGAATCTCTAAGAATATAATTTACCTCTGCTGTGAAGCTATTCGTGTGCCTGTGAAATCACTGCTTATGAGCCCCTAAGAACATCTAAAATATTGAAATACTATGGAGAATTTTATAGAGTGAATAAACAGTATGCAGTTTAAACCAAACTCTGAAAATACATTATAACCCCTTTTGAATTCAAGTAATAGTGTACATAAAAAATTCATTTTGGAAAAAACATTTCTCTGACAAACTGAAACAAATACTGCAAATATGTATGTGAATTGCTATTATTATGTCTAGGGGTGCTTTTGCTTTAAACTTTTTCAACTATATTTTGATCCTGTGCGTAATGTGTTTTGAATGAAGCTAGAATTTGGAGGCCTTCACGTACATATTTTAAACTGAAGCATACAGAAGAATATTTAGAAAAGTTGTAGATAAAGTTATAATTAACTAAAGTCTCCCCCCTCCAGAGCAGGGGTGTCAAACTCAAAAACACAGAGGGCCAAAGTTAAAAACTCAGACAAAGTCGCCAAACTTGAAGTATATTGAAAAAATTGAGGAAGTTTTTCCTTCCCATTAGATATATAACCTTTCCATATGGAAACAAAGAGGTTTTGCTTAACATTCAATCTGGAACAAGCCTATAATAGAGAAATATCACCGCTACTACAATTCCCTGTGTCAAGAAAACAGTACAATGCGGGGCTTTATGTTATGAGTGGCTGGAACTCCCTCTTCACTGAAATAGCACTGCTACTACAATTCCCTGCATCTATAAAACAGTCCAATGCGGGGCCAGGCATAGGCAGAGAGACGCGAGTGATGCCGGAAATTTTAGTAGCGGCACTATTTCAATGCAGTTGCGGGCCAGCTGCAGTTCATATTTAGGATTCCTTTGGGGGACAGAGTTTGACACCCCTGCTCTAGAGGTTGCTAGGGGCTCTTTGTAGGAAGCCATTCTTCACACTAACCTGTGTTGAATTTTATCTGGGGTTTTATAACCCTAAATTATTTTAAGGGTTTATCTGTTTCTATAGGTTCCAAACTTAAGAACAGCCGTTCCAATAAGGGAAGAATAAAGGCTCCAAGAATAGAGGCTGCAGTGTCAGCTTCTCATCGGGAGCCATAATGATTGAAATAGTTTTTTTTCATTCTAATTACCCCACTTTTTTCATTCTAATTACCCCACTTTAGAGTCCCACTAAAAATTAGTAAACAGCAATATCTTGATGAAACTATGTCTGCTCCAGTTGTCAAACAGAGTGATTTGGAGACTATCATCTGATATCTATAGGTAATGTCATACTGCCCAAATTAAAACCAGACATACATATAAAAGAATTCAACGGACAAAGTTTGTAGACTTATTATTTCATTTCAAACCATCTAGTCCTTGGCTAAACTGGAAATTTTGATTTTTATTGACATTTGTTTTTACATGTAACAAAATGTCTGTGATGAAAATGTTACCCTGTGAACTACTAACAACTTATTTTGTTTTGTAGTTTCTTGGAAGTACGGAGGTTGAACAACCTAAAGGCACTGAAGTTGTAAGAGATGCAGTTAGAAAACTTAAGGTAACTATTTGACTTTATATAAGACTGTATCACACTGTACATTGATCTTTCTATAGTTTAGTTTATTTCTCGAATTCTGTATGCGTCTCAAAATCCAATAAACTGCTTTGTACCAGGAAACTCAAGGTACCGAGGCAAGGACTTCATTTACTAGTCTTGTGTTAAAGGAAATGTTTGCTAAATCTGTTTCTTTTAACATGGGTAGAATTCGACTGAGGTGTCTTAAAATAAGAATGACCCTTCAAACTTCATTGTGTTACTAGTACTCTGATGATGTATTGTTTTAAACTTAATTTACCGGCTCCGGACCGCCCATGCGCGGGGACCCATGTGTCATTAAAAGGGCATGAATCTGGGCATGAATCTGTGTCATTAAAAGGGCATGATGCCAGAACCCGCCCACTGTGCCATCGCAGGTCTGAGCCAGAATAGATACTTTAGTGTAGAAGAATTCTTTTATTGACCAAGAGGTATGTTTTCAATGGAAGTCTTTACATCAGAAAGAAAAGAAGGGACAATGGGAAAGGAAAGAAGAACATACCTAGGGCTGGGTAAGCAGAAGAGGTGGCCACCTTGGGCACTTCAGCAGGATAGGGGAGCAAAAAAAAGTAGACCTGTAATCTGTGATGCTCAAATAGTTTCAAGCACATTGGGGGGTTACTTTGCATACTCGGGATTGAACAAAGGGTTTCAGTTTTAGAAGTACAGCCTTCTCAACTGAGAAGTTAGGAGCTATAGTTTTGTTAGCAGCAGACACACATACAGGTAGTCCCCGGGTTACATACGAGATAGGGACTGTAGGTTTTTCCTTAAGTTAAGTTTGTATGTAAGTCGGAACAGGTACATTATTTTAATAAATGCAATTGGGACAGATGTTTGTCTCAAGATATTATTAGGCAGCATGGTGTCAGTTACTGAAAAAAATCCTCACTGTGAGCTAATCACAAAGCAAAAAAAAAAAAAAAACTTTATGGAGTTTAGACATTCATTACTTTTTGGAGCAATATGTGCTTTGATATGCAAAAAGAAACAACTGCTGAGTTTGAGGTTGCAGAAGAGCTCAGTGTCAGCTGTGTTTAGCAAAAGATTTCTTCTGCAAGTCTGCTAACCATCCCCCTCCCCCTCCAGGCCTCTGTCCTGCACACAAGGAGCAGGGAAGCCGCGTTCGTATCTAGGAGTCATCCATATGTCAGATGTTCTTAGAAATAACTGATACACATATATCCCAACTAAACACATCAAAACCAGATGTCATGTTATTATGTGTAATAACCACTGAGTAACGTTTAACTTTTTTTCAAAAAAGTTTTTTTTTGAAAACTATTGAAAAGAAGAAATGTTGTCATAACTCTGCCTGGTTAATGTGCAATTAAATAATTATAATAATTATATTTCAAGAAAATAATATTGAACAATAATAAATGATTTCTAATTAAAAGTAATTGCATTGCTTGGAAAAATGCATTTATAATGTTTGTTTGACTTCAGCAAACTGTAATATGCATTTCTATTTGTTTGTTGTTTTTTAACAGAAACTCAACTGGGAATATATTTTATTTTAAAAACAGCAAAACTAGTTATTTTATTCAGTTTTATATACATATTATGGCTTGATCATTACCTGTTTTCATAATAACAATGACAGGACTGCCATTTGCTTAAGTTTTTTAAATGACATTTTTCCTGGCTGACTTGTAATGCAAATATTTGATTGTATAGAAACGGCTTTCCTGTTTGGGTTAAATCTATTTTTGGTGAAAGCTGCCTCATTTTGTAGAGATTTACATCCTGTTGCATTGAACCAAATGAGTTCAGAACAATTTCCCCAGATTGCAAAGATCTGCATAGGATTTACTCTTAATTACTTTGTTCATTACAAAAACAAACAAAAAATGGCCCTAAATGACTTTCAGACCTTAGCTTTAAAATCAGACTCAGCCGCACCCCCTCATGTCTCCAGAGTACTTTTTATTAGTTACTTTTCCATAAAGAATTGAGATTACCATATAAATTCACCTGCCTGCCTATATTTTGTATAGACAGAGAATTAAGATATTATATTATCACAGTATACATGTGAAGTCTGTATACTATTATGTAACACTAAGCAAACATATTATATTCTGTAATTAACAGATGTAGTGTCTGAATTTTTTATGATAAGAACATTTTCTACAAGTGCAGAAAAATCCCTTGTAATTCTCAGTTATCTCTTGTGAAATAAAAAAACTTATTTCCCCTTGAATAATTTAGATAAAGAGAGGGAGAGGTATTTGTAGTCCCAATCAGTAAAGCAACATAGGGTGACAATGAGATGCCACATTTAGGACTGGTAAGCTAAACTGTATGTATATATATATATATATATATATATATATATATATATATTGTATTTTTCGCCGTATAAGACGCTCCGGAATATAAGACGCACCCAATTTTAAAGGAGGAAAATCTAGAAAAATTCTTAAAGATTATTCCCCTTCTGATCACTCATGTGCCATTGATTGTCCCCTTCTGATCACTCTGTGCCATTCAAATTCCCCTTCCTATCACCCTGTGCCAATTTAAATTCCCCTTCTGATCACCCTGTGCCATTCAAATTCCCCTTCTGATCACCCTGTGCCA
>NC_092864.1:65088676-65121963 GCF_032062135.1 Pyxicephalus adspersus
CGGCGTGCTTCCGGGTTCCGCGTGTGCCGGCTTCTTCTCGCTCTGCTCTGCAGCCGGGAGGAAACACACACGCTGCAGCCAGCAGCGAGGAGGAGAGGAGAGGAGACGCGCGGTCTCCGCAGGATCGGGTGAGTATCTTTTTTTAATTATTTTTTAACACGTTGTTTGACGCACCAACTTTCCCCCCCCAGTTTTGGGGAAGAAAAAGTGTCTTATATGGCGAAAAATACGGTATATATATATATATATATATATGGGTAGACACACGTTAATGCATTGTTTCTCAACCAAGATTCCGTGGAACCCTATGGTTCCCAAGAGATTGCTAGGGGTTCATCGAGCAATAAGAAGTCCGTGCTCCTCAGGGTGACATTACTTCCACTGGCCAGCAATGTAAGATGCATTCTTCTCACTGATACTAATGTACTGTGAGCTGTATATAGTATATGTATATAGTAATTATAGCCGGTGTTCCCTGGAGTCTCGAAAGTTAATTCAAGGGTTTCTCCATGTTACAATAGTTGAATAGGGTTGCCTTAATATAACAGCCATGGCACTGCCTAGAAAGATGCTGACACTGTAAAAAAGTATTATAGTGACAATGAACACACAGCATGAACTTGTTTTACCTAAAATGAACAAGAGTAATTTTGATTGATTATTTATTGGAAATAGGAGGACCCTGAATGTTTTTTTACCATATAAAGAAATAAAATGATTGAATAAATAATAAATAAAAGCTTTAACCTTAAAGGATTCCAACCATGTTATTCAAATGATTTGTGTATTTATTTGTTATACCGTTACCTATAGGGTACAGTCACCAAGTGTCTCTATACAGGTTGACATTCAGAAATCCGGCCATCGATAATCTGGATCCTTCAGTTTCCTGGCATGAATAGCCCTTCTATTCTCACGGAGGAAGAAGCCGATTCCATTCGGGTGTAGTGCTGTCAGTTGCCACTAGATACTTGATATACTTGAATACTTGATTATTATTATTAAAATTAATCAGGATTTATATAGCACCAACATATTACCCAGCGCTGTACATTAAATAGGGATTGCAAATGACAGACTGATACAGACAGTGATACAGGAGGAAAGGATCCTGCCCCGAAGAGCTTACAATCTAGTAGGTGGGGGAATTTCACACACAATAGGATGGGAGATATGTAGTGGCTCGGCCCTGCACACGAGGGAGCAGGGTAGCCCCATTCATATCTAGTATGTCGTTCATATCTAGACATCTGTATGTCGGATGTACTTAACATGGGGACTACATGTATAATGCATTCTAAAGCTATCAGCCTCACTTTACAGAGGCCATAGTCATGTCACCAACAGTCCTTTATAAGGGCTTACAATCTAATGTCCCTTTTATAGTCTCTCAAATGCCCTAACATAAACTAAGAATACTTTTTTGAGGGAAAGCCAATTAAACTTCCTGTATGTTTTTGGGGTGAGGGAATAATGCACACAAACACAGTAGAACATAGATACTCCATGCTGTGTCCTGGCAAAACTAGGAACCCTAATGCTGCAAAGCAAACGTGCAAGGTATTGGGGATAGCTTTCTGAAAACATCAGAACACCCTGCCTTTGTACATTTCTTAAATGCCATCTACACTTATGCAAGCAGTGAGGTGCTTGGTGGGTGGTATTATGTATTGTTATGGTGGTTTTCAGTCTGAAGAAATGGGGTGTTCCTATCAGCTTGTATTTGCATTCTGACTGCCCTAGGTAATGGCTAATAAAAAATAATTGAAAGAACTAAAATCCAGATATTAAAGGGGGGCAGGGGCAGTCAAGCTGGGTATATGCAATATAGAAATATGAATATGTTGCAGAAAATGTGTATATATTTAAATGTTATCTCACAAAATGACTATACATTTTCATTGTTAGTGTATGATACGTGTTTTCTGAAAATATGATTTATTGCTCTTTAAACACCTAGTCAGTTTTATAAATTTTTTTCTGTTTCAGTTTGCAAGACATATTAAAAAATCAGAAGGTCAGAAAACTCCAAAGGTGGAACTTCAAATATCAATATATGGTGTAAAAATACTTGAACCAAAAACCAAGGTAAGTTATTGCATGAATTATGTCCCCAGGATACATAAATACAGCTGATAAGAGATCACAGAAGTGCTAACTATTTGTATGTGTGCAGAAATATGGAACACAATGAGCCTGATTTATTAAAGATCTCCATGGCTTAAGAGGATACACTTTCCTCAGTGAAGCTGGGTGATCCAGCAAACCTGGAATGGATCTGGTCTAGGATTCAAATAGCAAATGACTTTGAAGAAATCCATACCAGGTTTTCTGGATCACCCAGCTTCACTGATAAAAGTGTATCGTCTCCAACCCTAGAGATCTTTTATAAAGCAGGCCCATTGTGTTGTATTGTACATTATGAACTCTTTGTGGCTCAAGTGTCACCATTCATACCACCCTCAGCAACCTTATGTGCAACCATCTAGTTTTCATCCAGTTTACAACAGCAAAACCATCAACAACATATAGGATCACAGCAATCACTTTCTTGCGCTCTGGCAGCCACTTCTCCAAGCTACACATGGTTTGTAAATTTTAATACAGATCTCAACTCCTAGATTGTAAGCTCTTCAGGGCAGGGCCCTCTCCTCCTCTTGTGTTACTGTCTGTATTTGTCTGTCATTTGCAACCCCTATTTAATGTACAGCGATGCGTAATATGTTGGCGCTATATATATCCTGTTTATTATTATTATTAAAAATAATCGTAACGTGAAACTAAAGTCCTACTTTAACTTTAGCAATTCAAGCAGCTGGTTGTTGCAGAAAGGGAGAGGTAAGAGTCCCTTCTTGAATAACTAGTCATACCTTCCTAATCACAAACCAGCATTTAAAATTTGTCTGCCAGGGAAATGCAGCAATCCCAGTTTTCCTTACGCATGCCACGGATTAATGAACTTCTGGGCATCCCAACATGGCCAAAGAAGATGGCCAAAGATAGTCTCCAGGAAGTGAAGAAGGAAGATGCCCGGGTCTTGTGATGGAACGCGGATAGGTGAGTAATCATGGGTTTAGTTCCGCTGACTATTACTTTAAACAAGTTACCAATCATGTGATCAGTGTTGGCTATAGCATAGTGATCAAGTGATCAGGTGAAAAAAAAAACAAAAACATTTTCATTTTGCAGAAGCCAGAAGTGTTCATTTAATACTGCAATTGTCATACATAAAACATATACAGTATTAAAATAATAAATTATTAAAAACACATTGTTTACATTTGACATTATCATTCTCCAGACTATAATAAAAGAACAGAGTTTGTGTTATAGTTGTGAAGCAAACACCAGCTTTATATGTTTTTGGATGGAGGTATCACCTGGTGAATTGACATCCTGTGCATTTAGCTGGAGAAATAAACTACTACCAACTTCCAATCTAAGCAGCTGCTAATCAGAGGAAGATGAAGTAACCTGTGAGTGAAGTGGCTTTTACACTGAGTGGAATTTCCCCCATGAGTCTGCCAATACATTTCCTTATAGTTTATTTAATTCCATTATCACCGCATGCTGTCTGTCCTGCATCCGCTTCAAGAGGCCTCCAGTAAAAATGTGTGAACATTAAATAGTGTGAGAGAGGGAAACTCCTGATGTGACCACATTACATAAAGTCTACACACACATCATTTTTTAGTTTTCCATTAGTCTTCCATATTATTTAATTAATAAGGTGTTTTAGCAGTGCCCCTTTCAAATATTTCATTTTACACTCCTTCAAGCAGGGTGTTTTTCAAAAAATATATAGATAAAATATATATATTAATATACTAAAGAAGATGAAAAACAGGAAACTTAATTTATTAGGACAGCAGAGGATAAAAAAATATTCTACCTGTAATAAAGTAATAATCTGTTTTAACAAGTTGGGTATCTTTTCAAAATTTGCAGGCACTAATTAGTTTAACTAGAAAAAGTTGCTGTAAAACACTAAATTGCTAGACAAATGACAGCTAATTGAGCTAATGGTAGAAATGAACCCAGAACCAACAATTCGGAGCTTTATAACATATAGCAGCACTATATTGTTAAAATAAAAACTTGCAAGAGACAGGTTGTTTAATACACTGTCCCTGCTGCAATGCTATGGTATACACTGAGCTTTGCATAGACAACTGAGTGAATGATCCTGGCATGCACAGTGCATGGAAATCAACTGACTCCTGTGCACATGTGAAAGAGATTTCATACCAATCTATCTATTCTAATCTATTCCAATCTATATTGTAACCCGGGTAGTCCCCTGTTTACAATATAGGGACTGTAGGTTTGTTCTTAAGTTGAATTTGTATGTAAGTCGGAACGGGTACATTATTTTAATAAATGCAATTAGGACAGATGTTTGTCTCAACATATTATTAGGCAGCGTGGTGTCAGTTACTGTAAAAAATCCTCACTGTGAGCTAATCACAAAGCAAAAAGCTTTATGGAGCCTAGACATTCATTACCTTCTGGAGCAAGCTGTGCTTTGATATGCAAAAAGAAACAATTGCAGAGTTTGTCTTGGTCATTAAAGAGTTACAAGAGGCTGCAGAAAGAGCTCAGTCCTTAAGATCACCCCCAACCTCAGCTGTGTTTAGGAAAAGATTTCTTCTGCAAGTTATGCAAACCACCCCTCCCTCCCCCCTATTAAGCCTCCACCCTGCACACAAGCAAGCAGGGAAGCCCCGTTCCTATCTAGGAGGCGTCTGTATGTCGGATGTCCTTAACTACCTGTATATATATATTGTATTGAAGAAGGAACTTAGTCTGTGCTTTTTGCAATATAGGACTTTCCTACTTATATTTCTTTTTTGTTTTTTCGGGTCAATTTAAAACTCTATATTCTAAATTTATATTCTCTGTTGGATGATCTTCCAAGTCTGTGTGTTTTATTGACAGTAATTGATTCTCCACCAGGGATGGTGTGCATTTATAACTTGTAATAGGCCTATGTGGAATGGGTACAAACCCCTTGAAGTGAGTCTGTACTTTTTTCTTACATTCTCTACAATCACCAGTTTTATGTGTTCTTTTAAATACATTACATGCTGGATCTTTTTGAAGTTACAAAAGGAAACTGAACACTAGCAGATCAAACTTCAAGTACTCGTTTGGATATTCAGCGTGATCAGTATCTGCATAATTATATTACCAGACACAGATGATGGGAATATCAATATTTTCTTCCAAATTAGATATTTTTGCATTGAAAGGTTTCTTTTATGGGCTGAAAGCCAGTAGGGTTTATTGACTCAGTTTTTCCATGTTTATGTTAGCACAGAAATCCCAGGAGCTTGGAAGATTTCCTTATTCTTAGTAAAAAAAGCAAGAAAGGCTGGATGTTTAGAAAGTAAAGGATACAATTCCACACACATGTATGCTTTAGCTGAAAGCAAAAAGCTTTTATAAAGAAAATGCTGAGATAGTTGAATATTAATGCACAATGATGAAAAGGTGTGAAAGTGTTTATTCTAGAATGTTCAGGTATAACCTGAGTATGAGTAAGTATGAGTAAGTATGAGGACTATGAGTAAGTTCCTGAATCCTGATACGTCACAATATTTACAAAAACTGCTCTGATTACTAATAGTTCCAGGCCAGCAACTTTAAACAGGCTAGGATGATGTCGTCATTCTGCTGCAGGCAGGAAGAGGAATTTCTTTATCTTTATATTCTTCTATATATATATATATATATAGAAGTTACCTCTTAGGAACAAGAGGACCTATGAAATCTTGTTCCAAGGGAAAAAAGAATGTTTTTTTTTGGTAATTCAAAATTAAAGTTATGTTAGAAATACAATGGTTTATAGAAACTGTCAATCCCAATTAGTCCACTAGGGGAAGCTCATTTATAATGAATATATCAGTCTCAAAGATAAAAACATTGCAACCCATTGATTGATTTACCCCAAATTTAAGGCCATTCACCTAGTCAGGTAAGTTACTACTACCAGCAATTTACTTTTTGTCAAAGAATTTCCAATCATGTGCAAGGAAATGTAAAAAAACATGATTCTTGCTTGCAAACGGTGGGATGGTTGAGGTCAGTAGACCTAATTCATTGTTAGTGGGGTATCACATACAGAGTGTTAGTTTACTTTGCTGAGTGAACAACCTAATAATTCCAACCCCTTTAGTATTTAACTAATGAGTGATGTTAGAAAAGTCTATTTATTGTAAATGTAAATACCCCCACCTAGTGGACTAATTTAAAATGACAGCTGCAACCAATTTTTTTCTGACAACTGCTATTTTGGTTACAATACCATGTTAATGAGCTTTGCAATAACGGTAAACGTCAGCAAAGACAATCTTCCACAAAAATAAAAAATAAAACACTGTTTTTCCTGTGAATACAAATTTGGCAAAATATTTTGCTAATTTTTTTACTGCACTGATAGTTAAACTCAAATTCCACTTTCAGATGCAACCAATGCTAGTACATAAATTGCCTTGATAATTCCATTACAGAACCATGTCCTTTCAAATACAGTGTTGCATAATATGTTGGCGCTTTTTAAATAAAGGTAATAGTAATAATAATAATTTAGCTGTTGGCTGTCTAATGCAGACCTTCCGGGGTAAATGTAAATTCAGCCTATATAACATCTCCTTGCTACTTCAAAAACAATAGCTGTATGTAAACCAAAATGTAACCCCTCCCTCAGGGTCCCAATTTTCAGGCAAAGCCTCTTACCTTCATCTGCCACCCTAAACATAATGTAGGAGATTGCTTTGGTGGGTAAAGAAGAATCTTCTTAACAGGGTTACCTGTTGATACCATGATAACTGCCCCCACTCAAGGATAATGAGTAAAAGGGTACATTAGCACCCTATACCTCTATACAAATAGTTAAATGTATATATGTATATAGGTAGTCCCCAAGTTAAGGACATCTGACATACAGACAACTCCTAGATATGAATGGGCTTCCTTGCTCATTTGTGTGCAGGACAGAGGCTTGAGGAGGGGGCGTTTTGCATGACTTGCAGAAGAAATCTTTTGCTGTTCTGCAAGCTCTTGTAACTCTTTAATGACCAAGGCAAACTCTGCAGTTGTTTCTTTTTGTAAATCAAAGCGCAGCTTGCTCCAGAAGTTAATGAATGTCTAGGCTCCATAAAGATTTTTTTTGCCTTGTTTGGGATTAACTCACAGTGAGGATTTTATACAGTAACTGACACCACACTGCCTAATAATATGTTGAGACAAACTTCTGTCCTAATTGCATTTATTACAATAATGTACCCGTTCTGACTTACATACAAATTCAACTTAAGCCTACAGTCCTTATCTCGTATGTAACCCGGGGACTACCTGCATAACCACATTACTTGTGCACACAAAGTCCTTATGATGGTTAAGATGACCCAACCCCCAGTGATTTCATAGACCCATTCCTAATAACCTGAGAGAATACATAGTAATGCCATAGATCAAACATTCCGTCGAATGGGCTGCTTGTCACATATTAACTCACTAAAATAACTCACTAAATCCTTACTGGATTTCCTACCAGTCGAGTTACACTGGTGGGCAGAAAGCCAAAGCAACCAGCTAACACAAAATAATGTATTTTCACTTATAGCTGGCCCACCAAGTTCATACTTGTAGCTGACTTACTGTATTAGCAATGTGGGAGTCCACCTAGAGTCCTATAACCCTATTCATAAGATAGTTAACTATAGTAAGCAATTGGTATACATTGTCCTGACTTTTGTGAATTTTGTTTGGCTACACCAAAGTATATAAATATTCTGAATGAGCAGTAAAAGTGCTTTTAAACAAGTCCTCACTTACCTCTGTGGCTATAAGCACTGTGGTGTAATTTGTCTTTAAAATTCACAACAGAGAAGCTTTTTACTATTATTTTTTTATGGCTTTTATGTTGGCAGCCTGCCAGCCCTCTAATATTACTATATAGCTTATATTTTCAGTTGGAACCCTTTGTGATCTATGAGGGTCTCTGTAAATTAATTGCTTTATATTGTACACAATGCTAGAGGTCGGGGATAGTTTATTTTAGAGCTTTGTAACTGATTGTTAAGGAAATGACAAATGACCACAGTGTGGTCACAGGAGCACTTTAAGAATGAAAAATATATATATTAAAAAAAATCTAACTGCTTTTGCATGAAATATCTAAGCCCTTGATTTTAGTATAGTATAGCATCAGCAGAGAAGAAGATGCAGGAAACCCCCCGTTATTTCTGTGTATTTAAAATTTCCAATGTTGTCTTTAAGTAGTCCGGGGAAGTCTGTTGCATGCCAGTTTTAATGATTGCTGTACTTTTCAAGAAAATTAGTTTCTGAGTAGCTTAAAAAATACAGGCAGAGACATCTGACACGCACCATGCTATAAAATAAATGTAACCCAGTGCTGGCTCCCTGTAGAGCAGCTTTTAAATGTAATATTTTACCAAGATTTAGTAAACTACCTTCTAACCAATTATTAAACCAAATCCTGTGTTTTTATGGGGCAGCATAATTATCTAAAAATTCTTCAAGGCTTTACTTTTGCTGCTATAGCAAATCTTTTTTTTTAATTCATTGCCAGAAATAATTATTGCAAACAAGAGACAAGAGTGAATATTGGCAGTTGCATGAGGATAGAATTACAGGCCAAGAACAGAAAATACTGACATGGCAGAGTCAGCAACAAAATAGTACCTCTGAGGCACAGTAATAAAAAGGAGTTGGTCACTGTTCAATATCCAAAAACAATATAGTTTTTAATTATAAAACTAAATGTTTAGGTGCAACAAAAATACAGACATTGTGTAAGCTGCACGTCTGCAGAAGTTAGGAGTCATCCACCTATTGGGATACTAAGACCGTTGTGGTTTACACTTCCCCTGTAACAGCCAACTTTCAGAGATGATTTATGAGCATTATATGAAGTATCCCAGGTTAGATGTGTTGGGCATTAGTGTCCACCTCAAAAATAAAAACCTAGAAGTAATACATTAAAAAGAAATCTAAGCCTAATCAGTCCACACTCTAATAAAGGGTTAAGTAGAAGACAAGGTTCAAGCCAGCCAGCTGGGGGTCACCACTACCAACTGGAGAATCGAGAGTTTATTAAGTTATTAAGTTGTGCCAGTACCATTGCTGGGTTAACAGGAAGCCAAGAACACAAGACCAAGCCAAAGCATGCAAAGCCAGAACAAATACCAGAATCAAAGTCAGAAGTTACAGAAAGTTTAGGCAGTTCAGTAGGGTCATTATGATCAAACAATGAACAAGATTTCATAAATGGTTCACCATAGATTTTTTTGGTAGATTGTGACTTTTCTACCATAAGCGCAATTTTGCATGCACCAGGCTGACATAGGCTACATGTATGAATTTTGTCGTCGGAAAGGATAGTTATCACGATACTTTCCAATTAAAAAATACTGAAAGATGCATGAAGGAGTGTTGTACATACAGTGCCGTTCTGCTCTTTGGAAATGGGAGGGGTATAACAACGGAGCGGCACCCCGCTGCGCTCTCTCCTATTCAATTGCGGCTTTGTGGAACCTGGGTGACGGGAAAAGATCTTGGAGTATGGAAATAGCAAGGACAGGCCACTGCAGAAGGAGCAGAACATGGGTAAGCAGACCAGAGGAAACCTCAGAAACAGCGGGCCAACTAAAAGACCCAGCAAAGACTGCAGGGGCTTCAGCGGAGGAATATGCAAGGTTGCCATAATTGCTGTTAGTATTAAAAAGATTGAATGGAAAATAAGAAAATTTTGTTTGAAAATACCATGTAGGTTGAAAAATATTCATGTTAGTCTATTGACTACAAAATGCATGTATAACAATAGTGTTGTTAACCACACTCTACCTCTGCAAACTATTTACTGTTTGTACCCACTTCCTTGGCTTAAATGGTATTACCAAAATAATATAAATATCCAAATATTATGGAGCCCTTACACGGCATAAAAAACAAAGAAATCTGAGCATAATTTAAAGAACTGCTTGAAGATTAGGTTGCCTAAGATATGACAACCATGGCAGGATATATATCATTTTCTGCCACTCCAAACATTTGCTGGAAATTCCATAAGGTTTAAAAAATAACGGTCAAAGACTATAAAACAAATGCCCTTCCAAATACTAAGAAAATTAAGGACAGTCTGTAACAGCGCATTAAGGAAGACCTGCCATAGAATTAAACAAAATATACAGGTTGCTATTGGTTTTGCATTTTTGCTGTTTCATGTCTCAGAAGGCAAAGATAGATCAATCAAAAATTATATATATATATATATATATATATATATATATATATATTTATATAATTTATATATTACAGTACCTTTCAGCTGCCTCCCCTAAACACCCCCACATCCTGTTTCTTAAAGGAACTCATCACTGCATTGAGAATCAAATTTTAAGTTATAAGACTCCTGTTAATCTATCCTGTCAGGAGATATCCATCCTTAATTAAGTTGAGCCATTTCGGGCTCCGTTCCAGAAGATCTAGTAATACTATCATGACATATGACATCCTTCTATAAAACATTTTGTTTATTGGTCACCATAAGTACCCCTGAAGAAGGCGAAACGTGTCGGGAATAGGATACCGTCATTTTTATTTCTTTAAAATCATACTAGGAGTGATTCTGTATAGTTGAATCATGATATCTGTTTACTAAGTATTTCTTAACTGATACTGTGTGACCTCTAACATTTCAAAGAAATATATGTGCCTAATTTTCATACAATGTATGTGTTATACTAGTCTGTTTTATGAGTTTATACCTCCAAAACTTTATTTATTATACCAACACATACACATTTAGTGGTCCTTGAAAAAACCCTCTATCTTCTTTCTTCTCACATATTGTTCAATTTGTACCAACCAAGGATATACATGATCTCATTCCAGTTACCTATTGCAGTACATATTGGCCAACCATATATACAATTCCTGGTGGTGCTACAGTTTACGTTAAAACTATTATTTTTTTTACGTTAAAATTATTTTTTTTAAAACTATTAACCTAATCTATATACTACTTTACCTTTTCCCGGCTGTTCCACCTCCCTTTTTTGAGGATATTCAGTTTTTATATACTTGATGGGACAGAATCAGCTAGCAATTTAATTGACCTCTTTTGGTTTTGTTTATCATTTGGGAAAGGTTTATCATTTTTTATAAAAACATATGCTCCCCTGTGGAAGCAGGTTACAATCCACCAATGAAAGTGATGATAATAATAATAAAAATAAATACTGCAAAAGAACTTAAATGGGCATACTATAGGATACGGGGGAGTCTTGGTACCTTAAAGGACATTGTGATTTTATTATGCAACGATATTCCATATTATGATTACACATAATATGAACTGAACTGAATAAAAAATGTATTGCTTTATATCACGTATGCAAAATGTTCTTTAATTGGTGTGATTCACTAGAGACATAATGAGTGTAGTAAGTACAAAAAATGTTATTATATAGTTAGATAATATACTAGGGGATGTGCCACCTTTTATAGATTACCATGTTGTGCCCTAATACATTGAGAATATGTAGAGTACTAGATCTTATGTTTAATGCCAATAGTGCACAAGATAATAAAAGTGCTGCTTACAAAAGGGACTGGTTCATTGTTTCACTTTAAAATGCTTCCTTTGCACGTCTGCAGGCAGATATTTTAACCATAGCTGTATTTGTGATGGCGATATTCTTAGTTTATAGTCAATGACATTTTAACAAAAGTGTTCCCTTTGATTAAGCTGGGTAGGTACACGTTACAACAAGTAGAGCACACATGTATCATACCATCAAAGCTAAATATACAGACATGCTTGAAATACCTCATTTTCTATTTTTCAGAAAAAAAAACAAACTAATGAGCATATTAGTATTTATGTATAAAATGTATGTTCTTGTTTCTTTGGATGTCAAAGTATTTGCGTAATGTTGTTTTTGAATGTCTCCTTATACAGTATTGAAATACCAAACATGTTCATTGACATTAAAGATAATTGCAGAATGTTTGCTTAAAATAGGTTACAGTTCTAACAGCTTAATTGTACTCTGACATGCCAGTATTTCTTTATTCTTCAAGCCAGTATTATTCTCTTCCTTTAAAAGATGTTTGGCAAAATTATATATTTAAATTCTGCTATATTATTACCACATGGGCCATATAACTGATTAGTAGCTGCAAAATATCCAGATAGATTTTTGCTTAGTAAAGGTCTTTAAAGCAAGAAAAACAGAATACCATATATGTGTATTATGGGTGTTGGGCAAAAACAATACTTATCTTTGACTTTTGCAATGTTCACTCAACATTTTCCAGTATGTAAATATAAACATAAAGTGATAAGTATAAAAGTATAAAAAAATATACACAAGTATAAAACCTACTAATATGTGAAACCACATTTTGTCTTTCTTTTGACATGTTTCTTTAAGACCACAATTATTTTGAAAGGAAACATTATTATTATCATGTTTATGAAATAGCAAAAGAGTATCATTTAATAATTTATAATCATTGACTTGAGTTTACCCCTTGGATCAGTTAACGCACAAATGATGACTTAAAGAGGAACTAAACTCAAAAGTCCCCCAAAACAAAAAAAAAACGTATCTTTAGTCCCGCAGGGCTGTCACTCAGTCCAGGGGTCTCTTTCTTCGGGTCCCGAGTCATCCCGGCATCCATCCATCTTGAGCTCTTCTTCGTTGGTCTTCTACCTACATCACCTGACCCAGGTGCGAGATCGGGTAACGCAGTTGGGAAAAAAATTACCGGCCTCACTGTGCATGTGTGGGATCGACAATTTTTTTCCCTTTTCACAAGGAGACTCCTTCTGCACATGCCCGAGATGTCTAGGTGAACGAGAATTAGGGGATCGACAATTGGGAGGGGGTGCTGCACCCTTTTTTTTGTAAAGGGTGTTGCACTGAAAAAAAAAACAAGCACACAGAATTTTTTCTTAACATTAAAGGGTTGTCTACCCTTTTATGTAAAGTGAAAATTGTGGGATCCGGTACGCTCGATGTTTATTACAAAAGGTTCTAGAGTTACACCAAGGCTCCTGCCAACTATCTGGATCCTTAATCAGAGTTAAATCTTCAAAGTATAAAATATAATAAAACACTGCCATGCAATCTATTACTTATATACAAATTCTGCCTGCCTTTGTCTCAAAGCATTGTAATCATTTCCCCTATTTACAGTAAAGCTAGTAGCAGCAATTATACATCACTAGGCCATGTCCTGTTCAAAAAATAGCTGTACATGTAAGAAAAATTATTTTGTTGCTTACAAAAAAGAAAGCTAAAGTTTAAGTTTTAGGTGAGGGTATATTGTTTTGAGAAGTACCCTAATTTAATGACCTCTTTCACGCAAGATACCCAGTAATGTTATGTCTGAGAGTACACCTACTATATAGTGCTGGAGTGTACCTGTAACATGTGTATTCACAAACATCCTATATTTATAAAGTGCTATAATATTAAATGAAAAAGAGTTATAAAACGCAAACTGAGACAGACAAAAATGTTAACATGCCATGGATGGAAAACATGAATGGATTAACAGATATAAATGTGGATAATACAATATAAGAGAGGTAAAGAAGAGAAAAGGGGTGATGGACTGAGGAAGTCGTTACTTTGTAAAGACATTCCCGTGAGAAGAGTGACAGTTTTGAAGAAAATGATTTTTAGGGTCTGTTTCTGTGAATAATGGGAGCAAACCTATTAAGTTGGAAATCAAGACCCATCGACTTTCAGCTTTAAACTGCAGTTACTTTGATCATATGATATGAGATCAGATGTATGATGTATGTATGTAGCAGAATAACACACTTGACTGCGGAAAGTGTATCCTTTCCAGCCTTGGGGAGCTTTAACAAATCAAGACCCAGACCAAGGTGTGAAAAACCCCACAGACATTAATCCATAGTATGAAAAATCAGTTATCAACCATGCAGTCAAAAATATATAAGGTATAAGAGTATACCAAAAAAGTTAATTTAACAATTTCTTGATAAGCTTTTAAGAAAATGCATGTAATCTGTGTATTTTCCAAAGAAACAGTTATTAGCTTTTTCACTGGTTTTTTAAAGTATGTTCCAAAAGTTGTATTAGCAGTCTTTTCCTCCGAAACCTAAATACGGTATACCATTTCATTATAGGACTCTTGTGATCTGCATAAAAGCCATTGTTGAGTCCTCATCTAAGTTTTATCTGCCCTGATAACACACTGATACTTTTACTCTTTGGATCTATTCAGATAATTGCCCATCACTTGACTCCAAGTGCTCTCTTTGGACTTTTTCAGAGATTAGGTAAACACTTTATTGAAGTGCACTAACAAAATCACTGTGATACCTGAAATGGTTTTGCGAGATTTAGTGGTTGATTTCCTAAAAGAGTGCAGGCTCTTCACTTAGCAAATTAAATTATAACTCTGCTGGAGATAACTCTCCAATAAGGATGAGCGAGCAAATTTTTTAAATTTTTTGTCTTGCGGCGAATTGGGCTGTTCTCGCTTACCAAACAAGTAGAGACCACATTTTTGGGACCTGCAAGCTCCCACTCTTCTGATTGCTGTTGCTGTCCTGTAGAATTTCTCTATCCAGGAATACAGTGTGAGTCTCGCTGGCTGCTTATGAATAAATGCAGTGTGGGAAAAATCCTCTGATTTTTCCCACGGCCGTGTTCATTCATAAACGCAAGCCGCATGACACGGGACTCTGAGAGAAGGATAATCGTGGCTGCTTTTTTGAATATACCCGCTAGAATCCTCCTCTCAATGAGAGATCCCTGGGCACTATAGGTTAGAATGAGGGCTTGCCCTAATTCTGACCTGTAGTGCCAGGGGCTGCTCACTGACAGGATTCGTACGGCTGTATTTATGAATGCAGCCGTGATAATCCTCCTATAGATTTCCGATGGTTTTGCGAAATCATGCAAACCCATCTGATTTTCGAGGAAATTTTTGCAAGAATGCCAGAGGCATTCTCGCTTATCCCTACTCACCAAGGAATAAAGTCAAACTTTGCTTATTTCAGCCATCCAGTTCTGTGCAAGCAAGATTTTTTGTAACATTTTCTTACACCTGATTGGGTATAGAGTTGTTCTTCCCAGTAAATTAAACAGAGCAGTTACCTGCCACCCTACCAGTAAACCAGCCCACTAACATTCAAGGTCATTCTACAAGGACCTAATTTTAATATTAGTTTTCTTCTATGAAAAGAAAACAACTTGAAATGCAAAAAAATGAAAAATGTTTTCTGTTGTGATGATTCTGTTGTAGTTAATAAAAAAATATTGGAGGGGGGGGGGGGCAGTTGTCCCTATGTGCCTATGTGCCAGTACTTGCTGGTTAAGATCTCTATCTTGTTTCTTTCTTAAAACTGAACCTAAAAACAACATATTGATATGCATAAAATGTACCTGGCAAAAGTAATAGGAAAACATTCAACCTTATCCTTTCTCTTACTTTAACCATTTCCAGTTTCCTTTTTGACTCCAAAAGACTTTAACTTTTTCACAAATTGATTTATTTATTGTAATGCCAGCCTCAAAACCTGGCATCAACACTTTCTCATGGTATCTCAAAAAGCCAAGACTGAATTACTGTAAGAAATTTGATTGCTTTTTTTAAATCACATACTCAGTGGGTGGTTTTAACTCTGCACATCTGGAGCACTGGTAGTGGAATTAACATAAAACCCCCTTTTTCAGCATTAATCGTGCGTTAAATCCTGATGTACTAAAGCTCTTTGAATGGGTTGTGGTAAGAACTGACCAAAGAAATCAAAATATTCTTTCTAGTGACTCACCTATATTTTGAAATCTCTGTGGTCTCAATTCTAAAAAAGCAGTGATTCTTTGCATGGGCAGTTCATTATAGCTGACTTGTTTGACCTAAAGTACTTCTAGTATGTATCACATGGCATTAGGATTGTAAAACCTTTTAAAAATGATACATATCGGTACCCTTATTTTTTCTGTACTACTTTAGGCAGTGGTATCTAGCGGAAAGACTGTGGAAGTACAAACATTTTCTTACTTCTTACGTTCTTTTCATCCTGGGTTTCAAAGTGGCACACAAAGGATCTTTAAGACAAATGTAAAAAAAAGCCTCTTACTATCCCTATCAGTTATGGTCTTCTATTCCAATGATCTCTCCAGTTGTAGTATGTTTTTTTTCCTTAAAATTGGTAAAATTTTTAGGCCTTAGAGTTTCTGCCTCAGAAATCTAAATACATAAAAAAAGTGGTGCACCAATACTTTTTCTTTACCACTATGTATTGGTCAATCATACACCCACCAATTCTGTTATTTTAATTCATTTTTATCCCTCCAATGAGACTAATAGCAACCGTGTTCCTAAATTGTAAATTAAATTTATATGATTATGACAATATGTGCAATTGAAGTATAATTTCAAGCATTACATGCACCAGCAAAGAAATTAACAAACGTGGCACCAACATACAAGTGTTAGCACCTATGAGTCCATTTTTAAATGCCCATAGCCTTATCCTACACCATAAGTGTCTTCCATGTTGTTGGTCCTGCTGAAAAAACAAGGTATTAACCTTCTATCATTAGTGTTAACCTTTGCCTTACTTTAGACAAATCTTGGACTTGCTATAGCAAATGACTCTCCATTGACACAACAGATTCCTAAGGCAGTTTTTCTGGTAAATTACCGACTCTTCTCTTTTCCAGTGCCATCACTCCAACCAGTTTAATAAGTTTCATACTTATACATACATATTGTGTGTCTATGTTTGGGGTTTTATCAGTATTTTGCATGTGGCTTCTGCCACGGTCACTCCGGAATCATTTTACTTGGAAAAACCATTCCTACCTGTGAATGACGTGTACATTGTGTGGTAAAAAAAATCAAGCTTGTAATATAAGTGAGACTAACGATTTAGACCTAGCTGGCGGATTCTGTAGCTACACTAATACCCCATAACTGGTCCTTTTCTTCTCACCACTTCTAACTCTAAAACCTTGTCCTTCTACACTGTTGCCATAAAATGATCATCTTTTATCATCAATTTTTCTAATTTTTGCATGCATTAAGTAGCATTATGTAGCCATTATATCTACAGGTATTCTGACATTCAGTTACACTTTGGCCCTGATATAAAAAAGCTCTCCAAGGCTGGGAAGAATACACTTTCAGAAGTGAAGCTGGGTGGTTCAGAAAACATGGAATGGGTTTTTGTAATTTGCTAGCAAAAGTTTTGAATCCTGGACCAGATCCATTCCAGGTTTGCTGGATCACCCAGCTTCACCTATGAAAGTGTGTTCTGTCCAGCCTTAGAGAGCTTTCATAAATTAAGGCCTTTGAGTGAACTGAGACTGGATTGCTTGCAACAGACATTACTTAGTTATTGTATCAGTAGTATGAATTTTGAGAAGTAATCTCAATGAAACTGTAGTTTAAAATATCAACCATTGGATGGCAACATTGTTCTTCAAATGTTTGAAAACACATTTAAAGATAATGTGCATGGTTTAAAACTGCATATTACCCTTTCCCATACATATTTTGGTATATACCAAAATATCTTTAAAACAAGTAGTTAGGTGTTCCAGATAATAAGGTTGACAAATACTGGTATATTTTTAGAAGTTAAATAAGCTTGAAAATTGATTTCAAAATCTTAATCTGATCAAAATACATTGAATGTTTGAAGCAGGATATTACTGCACTGTTTATTGTTCCCAAGCCGTTATATTATTATGTTATTTACCTTAACAGAAATATTTTCAATGGAATTTAAATTTTTATCAGGTGATGTATATTCTTCTGGAGGACTTTCGCTAGTTGACTGTAAAATAACTACAAATTAATAATTGAATAAACAGCCTAAGCACTACTGACCTCAGTTAAAAGCTTGTCTTCCATAAATTAGGTGGAACTCCTAAATGTAAATACAAAGCCGAGGGACATAGCCAATTCCTTAATGTATGTTCATCTTGTTAATGTGATGGCCCATCATCTAAGGTGTTTTGGCATTGGTTGTTATTTCCTTAAAGACTGGTTCCTAAAATGGAAGTTGCATGTCAGTTTTCCTGACCTACTGGCTTCAATACTTTCAGATTACTAGAACAAGTACTAAGGTCTGAAAAGTCAGAGAAAAGTCAAAAGTCCTTTTTTTGAAAAAAGTGATGATATTGTAAACCTATACATACTTGTTAATATGTGTTAGGTTAAAAAACAAGAGCAAGGCAAGAATATTAGGGTGTTTAATGCCTGAGGTAGGGATGTATGAACTTATATGTCTAGGTATGTGCCACCCCCTAAAATGCTACAATATTAAAAAAATTAAAGAAAGCGAAGAAAAGGTTGAGTTTTTTTGTGGCAACCAAAAAGTTTTGTATTTTCAAAAATAGTTACAGTGGACAACCCTTTTATGTAGAGTAAAAAAAAAAGAAAAAAAGGTGTAGCACCGCCCCCTAATTCTCGATTGCCTAGGCGGTGGAGAATTAATGGGAACGCAAGACCTCCTGGGATACCTAGGTCAGGCATCTCGGGAGGCTCTTGGGTGCTCCTTCTGTGCCTGCGCCTTCTGAGCCTTTTTGTGCAAAGAAAAAAATTTGCCGATCTTACGCATGCGCAGTGAGATTGGCAAGTTTTTTTTCAATCCTTCATCACACGATTTGCGCCTGGGTCGGGTGACGTAGGATGAAGAACCCGAAAGAAGAGACAAAGATGGTGGCGCCTGGAGTTCCGGCTCTGGGATGGAATTCCGGGACGACGCGGGACCCGATGCAGGACACGGCCGGATGGATCGGACTGCCCTGTGGGATTGAAGGTAAGTGTATTTTTTTTCACAGTTTTCAGTTTAGTTCCAACTTTCATAAAAAAATTGACATTTAACACTTCCAGGAATGTTGGATGTCCACAACATGGGTGCTATGGTTCCATACTTAATATTTCTTTCAGGCCTACCCTTTCTAAATAAATATGATAAAATAGATCTAATATCGTTCAGTAACAATAAACTAAAAAAACAGTCTGTAGGTGGGTTATTTGTAACTGGTTTTATCTTAGCAGTCAGTAAGTAAAGGTTCTATTTATCGAAGACAATTATAGCAACTACTGGAAGAATCTACAAATCTCATGAAAATACTAAGAAGCAAGGCAATAAAAAGTAAAAATTACAACAAAATACTCAAACTCCTGGTAAACTTTTACTCAAATTGTGTACTAGCTGAAAATATAGCATCTCCTTAGGATAAAGACATCCGTTAATTGCTTTTGTTTCCAGAGAGTATTCTAAGCATATATCTTGTAGATAATGTAAGTACTGGGGAACCAGCCAGAATCTATACCAGACAGGCAATGAAGAAACAGGGATGTAATACAAAGTAAATTAAATGGTATTTTCAGTTTAAATCTAAATTGAAACTGGTGAAATCATGGCATGGCTTATGTATCTTTAGAGACTACTAAAGATGTTCACAACTTTTAAAGTAAGACTATTACAGTGGTTCCTAACCTTTTTCCTGACACAATCAACACGTGATTGATCAACACAAAACTTCAGATATCTCCAGAGGGCAACTTCACCTGTACACAGTGACAGACATAAAGCGAGTCTCTCTTCCCAGTACATTTACCCCAAAAAATTCTTAACTTATAGGTAGGCTAAATATAAATGATGTGAAGAAAATTCTAAAGACTGGCAAACAGGAAATTCCAGTGTTCTAGGATTGTGGTATGCCGGAGTTCTTCACAACAGGCTCCTGGGGTTTAAAATCTATTTTCCCTGCTAGTCAACCTTTAGAAATTTAATAATATTTTCTCAATTTTGTACAGCTGTAAGCAGTTAAAGTAGACATTGGCTAAAGAGCATGGCTTCTTGGTTAACAAGAGCCCCCGACTCCATGGCTATAAGCTGGACAAGAGTTTGCAGAGTGTGACACCACAATTCTTTTGACAAGATCTTAGAAGTGATGAGGATAACAAATTAGAATTTGATTTGGGATCCTTTTTGTTTCAAGGATCCTGTTTGGGGAATTTATTACCCTCCTTCCCTAGACAGGTACCTGGAGCAGGTAAGGTGAGATTATTTAATAATTTAATTAATACATGTTTTTTTTTATATTTTTTTCCTATGGTGGAAAGGCTGGTAACATAAATCTGAAATCAATAAATAGTAATTAGTAATTTACTCCAGGTAAGGTGACAACATATGCATGGTACTGATATAAAAGTTTATTATGCCGCGGCACACAGGTTGGGAATCTTTGAACTGCAACTAATAAGGAAATAACCATTACATTGTATTGCATCCTTTAAGATTGAGCACTTTACCATTTGCACTATTTTACTTTTATGCGGTTTAAAAGCTATATGTTCAGTATTCTACATAATTACCACTATAGAATGTATTTACTAGCTGTAACACTGTTCAACAGCTTACATGGCTTGATTTCTTTGTGAAGTCAGTTTTGGACATTTTAGGTTTTGTTGTAATAAATAAAACCTGTCAACAAGAATTACAATCATCTTTAAGTCTACCAATGTCTTATTTTTTAGGAAGTCCTGCACAATTGCCAGTTGCATAGGATATCGTTTTGTGCTGATGATAAAACAGACAAGAGGATTTTTACATTCATATGCAAGGATTCCGAGTCAAATAAGCACTTGTGTTATGTGTTCGATAGCGAGAAATGTGTAAGTATGCCAGATGTTTTAGGGTGTTTTTTTGTCCTACATGAAAAGGGTTTGGCTTGGCTAGAAACTGCTATAACGACTTGGGATCAGATGAAATCTCCAGATGTTTATCTTCATTAATGGCTCCAACTTGTCATGAGAAAACAGATCAAGATGTTTCATTTGTATTTCTTCCCATGCTATGCTTTATGCGGCTATAAATTTAGGCTGATCTGCCCTTTGTTATTCCACTTAGCTCTCTGTGTTAGACAAGTAATCATGCGAACCAGAACATTTCTTATAAATACAGCAATCTTAGAGATTGAAGCGCTAAAGAAATGAAGTTGTGGCTTGCAATTGCATGACTAATCGGGAAATCTGGAGCAACTAAACACAAACCATACTTACATTCAAAAATGGACTAGTTACATGTCTTTAAAACTATAATGATTAATGTACTCATTAATATTACTGTAAGAAGATGTCTAAGCTATTCAGTGGTAGAAGCCCTCAGGGTTGGAGAGATAAGCCAGGTCTCTTTTTCACAAGCTGTAGCTTTTAATCACAACATGCAATTCATAGAATCTTTCCATAAAAAGTCTTTTTTCTTTCATTTTTTTACCTCTGACCATAATCGGTTGTACTTTAGGAGTCTATGGTAAAATATTTTATAGCTGAGGAGGAGACTGACTGCTTTAACATAAGAGAGGGGCGTAGCAGTCAGCAGGAGCAAGGGATTATTTTTCTGGATCCCTTGGAAGCAATTCAAGACAGTGAGCTTTCTGTCTCAGTTACCATATTTTAAAGGATTGCATACCATTTTGGAAATAGCCATTAAAGCTTTAAACCCCCATTAAAAGTATTTAGGTCACAACTTCCATAATACCGGCATTTGACAGGTTATGCATTTATTAGTATCCCTAATTCTGCAGCACTGGCTGGTAAAGGAAGGGGCATTACTTCAGGTTAATAAAGACTCATGCATACATATGTACTTATTTGAAACTTGCTTAACTCCAGTAGAAAAAGCCAGGTTGAGATGACTGTACTGAGTGGTAGGGTTTTGTAAATCTCAGGAATGGATGGACAAAAATACAAATTCTTTGGCAAGTTAAGAAAAGTTCTACATATGTTTTTAACTGTAATATTAGCAAGTTGCCTGGAGTGGTTCTAGGCTGCTGCCTGACTTGCTGACTGACAAATGATCAATTCTTGGGTGTGGGGTGAGCAGCATGTAACACAAATGGTCATATAACTTGGTTTAAAATTCTTTATTGGAAAATATAGTTAGCTTGTTTCCTGGTGACAATTCTCTTCCTCAGATTAATTGGATCAGAGATCATACAGAGAATAAGTTCTTTAGACAAATCAGGTTTTGTTGCAGAATCTAACCTCAGCCACCTAGTTCATTATTAATTAACAAAAAAAAATCTCCACCCAAATTAACACCCTGACGACAAAAAGCATGGTTGCAAACAAACAAGTAAAAAAAAAATACCTAAAAATGAAAAATAGTGCAAGAAAACAACACCCTATGTGATTTCTTGAAGATCGATGGTGACATCAGAGCTGGAATTGTCAAGCACAAAGTTTCTGGAGACACGAAGGGCTATAAAAGAAAAAGAACAATCTCCCTGGAGTCTTAAAAAAGGCTTTAAGTCTCGTTCCTTCTCAGGTATGGGGAAGAAAAGCATTCCTTTGCAATGTCCTTAACAAATAAGATTATACATATTTAATTATGGTTCTACAGAAGGGTTTTGGAAATCAGGCAAGGTCATGATTGAAGAAGAGGTGCTGCAGGGTCAATGATGCAAAATCACATCTGTTGGAAGGAATATTAAAGACAATATGGCAACTGTTGGCCATATCGCAAGAAAGGTAGATGGAGAGGAGCTGCTATGGTAGAGAGCAAGGTAAACAAAAGTAAAGGTAGAAGAAGATGGACTACAAGGAAATTATATAAAATACAACATTAACCTGGTAAAGCATGGGGCCAAATAAAAAGGAATGATGGAAACAAGGTCCCAGCTTTTGAGTTCACTAAATATCACACACAGTCATAGGAGACAAGAAGAAAAGGACAATTACTAGTTACTCTACATTTTTACTACTTACTCTAAAGACCATAGTGGGCAATGTTCAGGAGACGTTGTCCTTACAAATGTACCACACATCTGCCTATTGTGTTTTACACAAACTAAATGAAAGTAATGACATTTTGAAAAGTATTTTTATCTATTTAGTTAAGAAAAAAACCCTCCAGTAATGGGCCTGATTTATTAAAGGTCTCCAAGGCTGGAGAAGATACACTTTCATCAGTGAACCAGCGTAATCAGCAAACCTGGAATGGGTCTGGTCCAGGATAGAAAACATTTGCTAACAGATAACTTTTAGGAAATCTGTTCCACGTTTTGGTGGATCACCCAGGTTCACTGATGAAAGTGTATCTTCTCCAGCCTTGGACAGCTTTAATAAATCAGGCCCAATGTGTATAGAACCCTCACTATTGATTTTAATGTGGATTTGAGACCTAGAAAAAAATGTTTTTATAACATTATTAAACCTACTGCCTTTCAGCTCCTCTGTTTTTAACAAAGTTTAACAAAACTATGGTGTCATTTTTTACAGTGAAAATGTTTTTTTATTGTTGTAATATTAACTGCAATTTAAAAGAATAATTTAAAAAGTTTGGTTTACTGCTTCACAGTGATATCCATATTTACTAAGAGAGAGATATTCTAATAAGATTTTTATAGTAGTACATGCTCGAGTGTATTTACAGGGGGAAATATATGTTTTATAGTTTTGAAGTATATGCAAAATCTCACACCAATTTTATTTTTAGTTTAACCTCCCTAGTGGTTTATTTCTTTCTGGTTTTATATGTCTAAAAGCGGTACATTTTTTTCACGAAAATTTATTTTACAGTATATTATAATAGTAAGAGTATAATAAAGTTTGAAACACAAAAATCATGTAAAATAATGAATTGAATAAATTAAAAAATCTATATATAAAAAAAAAATAAAATTAATTTGTTTTAATTTTTAAAAAAAAAATACATATTATACTCATACTAATATATATACTGTAAAATAAATGTTCTTGAAAACAATGTACTGCTTTTACACATATAAATCCAATGTATTACATTCAATACAGTTATTTTGTATTGAATGCAATACAAATGGATTTTGAATTTCCAGCCCTGCCCCGCCGGCAACGTACACACGCACCGATGTCACCGGGAACTCCCAAGTGACTCATCGGATGCAGAAGCTGGCCAGAGGAAGAGAGAAGAAGACGGAGATTGCGGCGATGGACGACGCGGGACGCCGGCAGATCAGGTAAGGCCGTATTTACTATTACCTCCCATAGGATTACCTACCACAAGTGGTGACTCAGGGTTACCGCTTTTAGCAACTTTTTTCTACCCCAAGTCACACTCGAGTTATTGCTAGGGAGGTTAAACCTATGGATTTCAGCCCAAACATATAAATAAAGTAAAAGTGTAATGGAGCAGAGAATCAGTTTTTTCCCCTAAAATTCCTATCAACTGTTTAGTGTGATGGCTGGTCTCACTGACCAAAAGGGAGGCTTGAATGGTTAGAAAGGTGGAGCAAATACTGTCTGACAAAGAAAAAGTCATGACTGTGTGTATAGAGTTGGCTGCCTATATTTCTTGAATTACTAATTGTTTTACCAGCCACAAAAGATAGACTCTGCTTATGCATTATTCTATCATACTGGATTTGAATCCCAGATTTGATGATAGGTATACTTTAATGACATTTACTGTAGATAACATAGAAGAAGAAAAAGATGGAGTACCCTGAATTTAAAAACTATATTTAAAACTATTTCTAATATGCACAAAACTTTTAATAAACATTCTACCACAGCTACAAGATTCAATTCACAATTTGCCAAAATCAATAAAGCTAAAAAGACCTGTTGCAAACAATGCCAGTATATCTCTGTACATCCTTGTTTTAAAACATATATATTAAGATAGTCAAATAATACAATGTAATAAAACTCTAAAACTTGATATAGGGAATAAAAGAATTCTAAAAACACCAATAACTAGACATGAACAAGCAAAATTTTAAAATTCGATCCCGCGGTGAATCGGGCTGTTTTTGCTTACCGAACGTGTAAGTGAGAACAGCCTGTGGAAATTCAGCCGTCAAGATTGAATTACAACTGACAGCTCTGCTCCCCTGATTGCTCTTGCAGCCCTGAAGTATGTGTTCTTGGATAGGGATTCTCTATCCAAGAACACAGAAGTCCCGCGGCTATGCTCATCATGAATTAATGCAGCCATGGGAATCACCCTGTGATGATTCCCACGGCTGCATTCATTCATGAACACAACCGCGGAACTCCTACTAAAAGCCATGCAGCCATGAGAATCCTCCTGTGCGTGATCCCCGGGCACTAGAGGTTAAATGAGGGGATTGCGCAGGGGAGGATTCTCACGGCTGCAATCATGAATGCAGTCACGGTACTCCTCCTGCCTCCCCAGACACTAGAGGTTAAATGAGGGCCTAACTTCTAGTGCCCGGGGATCATGCACAGGAGGATTCCCATGGCTGCCACAATACTCCTCCTGTAATGTTTTCCTCGATCTACCCATGGGTCTGTGAAATCGGTTCACCGGAAAACTTGTAGCGGTGGTAGAATGCTTATTAAAAGTTTTGTGCATATTAGAAATATAAAGAAAACTATAGAAAAATATAGTTTTTAGTTTGAGAAAATGTTCACGAGAATGTCATTCTGAGAGGCATTCTCGCTCATCCCTACTAATAACTCTAAGCTATGACAAAGGTAAAATTTAAGCAATACCATGTTTCTGCAATTCTTTGTTTCTTTAAACCCATAAACTATAAAATTCTGTGTGGGGTAAGGGAAAATGATAACATTGGCTTGAATTGGCTAACAAAGCTCGGGAAAGCATTATTAACATTTACTGTGAATAACACATTTTATGCAGTGTTATAGTAAATATTCCTCTTTCAAATTTTACAGAGAGAAAGAGAAAATAATTAGACATTTCTGTGCCTAAGTTTGCATCTCAAGGCTTTTAATGATCCTAGCAATTCACTGAATGTTGCACTGACATATAAGCATGGTGATAACAGAGACATGTCCCAGATCCTTCCCATACACTTAGAGAATTCTTTAGTATTTGGTAATAAAATAACTTGAGACACAATATTCGCTATATGAGGCTGTTTATAATGACATTTACCACCGTCCTTAGTGTTAAATAACACTATCTTACTAATTCTCATTACATAGTTCTGACAACCACCACTAAACATAAGATGATTTGAGGGAACAGAATCAGCAACCAATTGCACATACACTATATTTACTGACATTCCAAGAACAAACTGTATGAGGGAACAAATAATTCACATTCCAATAGGCAAGTGGTATGAATAAAAAAAGCATAATTCATCATTTCAGATATAATGACTAACACAGTCTTGCAATAATAAGTCATTAAAACATAGACTTTCCTTGATATAGTACCATCATTTGGCAGTTTATTAAATGGATTCCAAGATTCTGCTACTACGTTTTTACTAATATTGGTTGGATATTTACCCAACCATTTGTTACCTAGACTTTTCACAGGGGAAAGCATGGGCAGTGTTCTATATTTGGTACTTCCAATCATGCCTACTGGTGATGGTGAACAGCTTTGGTTTGCCTCCTCTAAATACTTGTCACATGGACTGGTGCAGCTGTTTAACGAATAGGCAACATAAAAAAACTGGAAACTAAAGAAACTGAAAACAAAATACATGTTGGCATCCTTCTTCTCTTTCTGGATTTTATAAACAATATAAAAAGAATTATGCAGTGTGTTATGTTTGTGCATAACATATTTTTCTTTTCAAGCTCTTTGGCAGCAAGCATTGCTTGTTAGGACACATGCCGTGTCATCAAGCAGAGACTGATCACAGAAGGAGCTTTATTTTAATATAATATATAAAATGATTTCATCAGCTGTCCTTCAAGGTCAGAATTAAGATCTTAAAGACATAAGGGTTTACCCTTCAAAGATTGACGGTTACTACATAACACCATATTTAGGTATTAAAGTCTGAATAGCAGATGTTACCCTGTCTACCAGCACCGACTTCTTAGAAATTAGAAACAGATAACATTTTTTTTGATATAGAACACAAAAGGTGACTAACTATTTTTTTTAAATGTTTATATTTCAACTATGATTATTGGTGTGTCTTTACAGTTTTAGAAACTATTATCTTATCTTATGTAATATTTAGTTGAATACTATGACAGATTTGAATGGAAAAGTATGTAAATACTCTTACCTTGTTTTCTTTTCTTATGTTTTTTTTTTACTTTTGTTTAATAGGATTTTTAACTTTATTACCCAATCATGTACAGCATTAGGATTACAATATTAAAGTCAGTACAACTTCAGCTCATTAACGAAGTAAAGTGAAAACCGCATTGCAAAAACAAAGTGTTAAACGAAGTTTTCATTAGTATAAAAAGGTCCCTTCAAGGTGTAATAAATATAGGACAATAAAAGGGGTATCGCAGTGGAATATTGCTGTAAGGTTAAAGGTATTGCCCTTAAAAGGGTATAGGCCAACCCCATTTAAACATAATAGTGAAAAAAAAAACAGATGGTTTTTTTTTTTAGGCCAAAATAATATATTGTATTCAATAAATTCCATAGAATACATAAATAAACATCCATGGTAAAGTACATGAGAAATTTGTTCAGGTGGCAAAAATCCAATGATCTGCCAACCAAACTGAGCTAGACATAAGTAACCTACCGTATCATATACATAGGTAGGGTTAGACCAACTGCAAAGGATTAGAACGGAGATGTTAACACGCAGCCAGAAGACCTAAAGGGTTTTGCCCGACCAAGGGCTTCTTCAAGGGTGGCTGTGCGTTTAACGAAGCAGTCGCAAGTATTGTGCATGGTCTGAATATATCATAAAACATAGATTTAAATTACAATACATAACAACATAGTTATAAATACAAATATACATGTGAGACTTGTATATACATGATTATTGGACTGTATAATTTGATAATTTGGTGTGCTTTAAATAATCCCGGTTAATTAGTAATAATTGCCTAAATACTAAAACACTAATAGAGCAGGATCATATTTTAAGAAACAAGATGTGTAATAAAGTAATGCATATATGCAAAAAAAGAGATTTTATGAAACAGTGTATGTAATAAAGTAGTAATGATGATATAATATGGTAACTTACATAAGCCCGAATGGAGGAGGTCTCCAAGTAGGTTACTAAGATGGTGGTGGTAATGGATACTCCAGGTGAGAAAAAATCTATGTGTAATTATAGTGAGATTAGAAATATACAATGTTATATAAGAAATAGAAAACACATATCACCATATTAAGTGTAAGAAGTCATTTTAGAGTATGCTGGATTGTTTTAAATTCTTTATAGCCTTGGGCGTGATAGTTGGCTACCTTCTGTAACAGGGCAGAAATGGCCTTAGTAAGGTAAGGTCAATCGCTACTCTGGTGCATTTACCTGTTAGGCCTATGGAGATATTTAATGCCCTTTTAGAAGGGCACCAAAAACAGGTTTAAATTTGCATTGAACTGAAACTGGGGGGACCGTCACCATGGATAACTAGAAAAACGTGAGACCCCAGGCCTGGCTAGGCCAGGATCTGAACAATGGACTACTGGAAAGATGAGCCTGGTTCCCAGTGGATACTTACCTATAGCAAACAGTACTTCAGGGCAGGAACCAGTATGTGCTTATTTTTTGGACTGTTGCTTCAATAGGGAGACCAACTGGAGAAGAGATGCTACTCTCAATACCTCTCACAGATGAGGAGTTCAACAGGAATGTTGGAGATTAGCTGTCACCGTTGACTTTATTCTCCAGTATTGAAATATAAATGTCTAAATCTGGCACTCTGCTGTCCTAACCCTCTCTCTCCTACATTTTGAGTTTCAATTTATTATCCTAGATTAAAGAATTACGGGGCTTTTTGATTTCTTCATGCCACATTACAAGTCAGAAACACAGGAAAATGTATCTACTCATACAGGCTTGAGTGCTAATGATAATAATAAAAATACCTTAGCAAAACATTTTCACTTTATTTATATTCATCACGAGAAGTTAAATACCGTCACAGCGTAAAAATTTAACTTTGAAAGTGACCATGCTCTGTACCTTTGGAAAATGAACCTTACTATTATTAAAATAATTATTTGTCTATAGTAATACAAACCTATACAGGAAAATATTTGGTCCTTCATTAAAAAAGTTACAAAAAAATACAATATAGGAGAATTTACTAAAATGAGAAAAAAATTATGTTTTTTTCAAGGCTGAGGAGATAACATTAACAATTGGACAAGCATTTGATCTGGCATACAGAAAATTTCTGGAGTCTGGAGGAAAAGATGTGGAAACACGGAAACAAATAGCTGGCTTACAGAAAAGGGTAAGTCCTGTGATGTTACTGCTCAGTCAGAAGAGGAACTGACTGTACACTATCAGCTTAACAGGCTCAGTTAATATGCCAAAAAAAGTGCCATTACAAATCGAAGAAAATTAATTATAGTAATAAAAAGATGACAGAAATGTTTCCAACTCCAAGAAGTTAATGAATAGGATTAGTGGTGTGATTTTATCAAAGTTGATTTTGTGGCAAATTTACCTTGTTAGCTGTTGTCAACATTATTTGAAGGAAAGACTTCATTTTTTTTAGTTGAGTTGCTTATATGGATATAAGTAATTTATCTATATAAAAATTTTTCCTCCTATAATTACTACATGTTTTTGGTCTTTTTTTATATTTCATAAAATATCATTCTCTTTGGATTTATATTTTATGTTTTAGGAGTTTTTGACCATTATACAATATGTGTAATGTTGGTTAACATTTCTTACTGTTTTTTCCTGTCTGTTTTTTCCTTTCTTAATAGTGAGGCTAAACAAGAAAACTTTTTTTGGCAGTATAGGTACAGGATATTTAAAAATATCATGTTCATGTTAGAAAGTGAATTTTCACCCACATTAGTAAATCAAGTGGAACTATATTTGCTTTGAATACTCAATTATAGTCAAGGAAAGTTTAAAAGGGCAAGATTGGTTACTTATACATTATTGGATAATTGATGACAGTAGAGCTTCACCTTAATCACCAATCTAAGTTAACCATTTTTAGTAAACTCAACCCCCCTTACAACCTATTGCACCTTTACCCACCTACTGTTTTGACTTTCATGTATTTATGTTGTCTGAGACTTAAAGAAGGACTAAACCCAAAAATTAAAATATGCCTACCAGACAGGTCCTTTTACAGAAGAGACAGGCGGTGTTGCATCTGCAATAAAATAACCAGGCCGCGCCATCTCATTTCTTCTTCTCTTCCTGCTTTCGCTTTGCAGCAACGTTAATTGGCCAGGCCAGGATGACAGAACTCATCAGTTCATTCAGTCCCGTTATATGTAAGGGAAACTGGGATGTGCAGGGTATCCCGGCATCTCACAGGTGACACCTGTACACACTATTCACTGGAGATAATGACAAACAAATTTAAAATACAAACCCTAAAAAATAAAGTAATATTAAAGTTAGAGCTGGCTGTTTTAAACTGAACCTATAAGGAAAACAAAAAGTATTAAACTAATATCACATACGGTACTATTAGTTTTTTAGGAGAAATTCACATTAAGCCTGTGTTCCTCAACCAAGGGTCTTTGTAACCTTGGGGTATATCTAAAGGTTGCTAGGGGTTCCTTGAGCAATGAGCAATTTGTGCCTCTCTGGTCATTTTAAATGCACCAATGATTTTTTGGGGTATCCTTAAGGGTGACACTCTTTTCACTGGCCAGGCATTCTTCCAACTGTTCCAATTTTAGCAGTGGTTCCCTAATCTTGAAAGTTGTTTTAAGGGTTTGCCTATGTTAAAAGGGTTGAGAAACATTGCTTTAGGCCGTACTCCTCACACAAGTTTGGTATAAGGTCAGAACCTGCTAAGTGTGCCCAGGTGTCTCGAAATACAATCACAGACACTGCAGAAGCCACAGAGGGCTGTAGGGGAGGAATTCAGAGGCCTTCTTTTAGTTCCAGGAAACATTGTATATGTAGAGTGCTCCAACTTTGGGGAATTCCTAGTCAGACCAATATTTTAAAAATACTGCTGTTTAGTGTCAAAACTTTTTGGCCTGTTTTGAAAAACTTTGGGGTTCTTTTGGTGGCGTTAATTTGACACAAGTTTGGGAAGCTTCCAAGATTAATCAGAATTAACTGACCTGTTTCAAATGAGGTTTACATTCACATAGACTTGTATTGGAATGCAAAACACATATGAAGTGAACAAACTTTTGTTGACACCAGTCCTATAGCATCTGGTCTTGACATGGAGAAATAAAATAATTTAATACTTGTTGTGTTTATCAGGTTGGGGATGCCTACCTGTGCATTTCAATTATAAATAATGTAAAATATTATTTATTTTTCATTCACTGTATTTCTGTCATGTTCTTACAGGGGCAGACATGTGACAGTTCCTCCGAAGTTAATCAGTTGTAACTAGACATTCAGTTTTGGTGATATCCCTGCTGCAATAATTCATCTTACCTGCCTGATCACTTAAGGTTTCTAAAGTCAGGTTTCTGCATACACAGCATCAGCTTTGGTTGCCAGGGAAACCGGTTTGGTTGCCGAAAATTAATATTATTATTATTATTATTAATATTAATAACAATAATATTAATAAAAAGTGCCTATATAGCGCCAACATATTACACAGCCCTGTACATTAAATAGGGCTTGCAAATGAGAAGACAATCCCAGCTTTCCTGCATGTGCTGGGGATAAACGTATACTTGAAAGTAGGTAGAAAATAATAAAAGGCTAAAAAACTTTAGTGTCAATGAAAATTGAAAAGAAAAAAAATAAAGAAGGTCAGCACTGGCTTTGTTTTTTTAAATCTTGGAGCATTAGTGCACCTCCAAACTAGATTAAGCCATGTCTGTTTATAATAAAGAATAGTCATATAATTAAGTTCCCTCCAATTCCTTATAGGTGTTAAGTGGCTAGCATGTAAAAATTTTTAAGCCCCTTTCACATTTGCAGTTGCTAACTACATCTTAAGCTGTTCCTAGACAAACTGCTGCTATGTACCCTGGACTGGTTTACCTCGCGTCTGCCATGGGATCATTCGTCTAGAGGAGGAAAAGCAACTGCATTGCTAGAAGCGGTGTGTACTGCAACCATGTACAAACAGGTCACAAAATGGTTCCAAATTGCTCCAATTTAGTTGATTAGGAGAGGTTGGAAGCGTGGTTTAGCCTGTGATACCTCTATCCTGCATACTACAACATATTTTGCTATATTTTCATGGTAACAACCAAAGAGTACAGAAGCCAAAGCATTAGAGTAGGTGTCAAACGTGATACTTAAAAATAAATCACTAAAAAATCATTTAAAAACAAATCAATACAATGTCAAACATACCATTAACGTTCTACACATGTTCCTTAACTACATTTTTACCACCTAAACAAAAACAATATTCTTTTTCAGTGTGTAAACAAATGTGTCATTGTTTATATGAGGGAAACCATTGAAATAACCTTTAGGTCTACAGGGAACCTGTCCTATAAATATAAATATCCACATCTCATAGTTCAATAATGTGGTGGTCCCTTGAAAGAATGACTTTTACATTGCTGGTCACTGGGAGGAATACCACCCTTACAGATAGCCAAAAAGATCATTGGTATTAGGTAAACTGACACAAATTGTTCATTGCTCAATGAACTTTAGCAACCTCCTGGTTGAGAAACACTGGCTTAATGTAAAACAACTTATGTGTCTGTTGGAGGATTTCAGACTTTCTTTCTACATATATTTTAGGAATAGTCACGGGGAACCATATATTTGTTAATTATAATTGCATGGCATTGCTTCCTTGCTTGAGTTTATTTTTGCAAAAGAGATACTTATAGAAGCATCTAATAGAAAAAAAATATTTAGTGTAGCAGAGCTTTTTTGGCTAAACCAATGTTCGATTTGCTAAGCATATTGGTTAACTAATAAAATGTCATTCAAATGACTACTTACCAGTTTATCAGGTTTAGATAGCCAGCAGCATGTCCTCCATTGGTCCTAAAGAAAACCTACGGCTTTTTTTCATATGGTAGTCTTGTGGAGAGATTCCTTATCCCTGCTCAATAATCTCATTAATCTAATAAAAAATAATGTCATTCCCCATTAGGTACCTTCCTAGCAAGTTAGTATAGTGCTGCCATGTTAGAGTATGAATATACCAGAGGGAATGCCAGTGTTCACACGGGGACCTAGATGGTTGTACAACATTGATTTACAGTGTACATTGATGTGTTTTTAGTTGTTGTGCCAGGATTGTTTCAGTACCGTATTTTTCGGACCATAAGACGCACTGGACAATAAGACGCACCAGTTTTTAGAGAAGGGAAATGAAGAAAAAAATATTCTGAAACAAATAGTGTCCTAAAATATTTTATGTGCATTAAAAACCAACAGCACAGTCATAAACAC
>NC_092864.1:65122793-65130286 GCF_032062135.1 Pyxicephalus adspersus
AATAAGTCTTTTTTTAAAGATGTTCGACAACTTGACAGCGTATTCTAACAAAGCAAAGGAAAAACAAAAAATTAGGTTGTCATAAATTACATTCTGGGACTAAAAATATATGCAAATGGAGTCACATTTGTAAAGCAATGAATTACCATAGTATATTTATCTTTAGGACTAAGAACTACTGTTTTGATGATGACTTGCTATGTGTTCCTTTGTACAGATTCAGGAATTAGAAACAGAAAACACTGAACTAAAATACAAAGTACAAGATTTGGAAAATCAGTTAAGAATACGTGATCTAACTTCCTCACCTGTAAGTAACACAAAAATGTATTTATATGGAAACTCAGACAATAGTTTGTTATACTTATTATTGATACTTTTGTGACACTTACATTTTGAACGTTTCAAAGTTAAATAAACTTCCTGATTTTTTTTGAAAATGTAATTTTGCTCTTTCAAGCAGGTTTGATCATAAGACATTACCCTGCATTCAAAACAAAACTGGTCAACCCTAATGCAGAAGCACTTACTAAAATGTACATGTGCAACAGGTATAAAGTTGTGTATATAATTTAAGGGGTAAATTGTTATAAAACAGTTGCCTTACTGAGTCAAGTGATATCCAGAGATACATCCTAGTTGAATCATATTTCAAGTTTAAAGGGGAACTAAACATTTGTAAATAATGCAGGTCCTTTAATGCAGAAGGGATAGAAAATCTACAATAAAATACCCTAACCTGCCTGATTGCAACTCTTTAAATCATGGGTGTCGCCATCTACTTCCGCTACTCTTCTTAATTGGTCCAGCAAACCTGAAATGGATTTCTTAAAATACTTTCCTAATATTCTGCAAATGTTTTCAACCCTTGACCAAATCAGTCTCATTTTTACGGGATTACCCAGGTTCCTCCATGACAGTCTTTCTTCTCCAATCTTGGAGAGCCTTTGTAAACCATGCCCATAGTTTCTTTAGAACCATTTTACTTCTTTGTCCAAAATTTAAACATTGTTGTTCTCCAAAGAATCTTGTTTTTGTCCTTTAGTTGTAGGTGGGCTGTTAAGTATCGATGAAAGGTCTTTCCCTTTCTATGTGGGGCCATACTGTATTTTGTATTTTATATTTTCACTGATCCTTAATCTAGAGGACATATATTATCCATGAACCATAATATATATTGACATAATATATATTGACTTATATGTCATCAAGAGAATTAACTGTCTGATTTAAATTACTGGTAATATTGCAACTGTAAAGGGACTGACAAAAGGCACCTTTGTATCTTCTAAAACTCCTTTTCTTTTATGATCAGCTCCTCATTTTTTACAATGTGCAATGAAATAGTATGGGAGTTTCTTTCAGCACTTTGTGATCAAACTCTAATGTTCCAAAATTATTTTTTATCCAGTTATTGCCCTATGACTTTTTGTTAGTAACAGAGCTCCAAATGTATTTAATAAATAAATGATGGCATGGTACACCATCTTCAAATTAATTACTATATTTTGCTACATTTTTTTGTGAATACATTCTGTCATGTAGCAAAATGTGTAGAAATACAAGAGTGTAGAAATAGGATGGAAACTAAAGGTTCCCTCTCAGTATTAAGGGTTCAGGCTGTATTGGAAATGCTTTATTTAAAGTGCTGCTTACCACCAAAAACCAGGCAATATTAAAAATCATCTGATATATGTTTATAATATATAATCTAAATATCTTTATTTTGTTTTACTTTTTACAATGATTTCATTTTTTTTCTTACATCAAACTCCAAATGTAAACTTTGTTAAACTTTATAGACCAGAGCAATGTTGACTTTTCCCAAATAACAAAGTATTGAATAAAAAGATTTTTCCCTAGATTTATTCGTTATTGAGTATTAAGAAGTAGTTTTACTGTAGATAAAAAGTATAATTTTTTTCTGTAATTTGTACTATTTAAAATTACACTAAAATTAAGAACTAAAAGAGGAAAAAAATGTGTTTTTGAGTTGACAAGGGTCAACTAAAGGTTAATAGGTGGTTACATAGGATAAGATTTTACCTATTTTAAAAGCTGTTGACTGCAGCACCTTCTGTATCATTTTAGACATTTTAAAAGTTTTTTTTTCTCAATGATCTCTTCAACCAGTAGTAGTGATTATTTAAGAAAAAGTCACTTGTTTCATGTCAGGCTTCATGTGCATGGGAGCATACATAAACTCATGCACATCACCCATTCAAAACTACCGACTTATAGTCACTGTGGCCTAAAATAAGCTGCCAATACAATGATGGTTTTTGCCCCTTATGCAAATATAGGAGTATAATGATGTACTTAAAGGGAGGAAAGGAAAACCTATGACCCCACAGTTTTTCAAACAGAAAGGCTTAAGTCAACACATCATAAAAAATTCCAGATCCCACTCCGTGCTAGCTCAGACAGGTAGTTGCCCTTTTTTTTTAAATTTGCAACTTGGCTTGGCTCAAAGGTGAAAACTTACAGTTGGTCTATAATAACAAAAGGGCTAAATATTAGAATATAGACAAAACCTAATTCAGACTTATTTGGAAATTAGCCAGCTTGGAAACCTTACAGATAAATTCAAAGGGCCTTCGTTTCTTTGGTTTCTATAATGTATCCAAGTGGTTAAAATAGCGACATGGTTTAAATATTCTTGCATCTGGAAATTAAATTAGTATCATAAATGCTCTCTATGTTATATGGTTGACTCTATTATTTTACATTTTTGTCTGTTGCGTACTTTCCCTTTTCTCCACAGACCTGTGTATGTTGGAAGCTAAAAACAAATGTCAAGCCAGGTGAACTTTTCAGTCTGCATAGGGGCATAAGACATTACTAAATGTTTCCAAATTTTTGTTAGTTTGTGTTCTTTTAATAATAAAAATATCTATAGTTCACTGTAAAATACAACAATTTGTTTTAGTGCTAGCTTTCTGTATTTCTTTGCTCATCAGCACTTTGTTGACATGAAGGGGAAACTTTACTAGTCAGTCAGGCTTCATTGGATTGCACAGTGCTGTGAATATTATAAATGGGGTTTTCTAATTGAGGGAAATGAGCATAAATAAGACCAGAAAGAATAAATATGAATTTACTGTACAATGAATTGTCAGCAAATTTCCAGGATTCACATTCACCCAAACAGACCAATTCTAGGCAAATTGTCCTGGAATACTTTGGATCCCACTCAAAATGCAATTTGTACCCTTTAACTCTGTCCAACAGACTCACAACAGTTACCAAAATTATTGAAGGGTAAGACTCCCAAGCCTCACTGAAGGGTGAGCTGAGAGCAGCCAAATTTTCAGAGTAAGCTGCTTTAGAGAGCAAATTTCTAAAAGAATAGAAACAATCATTTAACAAACAGTGTTTTACTTCTGTGAATTGCAGTGGTGGTGTATATGTGATTGTACATGCCCAATTTCAGCTTACCCCTAAAAGCATAATATATTCAACCCACAAAATATAATACCATCAGACACATTAATATGTAAAGTTTTTGCCACTTTATTGGGGTTTAAATAAAATTTACCTTAAAACAGAAACATTATATAACCAACAATATTATCTCTCAAAGAAGGCTCAAAATCAATAAGACTTGACCATCTTAAATCATGTGAACCACTGTCCATCCACAAGGAGGGTGACATTAACCCAATAAAAAATAACCAGCATCAAGCTGGGAGCTTGCTGTTGCAGATTAAACTAAAGTCTAGCAGGCTTAGTGATTGGATGTACAAGATAGGGACTGTAGGTTTGTTCTTAAGTTGAATTTGTATGTAGGTTGGAACAGGTACATTATTTTAATAAATGCACTTAGGACAGATGTTTGTCTCAACATATTATTAGGCAGCATGGTGTCAGTTACTGTAGAAAATCCTCACAGTGAGGATGAATCACAAAGCTGTGCCTTGATTAGCAATAATAAACAACTGCAGAGTTTGTCTTGGTCATTAAAGAGTTACAATAAATTGCAGAGCTCAGTCCTTAAGATCACCCATAACCTCATCTGTGTTTAGCAAAACTTTTCTTTTGCAATTAATTCGAACCGCCCCCTCCCCCTATCGAGCCTCCGACCTGCACATGAGCGAGCAGGGAAGCCCTGTTCATATCCAGGAGTCGTCTGTATGTCAGATGTCCTTATCTTGGGGACGACCTGTACTCACATTTTACTTGGTATCAACTTCTTGATTGTCCCTAAATAACAAAACCACAATTATATTATAAAGAAGGAGCATCCAGTCAGTTGTGTTGTCACTTAAGGTTCATGCAGGAAGAAAAAAAAAGGTGGCATGGGCAGAATTAATAATCATTTGGCAAGTAAAGCAGCTCCTTTATATGTATTTATTTTTTTATATAGTTGTGTAACTAAAAGTTCAAATTTAGGGTGTTTTGTTATATATTACATTGTGTTGTGGAAGATTTTGTTTAACCACCTGGGCGTTTACCCCGTACCAGGTTTCGGGATAGCTAAAATAGAAACAAGCGTTACAGTGCAATCTGATTGTCATACAACATTGTATGACAATCGGATTACAACTGAAAAAAAACACTTACCCTGTCCCTGCAGCTCCTCCGGAGACGTCTTCTCTCTTCTGTCTTCTCCCAGCGTGTGCAGTGATGACCTCCGGGGTTTCTCGGTGACGTCGCTACATGCGTCGGTGTGGGCGGGAGGCGGGGTGGGAAATTTAAATCACTTTGTATTGGATTCAATACAAAAAAGCTGTCCAATACAAAGAAATCTATATATAATATATATATAATTGTATTATATAAATATTATATAAGCTACTGTACACTTACATTACATTACACCCAATTTTTTTTTTTAAGATTTTTTTTATAATGTTTTATAAAAAAAAAATTTTATTTTATTATTTTTTTTTTAGTTTAATATTAAATTTATTACATTTTGGACATATTTCGGTGAGTTATGCCTAAAAATGATAGTCTACAATCTAAAATAAATTTCCATGCAAAAAATGTAAGGCTTTTTGCATGGAAGTACGGAAAGAATTAGAACACTCGGCGTTCACGTACGCGTCCCTAAGCGATTGCTGATGATTTTAGTGCACATGCCCGTCGACGGGGGTCGTAGCGGGAAATTCAAATATTTTGTATTGGATTCAATAAAAAGTCCTGTATCCAATCCAATAGAAAATAATACAAACTGCTTTACTTTGTCTATAGGTATGTGACGTTGGATTGAATTTTGTTTTAAATTTAATACACTAGGGAGGTGTTTTAGAAAAATATATTACTATACAGTATACCGAATTATTGCATTTTTAGTATTTTTTATTTATTTATGCATTCTTGTTTATGCTGATTTGTTGTGTTTTTTATTTAATTTTATTATTATTATTATTAAAGTTATTTTTTTTTTTTTTTTTACATGATTGTGTGTTTTAAGCTTTATTATATTTAAGATATCTACTAGACCCTTGTTCGGACATTTTTCTGTAAATTACAGGTCTACAATTGAAAAAAAAAAAATTCATGAAAAACAGTGTAACGCTTTTTGTACAGAAATCCAGACATCAGTGAAACGCCCAGGAGGTTAAAATTGTAACTAGTGGCACACATAGAGGCTGGGACTATTTTACTCCAAGCTATCGCGTAATAAACTGCCATTAAAGACTTGGTCTATGTTTACATAAATGCCTTCTTGCTTGAAAAGACCATGTTAGCTGATTGAAGTAAACAATTCCACTAGAAATCTTGATCTATACACATTCCAAAATTGAAAACAAAATAAATATGAAATATAAACAGTGGTTACCATTGGTGCAAAAATGTTTTATAACATAAAACTATCCCAAGGGAATATTGCTTTGTTCTGCATATTTTTCTGAGCTGTCTCCGAACAATCTCTTTTAATTAGAGGCAAGTCTCTGTGCTGAAATAATACCCATCAAGTTCCCACAAATTATTTGCGGTTTCAGCTTTGTTTTCCAAGGCAGAGTTGAAACATGCCAAAGTTGTGCAGTAAGTTCCATATAGATGGGAAATTTGACTTTCATAAAGACACTTGCATGCTTTCATCTTAATTTATTACATATATATAAATAGAGCCTTATAAATAAAATTGATTTTATTAGAAACAAAATAATACGCAGCCCACAACATGTCAACCAGAGGTAAAGAAATTCATCATTGTGGCCATTTAGTTCAAGATGTGTCCTTTGCTGTTTCTTAGGAGATGTAAATCAGAAATTATATAGAATTTTAAACTCTGAGTCGACAGACTCATGTAAGTGTTAAAGGTGATTTGCTAGCTATAAAATGTGGGCATACGGCACATAACTCTTCCAAACTGCTCCTAACAGACGTAGATCTTTCTCTTTACAGTTGTTATATTTATTAAGCTGTAAATATTGCAGTGAAATTTAGAGAAGTGTTTGCTAACAGAAAGAATGGTCATATATTAAAGTTGATCTATAAGTAAAGTAAAAAAATATATTTACGAAGAAGTCTGTTGCTAGCAATAACACAGTAGTTTTGATTTTTACAACTCCCCTTGTATGTCCAGTTGGCCACCAAGTAGATCACGTATTTTTCCTCTACCTTTATCAGGACAAGCTGCCCAGCAGAAAGTGGCACCATATAACCCCACCAGGGCTGATACAAGCGTTATTTAGGAGGTTTTAATCTTTTTATATCTGAAAAAACAAACTGTTAATGTAACTGCCTTAAATGTTAGTCTTGAGTTAGGCTGTTGGGGTTGTGGCGTGGTTACTACTTCTTCACTTCACTGAACTGCTGCCTCTGTGGAGCTGTAGCATAGACACATTGCAGACAAATAAATAATGAATATGGTTTATTACCACTCACTTCCACCCATTGTTATATCTGGAAAAGCTAGTTTTTTTTAAGAACCAGCACTATAGTTTGGGAAGCCAAGGTGCCAGCCACTGGTTTCCTGCCACAATTTTTTAAATGACTATAAGTTAAGTTACTGTAAGTATTTTAAATTGTCCATTAAGACTACCCTATCCTTTGGGTGACAGATCTGGTATATGATTTCAAGAAATGTAAAATTAACAGATCTACTGGCAATATCAACAGGTAAAAAAATATATAGCTGGGGTATTAGAAGAAACGTGACAGATGGCATCATACACAATCAATTTAATTATTTTTCCTAAAGTCCCACTTTACCCAATTTCCACTGGGAATCACAAACTGATTGATGCCACAATAGTGTGGGGCAGTCATTTTGAGGTAAGCTTTGTTGTCAAAAGAGTGGAATGATAAAGAAGAATGATGATGACAGTGGTGATGGAGAACTACCTTTAGGCAAAAAAAAAAAAAAACATATACGAAAATGTTCTTTTAATGATGATTAAGGGGATGCTTTGGGTAACAAAAATAAATAAATTCATTATCAAATGATCAGATTACTCTGTATATGACCAGCACTGACACAAAGCAGTGACCCCTGAATTGTATCCAAAACCTAACCTTTCAGCAATGTATTAAAGTAA
>NC_092864.1:65131187-65145190 GCF_032062135.1 Pyxicephalus adspersus
TTTTTTTTTCTTGTTTTCCCGTGCGGAAAACCTGGTGCGTCCTATAGTCCGGAGCGTCTAATGGTCCGAAAAATACGGTATATATATGTATATTTTTTTTTATATTTATTTAATAATAATGAATAATTAGTCATGGTAATGAACACATTATCTGTTCATTGATTAGTTGATGGGTATTTATTTTTACCTAGTAAAAAAAAATTGTAGTTGCCAATAAAAGAGAGATGTAAAATGATATGGCAAGAAAAATTGTATGGCAAAATAATACTTACATCTGTTCAGACTTTTGGCTACAAGTACGTGGCTTTCAATATGAAGAATAGATTATAGGAGTCTTTTTGTCTCCAGCTGCAAATTTGTTTTAACCAATGATTATTTTTTCTATGCCAAAGCATAAAAGATTTAAAGTTTTTGAAAAGTTATTCCTTTCATATAATAAATATATGTTTTTTTTATTTTGTTATCCATCTTTTTTTTTTTATAAACGGACTTCTTGTCATTTTCTATATTCAACACTATTATTTTGACAACTATTTCCTGGCTTTGTTTGGCACTTTTCAGTTTTTTCCATGTTAGGGAAACCTTGACATTCCCTATTGGCTATATAAAGGTTTTTGTTCTTACTGAGAAAGTGATAGTAAGCCAAGTGCTGCAGCCTAATAAAGCATATAAAATAAAATTATGGAATGAACATTGAAGTGTATTTACTTGCTTTTTAAATAAAGATTTCACTAGAAATTGGATTGGATTTAAAATTGGGATACTCTAAAAATCCTGACAATAATAGGCTGCATTCAGTGTGGATGGGAATTTGCTAAAGGCTGAATGGCCTTGCGTCTTCAACCAACTTACTGTCAAACAATGTATTTTTGCCAAAATGGTCTTTTTTTTCCAAAAATTTAAGCTTTTGGGACATTTGTTGATTAACTCTTAGCTCCCGTGACATACGTTGTACTGTGTCTAAATAGCCCTATATATATATATATATATATATATATATTTTAAAACTAAATGCAAAAGTCATCGGTCTTTTTCAGTATTTCTATTAGAACACTAACTCATAATAATTGTCAAACTTGGACCAATTTAAAATGATCAAGAGGTGGAAGGCAGCATACTGAATCACTTTAATCATGCTAACTCCTATATGAGTATAGTCTTTCAAAAATCTAGAAGAAAATAATTATTTCCTAAATGTACAATCCCATTTCTTTCCATTCAAAAAAGTCACCCTTTGCATGGATAAGATAAAACTAAAAAATATTTTACATAGCCCCCTTAATAAATTTAATAAACGTGTATTCCGCAGCAGTCATGCTTGGCATGGTGGGATAATGCAACCATTTACAGGAATTATTTAGATTTGAACATAATAAACTGTCTTCTTGTCTTCTACATTTCAGAATGTTTTTTTTTAATGGTAATTTCACATGACCTAAGTTTATGAGAGTTTTGCTTTGGGTTACAGCTAGCATTACAAGGCTGTGTTCCATTATTAAGACAAAAATTAGATGTGGTTTGATTTTAACTGTATAATGCCCTCCCAGAATAAACAATGATACTTGTTGAAACTGGTAAAAAGATTGATTCTTTAATCTTGAGTTATCACTCTGCATGTGTCAATGAGTTGTTGAAACCTTCCAGACAATACATTTGTTAACCAGCACTGGGTTATAGGATCTGAGTGTGTGCTGGCTGTCTTATTTCTCTTCCTTTGTGGTTAACACTACACAAGACACATGGTTCTTTTTGCATTTGGTCTGGATTATATTCAAATAGTTTGAGTTTCTTTTAAAGGTATCCAAGCAGTTGTTAAACAATAGCTTTGTGTGTGTGAAACATTTGATTATTTTGAGTTGCATTAGTACAGTAGACTCTTTTCTGATATACATTACAGTACTAGGCAAGTCTCACACATGAATATGATCAACTGGTTTTTGATATGAGATTTGGAATAAGAGATATACTGAGAAATTTGACTACCTGAAAACTTTGCAAATGAGTTTCCCTTTTTTTGCTAACAAAGCATGCTTTGTATTTCCTTTTTAAATTCTGTTGTCAGAAAACCAAATTATGCCTTCGGAAGTTTATTTATTTGTTTATGTAAAACAGCATACGCATGTCAAAATAAAGATAAGTGCAAGTATTTGATGTTCAGTAAATAAAACAATCATTTTTAGTTTTATACATAATGGTTTAATTTTATATTATCTTTCTTTTGAGTCATGTCAGTTATTTTATATTTCCCATTATTTTTTGGATCTACAGGATCTAGGGGTTTTCCTGGATCTACAAAAAAAGATAATTCAAAGCCAATAATTGTGCCGTTTTACTATAGTACAGTAAAAAATCTATTTTTATGTTTGAAGTTTTCTGATATGATCCGTGCCTACAGCTATTAAATGTGACCTAGTATGGTTGTGAACAGTTATTAGGGTAAGCAAAATCCTTTAGAATGGTCCAACATTTTCTGCGTAATCATACTGTGTGTTATGTAGTTCCTTCTCCTCTACAAATCTAACAGACACACTTGGTTGGTCTTTGTGGTTCTTCCTGGCAGTTCTTTCTTCATTTATAGGATACTAGTTATTTAAGGGTTGGTAGGAAGAACCACACTGGGCAGCATGGGACGTAATATGATTTGGGCAGCTTAGCTCAGCAACGGTGATACAATTCCTTATGTAGACATCAGAGCGTGTGAGTATACACATCTTCTGTTACAATTGCATTTCATTTGGGTTTGTGTTTCACAATCAGAGTTGATTTATCACTGATCCACATTTACCAGCTGTGATTTGTATATTGATGTTTGGTGGAAAGTCCTTATTCTTCAAAATAATTTCTATTTTTCCTGCTATTCCTTTCTTTGATGCCTCTCTTTATACTCCTATTGTAAAACTGGATATCTACTCTGTGTTACTTTACTGTCTAGCCTTTTTTCCTTTGATTCTTCTGCAGTTACCTCATTCATGGTCAAGCTATGAGCACAGTGTGGTGGAGAGATCCTCTACATTTTTCTGGTGTGATAATGAGTCTTCAGTTCCACACTTAGATATCTGCTCTATTGCATTCACCCCCATGAGTTCTCCTGAGTCTAAATTCTCAACAGGACTGCATCTCAATCCTCCACCTTCCAAATACACTAATCCAAAAGCAAACAGTGAATACAGCATTCCAAGACCTCATGTAAATCTACTGTGAACTTTCTATGTGTAATAAATCTTGTGTTGTCTTTTGTCTGTATAACATTAGGAAAACATATTACCTAAAATTTAAAAGGAATGATTGATACTTTACAAGTAACAATGAATATTTATTTATTTATTAAAAAAAAAAGTGTAAAAACAGCACTAGTGCATAGCTAACCCCATAAGCTGTCATTACAAACCCTCTATTTCAGTCTCTCTGTTCCCCTGGAACCATCTAGTATAAAGCAAGAATTCATCTTCAGTTTAGGCTTTGATCTTTCTACAGTTGATCTTTTCCCTATTACCAATTTACCATTTCTTGTTCTTCACTGGGTTTGGTTTCCTCAGAAATGTCCCTAAGATTATGTCCCTAATGTATAATCTGAGGACAAGGGATGAGCAAGAGAAATTTTAAAATTTGATCTCTCCTGAGATGATTCCAATGGCTGCGTTCATTGATGAGCATTCATGAATGCAGCCGTGGGAATCTTCCTGTGGGTGATCCCTGGGCACTAGATATTAAATGAGGGAAGGCAGACGGACTCCCTAGGCCAAGATCTACTAAACGAGGGCAAACCCTCATTTAACCTCTAGTGCCCAGGGAGGCAGGAGGAGTACTGCGGATGAATGCAACTGCAGTTCTCATCCTGTAATGATTTCCTCAATCTTCCGATGGGTCCACAAAGTCGGTTCGCCAAAATTTCGCTGACCCAACAGAAGTTTGAGGAAATTTTCGTGAGAATGTCAGAGGCATTCTTGCTCATCACTACTGAGGATTTGAGGACTGCTGATAATTGGGGTATGATTATTCAAAAAGCAGCATTAAAGCTAGAGGAACGTATATAGAATTAATGCATGTAAAGAATTAATGAAGCAGGGAGATGCATGCATAACAAGTCCTTAGGTACAGATTCTTCTTTAGCAAGAAGAAAGGTGAGCGGTACAGTAGTGACATCATTAATCTTACTCTAAATCTCCTGAGACTAATATTATTATTACTATTAATAATATTAATAAACAGGATTTATATAGCATCAACATGTTACACAGAGCTGTACATTAAATAGAACTAGCAATCAGAAACACAGAGCCTTAGATCTTACACTGTGAAAGACACAGAAGCTACACTGTGAAGGAATCTAGTACAAAATATACATTTTGCAAGGTACTGTTTAAGCACAATCACCTTCACTATATATATTCCTTAAGGAAGTATAGAAATAATTGACATTATGAATCTCAATTTAACAGCTTATACAAACCGCAATGTGCTAGCGCTGTTGGCTCAGTTTTATTTTAACTCAGGTTAATTTAAAGGGAATCTGTCACAATACAAACAAATAGGACCAATAAATATTATTTAATCCCTATATTAGCATAACAGTTATGCAATATGATTTATTTTTAAAATTGTATAATGTATTTACTCTGGACATGATCTACAAGTCATACATAGAAATTGACTTTTATTTTATAATAATGTACATTACCATTACCATAATTTATGATCTATATATATTATATATAGATACTATACATATATTATATATAGAATACTATACATTCCCTTTAAAAGTGGTTTCCATATTTCATATTGTATATGTGTATACATTCATCCATCTTTCCTTTGGACTTAAAATGGTATGCTTGTCGTGAATAGTTCAAATACTGATACTTCATTAAACCAAAACGGTCTAAATAGTTCTGGATTCCCTGTGGTTCTTTTTAAATTATATATTGGAGTGTCATAAATATATAAAAAACTGAACAAAAAAAAATGGGTACACTTATTTTCTTACTGTAATAAATTCCTTTAGAATAAAATGTGTTGGAAATTAGGCTGTATAATGTCCAATAAATATAGGCAGTTATAGAGTGATTGTTAGAATTATCTAAAATATATCGAAAGCCAAAACATTATAGCAGGGAACCACCATACAACCCTTCCTTGTTATCTGTGTTGTATTAGTGAGATTAGTTTAGCAATTGAAAGGTAATCTCTCCAAAGTGAGGACATTTCCCTACTGACAGTAATCACCATAGTAGGTGCCCTTTTTGAAAATGTTCTCTATATTCCAGTATTCTAACTACTCTATCCAAAAAAAAAAAAAAAATAGATATACTTTAATGTTAGAATATACATCAAAATCTAAAAAGATTTCATTTACAATTGGGACTTTGGAGGCCAATAAATGTACATTCAGGAATATCTACTAATTATATAAAAAAATATGCTTTAAAATCACTACATATAAAACCTAAATTATAAATGTGCAAACCAAACACTATACAAGATATTCCTGTTAGGGTCACCCTTTGGTGGGTGCCCCCTGTAGGTATTGACGCGTTTCACAGACTAAATACCCTTCTTCAGGAAAGAAAACGAAGAGATCTATAAATAACATCTGTTTTCTTTCCTGAAAAAGCGGAGTTATGCTGCTTATCACCAGAATACTGACAGGCAAGATACACTAAGATAGACAATTCTCTCAATTGACAATTGACCATTCTGCTTTATCCCAACCACCAGTATCTACTGCTGACATTTTTGAAGTTATTGTAACAAAAATAGTAAAAAAAACACACACACACACAGTTACACCTTTCTGTGCACCAGGTCAGCGTGCAGAAACCAACTTTCCATGAAGACACCAGCTTGTGTGTCTTTTTAACACCAGGGGTCTTAAAAACCCAGGCCCTAAAAATGCATTTTGATGGTAAAGGTGGGGGTGAATTGTTCTGAAATGTGGTATGTGTTTATACAGTACTTAACAAAGGAGCACGTTTATACATCTAGAGTCTGTAGAGACACAACTTTCATCACTCACTTCTGCTAAACCCCTTTTCAAGAATCTACTTTAACTAAGAGTATTTACTTATTTCCCTGGTTGTAACCTACCTTACATTATTTCTTTGGAGTTTAATAACTTCACTATTGAAGCTGCTTCCTGGCCAAGATCCCTTGGTCAAGATCTTTTTGTACCAAAACACAAACTTGCTCTTGCCTGTATAGTGACTTTCAGAAATAGGGTTAGAGCATACAAAAATATAATTTGTTATATTTAACTAGCACTTTTGTGTGTTGAGGTAGGTTTTTACCTTTCCTAAAGTTGAATTAACCTGCTACTATACAGTATTTACATATAATGAATGTTCTAATTTAGCAAGTACCTTAATAATAATAAATTCTAATTTACATAATATGTTCTTTGAATACATTACTAGTGAGCTATAAGCTCAAATAAGCTGCAGGATAATAACACCATAACCTTCATATGTTAAAGATGTTTTAGAGTGTGTCAGTTGATGTAATGGATGTGACATTACAGTATAGTACACCATAGTTACACTTTTTCTGTTTGTTTTAGGCTGGCAGTGTGTCACCACAATCTCCATCCATGGATATCTTTGACATGGTTCCATTTACCTCAATGTCTCCTGAGTCAACCACCCCTACAAGAAATGGTACCCAACCTCCACCTATACCCAGCAGATCAGTGGAGATCAGTAAGTTCCTGCTATCCAACAAATTTAAATACTAACATGCTTAGACATTTAGTATCAAATAAATTGATGGCATGAAAAGCTGTCAAGTCTCTGGGGAATCATGCAATTCATTAATCTTGATAGCCCACATTACAAAATTGAAAATTCTTTACGGATTAGCGAGACCTGTGAATTGCTGATACTTTTAATGCAAACACTTATCATAATTATGTCATATTGCTTTTTGCAGATTTAGCTCACCACTTGAAATAGCTTTAATGGTATTACCAATTTCATTGTTGCCAAGTTTTGTTTTTTTCAAATACAATTGAATACCTGCCAGAAACTAGTAATCTATTGATGCAAAGTTATGTCTGTAACACTTGGGTTTCTTACAAAGTATAAGTTAAAGAAATAAATAATATAGTTATATGTTTTATTATTATTGTGCTGATATTTAAATCTGAACTCTAGGAGAAAGCTCCTTTTAACCTAATGTTCCACCACTATACACAGTCCATTAGTCATATTATTTTGTTTAAACCATAAACCAATCAGCAGAAATCAAAGCATTTATTACATCAAAACTCCCAGACAATTTCTTTAGAAAGTCCTGGGGCAGAGGAGAGTCCTATAAGGAGTAGGAAGCAGATGTCTGTGGAGTTGTGTTCTTCTTTGTTACCTTTCGGTGAGAGAAGCAGGATGTGAGTTAGTTTGTGCATATTGAGATGAACATTTCTCCTTATTTTCCTATTGAAAATATAACTTTATGTGCTTATTTTTTGTAAATATTGTATTAATTATAATGCAACAGGCATCTAAATTCTTTTGACACATGTCTGAGGTTCTGTCTAGAATACATAAGGTCATAGCTCGAGACTCTCTAAAACCATTTTACAAAATCCCAACATTAATACAAATATTTCTCCTGTTCTGCATAAAAGTGGTAGCTATTAAAAAAAGAATGCCATTAAATAAATTACAAAAATTATAAATGTCCTAGCATTTTAAATTACTTTCAGCAAATGCCCAGGTACGACCCTGAGGATAGATGAGTAAAAAAAAGGAAAGCAAAAAGCTGAAAGTAGAGGGTCGTGGACAGCACAGATTAGTAATAAAGGGCTTGATGATGCTTGTGGTGGATCGATCAGATGGGAAATGTGGTGGGTTCAGGAGAAATGGGGCAGTTGTTAATGCTGCTTCTGTGTAAGCTGAAGTGTGCAGGAATATGTAACTATTCCCTTTCATAGGATCCAAGATCATGCCTGCCTTGTCGTGTGCAAGGTATATACACTGATAATTACCCAACATAATTTCCCGATTCATGGTGGCACCCCAAAAAAGGTGGTATAGAATTCCTGCTGTGTAGGTCTATTGGTAGCAACACTCAAATAACAGTGGTCTTTTTAACTAAAAGTTTGATGGCAATGTCTTAGTTTTAAACCATTGAGTATAACTTTCCACATTCTAGTAGACTTTATGCAGAGTGGTCATCTATTGGGGTCCTCGTCCCCACATCATCTACACAAAGTAAACAGAAGACCATGTACATCTACAGACCCCATCCAATCTGGAAACATTGAAGATAATTTTTCCTACATGGTTGAGTTCAAAAGATGAGCAAGACCTTCTGTTTACCTTGGGAGGTGATGTCAATAATCCAATATTACTGTGTGAGGATAATTTTAGCTAAAATGGTATCCCTTTGAAAATCCTAATATTGTGAGTAGAGAAAGGGGGGACAACCATTTTCTTCCCGCTTCTCTTCCTCATTCTGATCTTGGGCCATTATGATTGGCCAGGATGAACTGAAAAACTGGGACAGTTCGGGAATTTTACATATGCCAGACAAAACAATTCTATTGGGTTGCTGAATGAAAAATTGAAGCATGTCTGATGTACTTCCAGGCTTAGAGATGTGTTGTTTAAGTAAACATATAGGGATTTGTCTATTTCTCACCAGTTAATGAGTTTTCAACTACAATTTCCCCATCATTAATGTACATTTAAAAAAAAAATAAAGTGTATTAATTGTTATCCTCATGTGCATACCTTGTATTGTGTCTTACAGAAAAAGATCTCTTTGGGGCTGAACCATTTGACCCATTTTGTTGTGCAGTGGGTGATTTCCCACCGGATATTCAGTCCAAACTTGATGAGATGCAGGTAAGTCTATCCAAATGTATTCATAAATTGAATGCTTTTAGGAATTTTATAATTAGAGGTTTTATCTGGAATTCTTGACAGAACAGTCATTTAGCAATATAATTTTTACAGTAAACTGTAATTAAAACATGTACATACCAGCTCTGCTTGGTGGGAATGCCAAATGGTGGGATTTTAATTCAGTCATCCATGCTTGTGGATAAACTTGGCACACATCTTGCCAATCAGCTCTGGAGTTAAATTGTTTAGTTTTTACATTCGTAGATATCATAAACATTAGAAGTTAGGGCATAACTCCTTCATTTAATCACTACTTCTAGGAAATGCATTTTTACAACATTCAGATAAATATTCTTTGGAAAGAAATAGTCATGCAAATATAGCACCCATTGGAGTTTATTAAGTAAAGGAATAGAAGCTATTGGCCTGCAAAACTGAATTTTCATAAGTATATGTTCACTGTGCAATGTGGGTAGCTAATGCATTTAGCTTTTATACCCGGTCATGTATAAGGGAAAAAACTACATCATAAATAAAAATCAGGATATTTTCTAAACTAAAATTAAAGCAGTTTTGCCCTGTATATGCAGGCATTCATTTTGTAAAGTGATCACAAATTTTGCTAATTTACTAGCCTAAAAAGCTTAACTAAATCAATCCTACCTTGTATATGGGTTTTTATGTATGTTCACTTTTGTATAGTCATGTAAAAAATAAGTACACCCCACAGACGGTATTAACTTTTCAATACATTTATTAACATATACATTAAATCTTCAGTGCCTACGGGTTAAAGTGATGTGCTTGATTTCAAATGACACATAAAATCATGTAGTGTTTCCATTCTCATAAACTAAATGAATGTTACATATATTTACACCACTTGAAAACCATGAATTTAGAATCAAGTGTGAATCAAGGTGAAAATGTCTATATTTAGACCTCAAATTTTGAAGGACAACTTTTACATTAGCTATTGCAGTGTGTGGTGTATCCATGCTGAGATCAAAAGAGCTCCAAAAGGTCCTCAGAAAGAATGTCTGCTGAGGGATTTATCATGTTGTCTAGGTTTTAAATAAATTCAGTGGGCCTGATTTATTAAAGCTCTCAAAGGCTGGAAAGGATACACTTTATTCAGTGAATCTGAGTAATCCAGCAAACCTGGGATTGATCTGGTCCAGGATTAAAAACATTTGTTAACAAATAGCAAATTACTTTTAAGAAATCCATTCCAGGTTTGCTGGATCACCCAGCTTCACTGCTGACAGTATATCCTCTCCAGCCTTGAAGAGCTTTAATAAATCAGGCCCATTGAATCTACGGGAAACTTTTGCATCAGATGTTGCCAAAATTCAATGCATTACATTCAGAAAAAGCTTGCCAATCTTAATTTGCATTAAAGCGTGCCTTGGAAAAAAAAACATTCCCCCTTCCAAATAGAACAAGACTTTAGTTTGCCATTGTACATATAGCCAAGGACTTGGCCTTCCAGTATGCTGTGGTGTAGATAGATACATCAATCGGAAAAAAATTCTGTGAAAAACCATAGTAACAGTGAAGAGTTTGCACCAATTATTCGTTTAACAGGACAAAGACCCAAAGCACACTAATCTATATCTAGCTATCTATATAGTTATGCCCTAGTTAAAGATTGATGGGTAATTCAGTGACAGCCAAGCCAAGTGTGGTACACTAATAAATACATTTCTTATGACCAGAAACGGCCTCAGATTCAGAGGCCTTACATTATCCACACTACACCATTACATCCATTGATATATTTATTAAAACTGAACCCCAAGCGCGTAAAAAAGACACAGGTTAATGCAGAACTGTAATTCAATATTCCATGAATTAAATTGTATCTCTAGGCAAAACCTTAAGGATTTTGCCTTTGTCCACATTAAGGACACGACATGTTTGTATTCTCACCGAGAAATAAAGCGGAAATCCATAATTTTAGAGTTATTTCTAGAATTAGAAAGAAATTAAAAAATGTGCTAATTAGAACATCTACTAAAGATTGCAACTCTGTGATGAGAAGTGAAGAGACATTTTACCAGATAGTTAAAAAAAAATGTAAAAAGTTTGTAAGGGTCTCTTCCATGTTTTGGCTATGTCTTGGCTATATTATACTATACTTTGTTTCCGATTCTCTTCATACATTATTGGTACGGTACTTTCCTCATCTTTATCTGTAGGCAAGGTATAATTAAGGATAGAAAGTACTACTGTGGGAAAAGTCAATAATTTCATGGGGTTAATTTAATTTTTCACCGGGCTGTATGTATTCCAATGAAGTTTGCAAAAATTACAGCTGCTTTATAAATATAATCTGTTGTAAACATATGCTTAATTTATGTTCAGGAAACAGGTGCACTGACAGAAATGTATCCATTATGAAGTGTTTCCAGATATCCAATAAATAATATTGTTTGCCTGTCTTATTTATTATGTCTCTGTAATTTCTTTTAATGCTTTTCCGCGGACTAAAGCGACAGAGATGGTTAGTATTTCACAACATTTTTTGTATTAGGATTATTACTGAATTTTTTTCACATGTAAATAATTCATCTTCGTTGTTTCCATCCCTTAATATCATTAAGAACTTATTTATATATTGTATATACTATATTCAGAAATTGTTTACCATGACATGTCCACTCCAGCTCATTGGGCAACATGTAGAAACAAAGAATTTTATTTTAATTATATAATAATTTTTTTGTAATAAAAAACGCAACAATTGGTTTAGAAGGTCACATTTTTAGGTGAACATTGGTTTATTAAAATGCACTGGCACATTCTCACTTCTCACCTCTCACTTCACTTCTCAATACTACACATTCTAGACGTTCCAAATGTTTCTGGGTTTGGAACTCTGTCCCTGCGAAGTTCAATTATTTTCATATTCATCAGAAAAGGTAGACCTGGTAAACTTGTGTGACGAACTCCACACAAAATACTGTAAAGAAGCTGCATTATGTGAAGAATGGACTCATGACTCCACATTGTGATTTACGATATATGAATTGCTCATAAAATTCAAGTGAAATGGAGTAAACAACTGAGATCTCCAGAGGAAGGCGATAAATACTCCAAACCATACACAGACCCCCATGAGTATTGAGACTTGTGAATTTTTAAACATGGCATATCTGTGTGTCTTACAAATAAGCATGCAATATATGATTACAGAGCCTTATAGGGTATTTACAGACAAAAGTTCCTCCTACAGCTCCTTTTGTCAGATAGAAACCTAGGAAATTGTTAATGGTTCTGATGACTAAAGTTATATTCTATAACCAACTACTTTCTATAAGCACAAAAAAAAGTATTCTTGCCAATTCTGTGGAATTGAGATGAGAACTTTGTCTGCTGTTTTGATGGATGACTACATAGTATTAATAAACAAGTTTGCATATATTTTAAAGACCACTTTGTTGGTAAATTGCCCTGACCATATTCAATCAAATAGGAAGAATGAATCTAAAAAACCCTTTTATCTTTTCCTTAAATTTAGTTCTGTGGCTATGGGAATGTTCTAGGTTAAACAACAATGTCACCATTTTCTGTGCTTTGTATGTCTTCTGCAATCTAATGTAATGTTTTACATTTTAATCTGAATGGGCAGCCTTAATGTATGCTTATATGGACAAATAAAAAGCAATTAGTTCCATGACACCATTTTCTCCAAGTGCAAGTGATCAAAACAATATTGCTGCTCTACATACAATTTTATTGTCTTTTGATTAAGCCAGTATCACAGTTATTATCCTAAGGACATCTAGTGTCTATGGACATGTCATTTGCTGGCTTAATTTGAACATAGGACAACAAACTGAGGCCATATATTGCAGCATTGAGCCACCACTAACACAATGATGCAAGATGCAATTCTGGTAATAAATTGCTTGATAAAATGAGTATTATTTTCAATATGGACAGGCACCGCTTTAGGAAACCAGAATATATAAACGTTCTACTTCTAACAACAGCATCATGTTTGCAGCCCTGCTGAATAGTTTATGAATCATTTTATGAATCCTTTTTTTGTTCTTTAGTTCGAATTGCTAAATAGTTCATTGTTTAGGCTAGACAGGCAGACAAGAGTTCAATGCATATTTTAGACTATATTTATTAAAGAGCTGTTCTATGAAAATGCATACTCCGCCATGCTAATTATGCTAATGCACCAGTTGATCCAGCAGCTTCAATACTCGCTGACAGAACAAGAGTAATGGCCTTTCTTTGACTTCTCTAGCTGCATGATTGTTCAAGGTCAGTGAAAGTATTAAGGCCAAAGACAAGCATGAGCCCAATGGACCTGATTTAAAAAAGCTCTCCAAGGCTGGGGAGGATACACTTTCATCAGTGAAGCTGGGTGATCCAGTAAACCTGGAATAAATCTTATCTAGTATTTAAAACTTAGCTATTTGCTAGCAAATAGCAAAAGACAACAGAAGTTAAAATTCCTTAGCAATTTCTGAATACATTCCTGAGTAAATTTCCTCTCTCTGAGTAAATTTCCTAAAGCTCTCCAAGGCTGGAAAGGATACACTTTCATCAGTGAAGCTGGGTGATAGCAAATGACTGAAGAAATCATTCCAGGTTTGCTGAATCACCAAGCTTCACTGATGAAAGTGTATCCTCTCCAGCCTTAATGAATCAGGCCCATTTGGCTCATGCTTGTCTTTGGCCTTAATACTTTCACTGACCTTGAACAATTATGCAGCTAGAGAAGTCAAGTTAGAGAGCTTAATAAATTAAGCCCAATTTTTTTAGAAGATCATCAATATAAGCCAAAAAGGAGTTATATGGGCTTCCTAAAGCCATCCATCACATTCAGACCTGAAGATCACAAGAGAATGGCTGAATCTGGCAAATTACAGACTGTTCTTGTTTGACACAAGTTGATAAATAAATCTAATCAGAAACAGATAAATATGTTCTATTACTAATTACTCTAATAACTGTTACTAATAGGTCCAGATTATAATTATTAGTCACACATACATGAAAATTGCATTTAGTACTATTTAGGCAGTTCTTTCTTCTTTTACAGTACTTTAACCCCCTAACCGCTAAGCCCGTAATTTCTCGCACTAAATATTTTTGCTCTTTTGGTTAAGCCCGTATTTTTTCGCCTACACTAAAATCCCC
>NC_092864.1:65146282-65161665 GCF_032062135.1 Pyxicephalus adspersus
ATATTTCTGTAAGTTACAGGTCTACAATTTAAAAAAAAAAATTTCATGAAAACCTGTGACGCTTTTGGAACAGAAATCTAGAAATCAGTGTAACGCTCAGGTGGTTAATACATTTCCAGCATTTCAATATTAAAACTTACAGTGCTATTACTTTGCATTGTGAGAAACATGCCAATATATATATTTATTCAGTACTATCATGTTTGTATTACTGTCTGCTATCTTACAAATGGAAACCATCACACCGCAAATATTTTCCCAAGATTGTCAAACAATGGAACATCCGTAAAGTGGACAAAAGTTTTAGATGGAATGTAGTGACACCTGGTCTAATGCTACAATGGTGGTTTATTTGTTAGATAATAAATTAAAGGCTCCATGTTGATGGCAAACATGAAATAAAATAAAATTCTTTTTTTCTATTTGTAAACATAAGTTTACTGAAACTTATGTTTACAAATATTTTTTATTTGTTTAGTCCAAGCCAATTGATTTCTTTACCAAACGTTTTGTGAATGGTGGTTGTCAGGGATGGCACCTCGAAAAATGTTTATCTGTAGTGAACAAAACCCAGTTCCAAAAATGAGAGAACATATTTACAGACGAGAAAATAGCTCTACTGTTTGCAAAGGAGGTCAATACCTAAATAATGCTTGCAAGATATTTGCGGAGTCCGAACAATGGTCCTCTCCTGCTGTATCACTGTCTGTACCTGTCTGTCATTTGCAACCCCTATTTAATGGACAGCGCTGCGTAATATGTTGGCGCTATATAAATCTTGTTTATTAATAATAATAATAACAATGTATATGTTGCCATAATATGTAATTATAAGTTAAACCAAAGTTCCACAGTGGTTATAGGAACTCAAAAATAAAAAACACGCAACATCAAACCAATTGCCAAATAGATTACCTGAATGCAACATAAAATGGTTTTGTTAACCCTGTTTTGCCTGCATGCGTATTAATGACCTATCCACATTCCCAGAGTTATCCACCTAACATAGGAAACATACAACTTTTTACGTTTCTACAACTATTTCACCATTCTATAATATTTTGTAATACAAAGTTTGTATATGATACTTAAATCTCAACTGCATGCAGATATTACACAAAGAAATGTAGTTATGTAATCAAAAAATGACAAGTATTTTTGCTTACTTTTGCTTTTGCAATGATGGATAAAAAAGCAAAACTCTGAGCCAATGAATCGTGTTATATAAACAAGTACTGAAAAAGAATGCTGGCATGGGACTGAAAAGGAATGCCGGGCATGTCAGTCAGTATGCATCCACAGGTTAGGGGCGGGTATGTGACTTAACTGTATTTCTTCTGAAAACAAGTCAGGTAACTAGCCTATTTGTACAGTTTGGGAGTGTTGTGTAATTGTGGAGAATGCATAGACAGAAATACAAATCCTTTGGCAGGTAAAACAGCTCCCATATGGGTATTTCAGCTCTATACACCACTCCTTTATATTGTGTAACCTATAGCTACATTTTTTGCTTCTTTTATATTACTACTTTTCCTTTATTTAAATGTACACAAAATGCAATACAGATACACTAATACATATACAAAAAAATCTCATCATGTATAAAAAACATCTCAAAGTTGACCACATTTGTTTTTGAATTAGGTAAATATTTAGGCAGTGGTTTACACACATTTACCATGCATGCGTTTAACTTTATTTAGTGCGATACCAAATACAATGAAATATTTATCAAGGTATGGAACACAATTTCTCACTTAGAGAAGTGTGTAAACAGTGAATTTCGAATTGTGAATGCGAGTGGTGTATGGAATGCCACCAATTTGCCATATTATAAAGATGCAACTATTGAAATTAGTTTAAAAAAAAAGAAAAAAGTACAGTGCAAATTGAAAATCGAAGGGTAATGTTAAAAATTTAAATTTGTTAAACTCATTGTTTGTGAAACAGCTGTCCAGACCTGGACAATTAAAGAGCAACAAGGTCTTCTCTCTTATCTTCCCAGCATGTGCATATACAAGAGGGCATAATTGGATCTGCGTACTGATTATCCCATTCCTAAACTCAGTCTGTGCAATAATTAGCTGATGCAAATTGTTACATTGGCTTCATTTACATACATATATCTTATGAGTATAATGTTTTAAATCAGCCCGACATTCTGCTTTAAGTTAGATATGTTATGATTCAGTGCATTTATGTGTTAATATTGTACCCTACACTTTTCCAATTTCAACAAGATTAACTGGAATATATATGTATAGCACTGTGCCATGGGATTTTTATTTTAATTATAACAAAAATGTATAGTTGATCTTTTGTTTGACCTTTTGTTAATATCTAAGTACAGCCTACACAGCATTGGAATGTTAGCTGTAGGCCAAGCCACTTGATTTATTTTCCTATGTAGGCAACCCAAAACACATCATTTCATTTTACTTAACACATGCTTAACATACTTATGATATCCATTGGCTGTAGTAATCATGAAAAATTGGATCAGTAACAAGAGGCTTTGAAGTGGGTACATTTATTATTTCATATCATCTCAGACTGTAATGTTTGGCAATTTGTATTCCAAATGTTCTGTGGAAATCATAAAAGATTTACATGCTTTCCTGTCTGATTTTTATTAATCGGACCTGATAACTCACATATTTTGTAAGTGAACAGCTGTGTGCACCATGTCTTGCTGAATGTTTCGTAGTAGTGGACATAGCGCTAAATATCCTTTTTTCAAGTTAAGCACATGCATGGTAAATTTATTTACTACCTCCCAGAGATCGCAGTAACCTTCATGGCATTACTGTCACCTTTCTTTCTTTATACCAAGTTAGCATCTACTTCTTGGACAGAGATAGTGACCAATAAATAAAACTAATTTAAATCTCATATGCCCTGGTAGTTGTCTGTTTGTTCCAAAGGGCATGTTCAGATTAGCAGTACCTATCTGTAACATTTACTACCCTCAGGTGCCTAATGTCAAACAGTATGTGCTTGGGAGTGGTAACAGGCTGTCAGGGCTAGACTTCTTCAAGCGTTAGCAAGTGGCTTTAAAAGCCTAACAGAGCAGTGCAATTTTTTTTCACCACCATAAGTAGAAACAAGAAGTTCCAATGCAACTTTATGGAGGTGGGTCAGCAAACTGTAGCATCCCAAAAATGTGCCGCCTTCAGCAACCACCTGTAAAAAAAGAATAAAAAACAGACCCATTTGTAGCAGTGGTAACCCTTTTTTTAAAGTGTTTTTGAGCAATAAGACCAAATAGAACTGCTTGCAAATACCACCAGTGTGAACATATCCCTACTATAAACCTAAGCTTCCTTCTGCTGCTGCTCTTTTTGTTACAATGTATAGTCAATAGCTTTGTGTCTAAAGCAAACTAAAGATTTCATTCTCCCAGACTGTACCTTTCAGGCCTAGACACAATCATGATTTAAGGTTATTATTATTTTAATGACACATGACACTTTTACTACTATGATATTCCAAAAATACGCTTGGTCAAATGCCGGACAGGTCTGCTTTCAATTACCTGAAGTGTGTCTTTATTTTGAGTTGTCACATGGCAGCAGCCAAAAGATGATGAAATCAGGTTTACATTAATAAAGTCTGCTGTAAGAAGAGAACTTGGTTAGACATGTTAACTGTCAGTTATATTTAAAACAAGTGTACAATGGGCCTTCAAAACTGAAGTTTTGTCTTCTTACTGTTTTAGAAACTCATAAAATAGTAGAGGTGGCTAAATCCTGAGAGTTTGTGCATGAAATTATGGCACATAAAATCATTCCTATGTAGGTGTTTTGGCTGTGTATTTTGCTAGTTGGTTGATGTTACCCTTTCAATTGACATGTTCTGTCAAATAAGGTTGGCAATGCTTCACATTTTTCAACTCTCTGCTGAAGATCTCCATCATCTGAGATCCATATGAACTCTTGATCCAAATTTGTGCTCTAAATTTTAGTCCCGACAACTAACTCCAGGGTTGCTCCAGAAATAGTTGCTCAGCTGCCACAACGTGCAGTTATCTGCAGTCAAACCATCACTTTTTAGGATCAATACTTATATATATAACAGTCTAAAATCTTTGAATGGAATATAAAGACATATATTGCAGACCAGGGATAGGCAACCTTGGACAGGTATAGGTCCACCAGATCTGCATGGGAAAAAAAATCAAAGATCATTAGGGCAGTTTGTTGGGTTGTAGACATGGTGGTGGAGGGGTGATTTTGGTGGCACTGTAGTGGGAGAGGTAGGATTAGAACTGATGTGTGTGTATGAGGGGGATGGCAGGGACACAAGGTAATGAAGAGGAAAGAGGTGGATAGGAGGGAGATGCTAGGACCAGGGCAAATGAGACGTGTGGGAAAATCTGTACACAGAAAGGGGTTTTTTGAGAGGTAGGCTCTGTGATGGAGGGAATATATCAGTGGGATACACTGTAGTAGGTGGTGAGGTGTAGGGGCACTGGAGACACTGTGTGGGGGCAAACACTTTGACTATAGAAAGACTGGAGAAAGACCATGCTACCCCAGCTCTCCTAATTGACCAAAAACTTCTTTACCATCCAGGCCTTAGCCTTGTTGATGCAATGATAAAGGCGGCTGAATGGACTTTTTCTTTAAATCCGGGTAAAGTTATTTCTGGAATAATGAATTTTAAATACAGCTGTCAATCTCAGTAAGTCCAGTAAGTGGTGTTGTTGGTGTTGAAGTGTGTAAATTTACAATAAATACATCTGTACCTCCATTCACTTATGGATAAATTTCATAAACCTACAATAAATTCACCTGTACTGGGATTAAGTCACTAATTGATACAATGTTATGATTTTATATGACTGAGAAGAGGCTGGCCCCATATCTTTGATAAATTGTATGACTTGGATCTTAATTGTTTGTTTCTCTATTCATTCAAGTCTCAAAGCAAATAAGGCTTTAAATAAAATAATACTTTGTAGACCGGTGTTTTGGCAGTAGGGCAGAAACCCTACTTACTATCTGGACCCCTACCTTTTATTTTATCAGCATTGGAAGAAGCTGTTTAGTGGAATTTATAATATATATATATATATATATATATTATAAGAATACAAGTGTATCATGCTATTATCAGAACCAGGAATTACAACTATCTCCTAAAAATCTTACCTGATTTCATAAACCCCATATAGAATATTGTATGGTGTGTAAGACAATTGTTGCTCCTTACTTTTTTTTATAATTATTTGTTATGGGAAACTTGTTCATATTAAAAAACACATATTTTAAGTTCACTTGCCTTTTAATAGAATATAAAACATAAAAGAATACTGGAGCCTAAAAGGTTTTAATATTGGAATGGAAGAATCTTTGTAACAAGAACAAATGTTTATAATACTTAATGTTTACTATGGTTTACTATGACATACATATTATTTCATGTTTTCTTTATTTCAAACCATTTTTAACGGAGTAGTTTTTTTCATTTGGCAGTGTTTAGGTTTAAAAGCCAATTATGGTTTAACTGCAGTGTGTATTAAGCAACTTTTTCTATAAGGGACATATAGGACTTTTTCAGCAAAAAATATTTAAAATTATGTTTTATTTGGTATTTATTTATAAGGTATATAGATATATACATGTTTATATACTGCTTAGAGAGTTAGGTAATCTAGAAAAAAGGAACATTGTAGCACACTGTGTTAATCTGCTATTTGTAAAAGAATGAGCAGAAGGAGGCAGAGATAAAAAGTATTTTCACACTATTGATCTGTCCCAATATGCTATAAGTTAGAGGACTCTGTCTCCTGGAGTTTCTATTATAGAGTCTGAATGCAATTTGTAGGACATATGTTCATAGAACGGAATATCGTAAGGGTAATGTAATTGATCTTCACCCATACATGTTGGGAGATACATCTACTTTCCCTGGCTTTTAAATACTTGAATGGTATGTATTGATCTTTAAGACAAAAAAACAGACGAGTAGCAACAATGTGAAAAAAAGGTAAATAAAAAACAGTTAAATAAATGGCATGACATGACATATTATGTATTACTATATATATAGTACATATTGGTATAATTAACTAATACATAAAAATATTTATACCTGGTTAGAAGTAAACTGACAATGGTTTTTGTTTCTCTGTTGCAGGAGGGGTTCAAAATGGGACTGACCGTAGAAGGAACTGTGTTTTGTCTTGATCCTATGGATAACAGAAGTTGAAGCTATGAATATAAGGAGCCACAGGCTTGGCCCTTTTATTTTCACATATGTGCCAAAATATGAGAATGTTGCTCTGTCTAACCTCGGAAAAGGTTGTACAAATTTCAGTGAACAGACTGCATTAGTAACTTTCATAAAGTTGGTGGTGCATCATACATGGACATCCATCAAACTTTTTCCTATGCAGATAACAGCATTGAACTGACATAATGCCTGTTTATAAAGTTAGTTTGTACACATTTGCAGAATTGATGTCACAAATAACCATTCAGTTATCTACAATAGCAACACTCTAACAACTGTTTGTAAATATTTTTACCGTTTTAAGCAGAGCTTATTCAGATGTACATGGATGAGTTTTTATGAATGATGTTTTTTTTTTTTTTTGTTTTTTGTTACCTTTATGTATTTAAATCATTGTCTGTCTAATAATTAATATTTTTATACTGGAAAATGTTTCTATCTCAACGGTTAAATCTTCCACTAGCAGTAAATTGGTTCTTAGTTTGTAGGTTAAATGAACATAATAATAAAAAGGTTTCCATAAAATACACAAATTTTATAAACATTCAACATTTATGTGTTTGCTTAACATAAAAACTGTTCGCCTATGCTATACATCCCTTTTATATCCATGTATCTATTTTTTTAATATTATATATATATACATTCGAGTCAAATATTGAAACATTTATTCGCTGTTAGTTCACCTTGCTGTAGGCAGAACCGTGGAATCTACAGTATCTCCTCCCATATGTTGTGATGGTGCAGTTTTTTGCACAATGTGCACCAAAGGATTAGAAATGGTGTTGTTTTGCAGTGTGGGATTCTAAAAATTAATTTCAGTATATCCTCACTATGGCAGTTGGTAATCAGGCTTTATTACGAGATGTACACATTGGACCAGATTTATTGAAGCTCTCCAAGGCTGGAGAGGATACATTGTCATCAGTGAAGCTGTGTGATTCTGCAAACCTGGAATGTATCTGGACCAAGATTCAAAACATTTGCTTTGGAGAAATCCATTCCAGGTTTGCTGGATCACCCAGCTTCACTGATGAAAGTGTATCCTCTCCAGCATTGGAGACCTTTAATTTATCAGGCCCATTGGGTCTAATTTACTTTTTTCATTTTAATCATTGTATACCTGACCAGCCAAATCATATTTTCACAGTATTTATCATGAGCCCCAACACGCAAGTGCTAAAGTGTATGTACACGAATCAAACAGATGTGATTTGCTATGAAATGTTCACTTTGTTCATCAGAATGAATGCTGTCTAGGCTTTGTAAAATAGTTTACCATGTAGGAAAAAGATCACATTACGTGTGTTGTGCTAATATACATGAAGGTTGTAACAGCAGTTATTTTTTAGGGAGCCTTTAAAGCTCTGGGTCCCAGGTTCGAATATTATCCAGGACACTATCTGCGTGGAGTGCATGGAGTTTGCAGGTTCTCCCCATATTTGTGTGGGTTTCCTCCGGGTACCCCCTGTTTCTTCCCACACTGCAAAAACATTCAGTTAGGTTAATTGGCTTCCCCGTAAGATTGACCTTACACTGTGGTAATGACATATGACAATAGTAGGGACATTAGATTGTGAGCTCCTTTGAGTGACAGTTACTGACATGACTATGGACTTTTTAAAGTGCTGCATAATATGTTGGCGCTATATAAATACTTTGTATTATTATTAATAATGCTGGTGCTTGCAACTGGGATTTCAATGACTAATACCATATATATAGGCCGACAGGTTTTGTAAACCTGGTGCTCTGCATTGTGCATGCCCAAGCATTGGCTTAGGAACCCCTCTGTCCTGGATATATGTTTTAGTTTTTTTCATCACCAACTTTAGCATGTGAGCAGAGAAGAGAACATGTTTAAAGTTCCTTATTTATAAGACAACAATGGCTTTTAGGAAGTTGGTGCAGATCTACTGCTGACCTGAAGATGAGGAAATAAACTTAGCAACCCATTTGTGGATGGTAACACGCCAACAGATTCCATATTGTTAGACTTGTCAAATGTATTATAGTATGGCAGCTCTGCACTTGAAGTTAGAAAACGTCAATCTGCTATAACTTGAGGGTGTTACAGACAAGAAAAAAAAATGTTGAAAAGGACAAATATCTCAGAGTTTACTGTGGTTGTTTCTGAAAGTTTTATGTAGACATCTCATAAACCAGTCCTCCCCCCTCCAACATTGGAAATGTGCAACATAATCTGTTGTCAGTAGCTTTTAGGGTAGGTCATACAAAGGCATACACTGTAGTACCAGTTTTTACCCAATAAAGATTTTTAATACATTTTCTAACATAGTATACAGTAACAAGGAAACGATAATGAAAACAGCAAGAAAGTCAACAGAAAGAAAATGAAAGAAAAAAAATATAGTCCAATACAAAAAGCTATTCCACAGCTACATATTGAGGTTCACTTACCACCGCTTAATATATCTTTATAAACCATGAAACTAAGCATTCGGTTCAGTATAAAAGGTTATATACCAAAAAGAACTTACAAATCAGATTTTGTTAACCAATAGTAATGAAAGGAGCCCATACTTTCCATTAGACATGGAATTGTTTAAAAGTATAGTTACTATTAGCAAAAGCTCTAACAATGAAATCTCTTAAAGTAGGAATTATCTTCTGGTTCCATTTACTGGCTATAGTCAACCTAGCACACTGCAGTACATTTTAATAATAATGAAGCTGGGAAAAAGTCGAAGGGAACCGGAGAACTTCCTACACTGTGACTCCAAAGGGTTTGGTAACACCATAGAATGATTTCCCTGAATGAAAGTCCAAAAAATAGAGTTTATAAATAGTTTTTTTTGCTTTTAGCAATGCTCACTCACAGTTTTAATTATTTCAAACACTCCATGTGTTTTTAACTGTATTATGTCTATACTCATAAGCACAACTTTGTTTTTCTTATCTACGCTTTTAACTCCTGTGTTTGTGTCTCCATAAATTTTTTAAAAAATCCAGGAATGTTAAAAAATAAATACAGTTTCTAGAAGTCCACTGAAACTGAGGACCAACAGTACATTTACACATCTTTGCAGCTATTTGAAGCAATACATTATTTTCCTGGTTTGCATTCCAGCCCATATTACTTTCTCTGCTTGCAGCAAATTGGAAATTTCAAGTGCAGATACAGATACATAGATCCTTTTTTACGGGATGGGCCAACCACAAAACTAAAATAGCCTAATGAATTGACCTGTAAAAAGTAAAGAGACCTAAACGCATCATGGAAAAGCATCTAATCACAAATAATATTACTGGCCTAAGGTGGGAGAGGAACACCAGAACTGGCCATTATATACACCATTCTGATTCAGCAGGGATCTGGAAGTACAGTTTCCCTATGTATTTTCCAAAAGCGCTAAGCAGATTTTTGAGACCTCCTTATGTACAATGGGCATGAAAAGGTTGTACTTGGAATTGGGCTTTATGAAGCAACAGGAGGTGGTGAAAAAAACACAGTTTACCAGTATATATATAACAGTATATAAATAAATAGGTGACTGAAGATCTCCGCAAAACATTTCCTGAGCTGCAACTTTCTCTTTAACGGGCCCCTAGATTAAGACTGCTGGGATTCTGGCTAGTTACTGTTAATAGAAGAACGCAAGACTAGATGAAGTAGTACACACCTCTTGATTACGCTTCCGTAATCTTTATGACTACGGAATATGGCTAAGCCTATCCACTTGTGTATCATAACTCCCCATCAGTCTTTAACACTTCCAGGAGTGGCAGATTTCTCAGTCCTCCGTCTCGCTCTGTGGTTCCATCCTTCGACCAATATGTCACTACAGAAATCATTAGCAATGTAGTGGTCATAGTGGGGAACAGCCAACACCACTAGAAGTGTCAAATTCCGAGAAAATTGACAAAGGCAATTAATAATAATAATAATAATAATAATTATAATGCCTGCAGTCTTGTAATGATTGGAAAGGAGGAAGCCGATGATGTTGTGAGTACAATACCTGTTCTATTGCAGAACACCTTCATCTTTCTTTCTTTTGTTAGATGACACAGTAGCTTTATTAAACTAACCAGCCTAAAACATTAGAAAACAAGGGTACAAATAAACAGGTTTCTCCCGGAAATTTATTGAATATACTTTATCAGTCATATTTTACAAACCTAATATACAACTACAATTTTGGAGTGATCAGTCTATATTTCAGTTAATTGTTATGAAAACACAATTGGCTGTGTTGGTACCTATTTTATTGCAGTGACTTTCTGCAATTTGATGAAATAGAATTTACATTTTAATTTATTAGATCTTCAAGATAATTTCCTAAAACTGGTAACAAGGAGGATCCACCAAAGGGCACACTGTACGCAATATCATTTTTAAATTCAAATCTATAAATCAATAGACTATTAACCCAGGAATTATATAATCGTTCCTTTACCAGATATACCACAGGCATTTTTTTCACATTTTTTTTCTTTTAATAGTTATTTGTGGAATGAATACTTTACTGCCTTATCTATGACAGGTTAAAACCCAACATTTTACTAGGTAATTTATTTAGTGTGAAATAGACCAATCGAGCATTTATGGATTAGAATTTCACATTACTTTACAAAAGATAAAAACAAAAATAGATTTAGAGATAAAAAAAATTCATATTTACAAGAATGCAAAATACTGAACATCTTTTTCTGGTAGGCATATTTCTTTACACTGGCATTAGGTAAGAAAAATGTACATACATATTGGAATATCAGTTAACTTTCAAAAAAGTTGCTTTAAAAAATATATATGAGAATAAAAAAAAAACAAAGAAATGAAATAAGTTAGCATTGCTTTCAAAATATTATTTTCTATTATTTCTCTAATACTTCATATTATTGTGTTCTTTTATTGTCATTTTCCTGTTCCGAAGGATATTTGGATTATGTGTCTCTATTTGCTTTTATTTTTTCATATCTTTTCATATGTTAAACATATATTATGAGTACACTATAGGGTTCATACATTTTCACAAATCAAGTTTATATTTTTTACTGAAACCTGTTAAAAAACCAACCAAGCTTTACATGTTATGTATATGTATTTTGTGTTCACCTGTTGTACTGGTAACAAAGCACTAAATCAACATAGTAATGTAATGAACTAACATACTCATCTATGTATACAATGGAATTTTTTGGCAATCAGTTTGGTCAGTTTCAATGTTTTGTATTTCAGGACCTCAAAATGGTAAAGGGTGACAGTATATATTGTACAATATTGCATAAAACATTTCAATTGATATTACTGAACAATAAATTTAGAGCATTTATAACTTTTCAATGGTAGTTCCACATGCTTTTTTGTGTAATTGAGTGTGTTTTACAATCTATTCTCATTTTGTTTCATTTCAAAAAAGATAAAACACCTATAAAAGCTACACAGACCGTTTTATTTAGGCCACTGGTGATCAGAAAGGCTTTAATGTCCTAGCAGCTATTGACAGGCAGGATTGAAACCAGGAACTAATCTGCTCCTAAAATTCTTTTTAGCCTGGCATAGCCTCAGAGTGTGCTGGGGATGCTAAAAAGGTACATCAGACTGCACGGCTAAAGGGAAGCAGAGGATGCCGTAAACTGTAGGAGCGGACAAATAATTCCTTGGACTCCCTGCTGCTGCAAGCGTTGCAGCTGAAGATAATAAACAGGACGTGATGTACAGCGGTGGCGCACAGTGCAGGCTTGCTGGCCAGATAAGCATCTTCTAACAATTACTTTATCATTTTAATCTAAAGGCAAAAATATTCTCTTCCTGGTAATCATAACATGAGATTTCTGGAGGTGTTTTTTATCTCAATATTACAGGGTCTCCCCCACTCCACAATTCTTATTTTCTTGCTTAGTCCAACTTGGAGTAAAAATTATTTTTGTCATAAGAACCTTAATCCAGTGAAGCTGTACATTATAGAACCAGCAATGACAGCTTACATAATGTGCTGTGGGTCGTTTATGATCTTCCTGCATATAGTCTGAGAAATTAAAAAAATGAAAAAAAAAATCTGGGAAATGCAAAGAATGAATTGCAGTACACCTTTGGCAATGTTTTATTAGAATTTAAGCATACAATATAGCAACACCTCTTCATAAAATATGGTGTGCTTTGTTCACCCAACATCTTCACATTCAACTCAAGAAAATTGGATCACCTTCACACACAACTCCCAGGAATTTAAAAAGTTCCTAATCTTATTTGTGAATTGAGGAACACAGAACACATAAACAAGCAATTTTGGTAATTAAATCTCTATGAAAATTGTTTATAAATATAAACCCTAATTGTATTGTGTTTACAATAAACATCAGTTCTTCAGTTCTTGTTGTTATTCATTTGTTAGTATGTATTCATTTGATACAAACAAAATGCAAACTTGGTGGTTCCGCAGAAATTGCTAGTTTCATCTCTAATTCACTACTGGAGGTCATAATCAGTTGTTTGAGGTTTTTTCCCATATAAGTAATGGAGAATATCTCCCCAACAATTTTACTTATACATACACATTTACATATAGATTTGTATATAATTTTTTTCTCTTTTTAAATAAGATCCATCGGCTTGAAAATTCTAAAAGGCCTATTTTTTATTCTTGTTGATGGGAACTTGTAGATTACCAATGGTTATGTTACTAACCATCCAAATTTTTATAGAGTTTGTAGAAAAAATATAATATATTATTTTCATATCCTTAAGTCAGTGGATGATATGAACTGTCTAAAAAAAAAAAAGCTACACATGATGCCTGTAAGCTCTCCGTTATAGGAACAGGCAATACAGTGGATGGTTGTCTGCAAAAGAGAAGAGAGGGAGCTGGTTGTGTTACAGTGTAATATGAGTGTAGTTTGAGGGATAGTGAATTTAGGGATATTATGCATTATTAGCATTATTATTAATACCTAGTATTTATATAGAGCTAACATTCTACACAGCACTTTACAAAGTCCATAATCTTAATACTAGCTCTCCCTCAAAGGAGCACACTCAAATATCCCAATATAGTCACATGCCATTACCACAGTCTAAGGTCGATTTTGGGGCAAAGCCTTTTAACCTATCCACATAGTTATAGAGTACCCGGGGGAAATCAATTAAAAAATGGGGAGAACATACAAACTTAATGCAGATACTAGCCTGCCCGAGATTTTAATCTGGAACCTACCGGTGCAAAGGCCCTGAGTCACCATTTGCATGGACAGATCTGTGCAGCGTGGGTTGTATTATGATATGGGTGGTGACCTTAAAAGGTGCTTCTTATTACTTATCTATCACTGATGTATTTGGGAGATTATGTAAATGATAGGATTCTAATGTATAGTAGGGGTCAGAATTGAAGGGGCTTCTAATGTAAGTAGGGGCTTTAATATTGGTGGTGAGAACAGTGGTTCCTGGGTGGCTCCAAGCTGTTGTCATCTTGCCAGTTATTGGGAAGCTCCAAACACCAACACTTCATTCAGCATGAAGAAATGTTTGTGCTTGGATGGGTGGATGACAGTAAACGGACCCGTTGCTGGTAAAATGCTGCTTTTCTTGACCTTTACCATAAAGAACCCCTTAAAATAACTTTCAAATTAAGCGACCCCTGCTATAGTTACTATATCCACAGCTTTCCAGCATTTTAGCGTGGTGATCAGTAGGAAGAATGTCTCTTATATTGTGGGCCAGAAGCGTATCACCCTTACAGATAGTCAAAAAATAATTGGTATCAGTGGTAAATTGCTCATTTGCTCAAGGAACCCCAGACACATTTGAAGAACCCCTGCTGGGGGAAACATTTCTCTGGACAATGGGCATAGTTGCCAGTGGTGAGGAAGCTACAACCGTCTTATCCATGTGAATTGGTCTTGAAATGCAGACAGAGGAACGAAAGAGCACAGAATGGCACTAAAAATCTGTTATCAATAACATGATGAAGAGATATATTGTATTGTCAGTTGCAGTTTGAATGCTTGCTGTTATACATTATGTAATGTACTAAAATTTCCTAATAAACTAAATGTAGAACAAAAAAAAAAATAGGTTGGAGTTTAGCTGACATGGATTTATTAAAGTTAATTATTGTTTTGGTTTTGTTAGACAGAACCTTCAGTTTATTTGCAGTATCCAAAATGTTCACTTTGGTTTTGGAATTGATACACATCATTTTGTATATAAACCCACAAAATTCCCAGAGGCCGGGTTTGCAGTTCATGACAGTATAAAGCTTTGAGGATGGGTGTTTGCATGTGTGTACATTAGCTTTGCAATGTTTCTATTATATTAATCACTTGATAACAAAGACTTTAACATTGTTAACATTTTCCTGCATGCCTTCCGCTGCATTTAGACACAGCTGTAAAGAACATCTTAGTTATTCAAACAACGGTCTAAGTCTGTGTCACTGATGAAAACCATATTGACTGATTATTTCTAATTTGCCATAGGAACTGTTCAACTGAAGTAAAACAATATTAGTAAATAGAAAACCCAGCTCCTATAAAAAGCTCATTTGAATTTTTTGCATATATGCAAAGCAAGGACCTGGCATGTGTTTGTGGCATACTTAAATCACCCCCGGTGCATGTTTGGATAGAATAAGGAATGTATACAACTTCTGTTTCACATTTGATAGATTTCTCATCATTATTTGGCCTATAGATACAAGAGTACAGTAATCCAAACTGAGGTTTAAGGCCCTTTTAGATATCCATCAATTAGATACGTCTGCCTTCTAAAAGATTGTTTATATATTTCTGTTCTGGTGACTCTTGGATTTTTTTACACACAATAGTCACAGGACAGATATAGAGAGGGATTCTAACTACTAAGAACACAGACGGCCATATAAACCAAACAGGAGGTATCATCCCTTAGGGCGGGTAATGCCAACCACTTGGATGCTGGATTGTGGGCGGCTCCCACCTTCCCAGCGTTTTGTAATGTATTGTAATGTCTCCCCGTGTAGAAGCATTTCCTGGCATAAGGAAGCAGTAAACGCACTGCAACCTCATTGCCAATGTGACTGGCAAAAAGTTTCAGCATGGGATTGTTGCCCACATCACTGTCCTCAGTGACTCAGTGGGCACAATTAAGCTAAGCTGCTTCCAATACATGAAGTATGGACACATGGATACTCATTTAGTATGAATCA
>NC_092864.1:65163231-65315585 GCF_032062135.1 Pyxicephalus adspersus
TGTTTAACAAACCCACTTAATTTCTCAATACAAAATATGAAGAATTACAAGGAGGCATAAAAACCACAATGATTTTGCATAATGTCAGCTTAATTATTGAAGTTTATGTAGCACCAAAAAATGAAAAACAACAAAAGCAAACTGATAAATACTAAAAACTCATTATCTGCTCAGAACAGCCTTGTAATTGAATTTGTCCTTAGGAAAATATTACTATAGTAAAAATATATCTGATTTACATTTCATAATTATACTCCTGGTGCATTAACAAGTAAAGCATACATAGATCATATAACAGGTTGTCAGCAGCAGGTGGTCACCACATCCATTACAGAGTATAATGAGTGAATCAAATGCCAATACTTTTTGCAGTTTACAATAGCTGGAATCACAGTTGATGGGATACAAGTAGTTAAGATAAAAGTTATCTCTATATGAGGGTAGTTATAACAGCTACAGCTAACTATGCTGCATATTGGCTGGGATGAACGCTGCTCTTATCCACTGTTTGTGCACTCAGGCACAGTTGATATTGTCGGGAATATATATAGTTAGGACATTGTTGGTTATAGATTACAGTACATGTAAAGGGCTGCAGACACAGTTAAACTACAATAAAGGCATGTCTTGCCTGTCTTGTGGGATTTATACGCCTCTACTACTTTGGCAGGGAGAAGACCTGATTTGTCTATGCTGCAGTTTTTGTAACGCATGCAGGTATGCAGGCAAATTAATTTACCTCTCTGACATTTTGTTGCAGCAATCTTGACTTTTCCACTATTCTTCCACCTTTAAGCTAAAATTTAGGCAGCATGGTAGCTCAGTGGTTAGCACTCTTCCCTTTGCAGCACTAGGTCCCTGGTTCAAATCTCGTCCAGGACACTATCTGCAAGGAGTTTGCATGTTCTCACTGTGTCTGCATGGGTTTCCTCCCACATCCCAAAAACTTGCAGTAAGGTTATTTGGCTTCCCCTCAAAAATTGACCTTAGACTATGTTATTGATATTTGATTATGGTAGGGACATTGGACTGTGTGCTCCTTTGAGGGACAGTTAGTGACACAACCATCGACTTTGTGCAGTGCTGTGTAATATGATGGTGCTATATAAATACTGTGTAATAATAGGTACTGAAAAAAGACTCTGGTGTTGAACACTGCTTGCATAAATTATGAATTGAAAAAGAAAGACCTGTATTATGTTGTGTATTTTCTATGTGCCAGCCGTTCATTTTGAAATTAAAGGTTCTGTTAGCAGATTACATTTAGAACCATTGGGATAACTGTTTAGAACATATATTAATTTATTGGTTGGTCAGGCACATGCTAGTAATAGTAATAATAATTAATTGTTACATCTATATCTAGTACTATATAACACATATGTATTAGAAAATAAAGTCACAAAGCCCAGCTTGCTTATAGGTGAAGAATTTATACCAAAATCCATCTTTTTTTTTCCAGACAGGTAACTCTCACACCCAGAAGTCCTTAAACTAGAGATGCTGGGACCAAATTAAGCAGCGTCAGTTATTTTGACTAATTTGTAAGTTTTCATGTTCATTGCTCATTCTCTGCTACAAATTAGAGCAGTGCTTCTAAACCAGGGTTCCCCCAGAGTTTGCTAGGGGTTCTTTTTTTAGCAGTTTGTGACTCTTAGGTTAGTTTAGGTGACACCAATGGCTGTCTGTAAAGGTAACATTAATCTGATTGGCCAGCTATGTAGGAGGCATTCTTCTCACTAACCACCACACTAATGTACTATGAGCTATGGATATAGTAATTATAGTAGGGGGTCCCTGAAAAATAACGTAATTTATAGGGTTACCCTGCGTTAAAAACCATTCACTGATTTAGACGTTTACCCAGCATAAGCCATGAGCTATTGTAGCTGCAATGTACTAAACCTATGTTTATTCCCATTAAAAGATTTAATATATATCTATATAAATATATGCAGAATGGGTACTCATTTTCCTCATGCCGGATTGTGGAGATTTCCATTATCTCTTGTTTCAGAGGCATAGCAGAAGGGCATAGAAGTCTTTCCATCAGTAGGGAAAAATATCTTACCATATTTTTTTCCATTTGATGGTTGTCCCTCCTTTTATGTTTGCCGGACACCTGTAAAATGTTGCAGTTGCCATTTGTTCTAATTCAATCCCTGTAACAACAGTGACAAGATCAGAAAAGGTAAGTATTTTCCCCCAGCAAGGACAGCAACAAAATCTGACAGAGGTTCTTTATGTTGCTTTTTCAATACAAATTGAAAGGTTTTGGCTATAGATACACCTTAAATACAGCTGAAAAATATTTCTGGAGAGTTTATTTGGTTGAATTGAAAACTGATCCAAAATCATGTCCTTGTAGCTTCTTTAATCTTCTGGAATAGGATGTTCCAGGAAAATATTATCGCATGATTACTCAGGATCCTAAACAGAGCACTTTTTGTGTAGAGAATTGAAACAATTAAGATCTGCTATTAAAAAAACAATTGTGAAATCATATCAGAATCTTTGTATTACATGTGATTTTAGGTAAAACAATCTTATTATTAATAGAGATGAACTATCTATTCTAAATGCCAGCAATTCATAAAGTTTTAATTGGAAACATGCTGCTGATGTTTTTTTTTTTAGATTTTAATTAACAAAATTTATAGTTTTGGGTGAATTTTATTTCTAAAATTGAACTACATTCAAGATTCCCTATTAACATTTATGGATTTACCACAACATTGTTACTTAAAGGGATAGACATAAAACAGATATAAAACAACGCTTATACACTTAGAAAAAGGAACAAAAAATGGCCCAATAGTTTTATAGATTCCCTTTAAAGTATAAAAGCTATTATTGCAGTGGACACACTGTGCAAAAAGATCACAAGATAGTCGCTCACCATGTGCATTAACTCTTTATTTGTGCACATCTTGATGCTTAAGCCTTGTATACTCTACTGTTAATAACTGAACATCCAAAAAATAATACCATGACATACATTAGGCAGCAGCTGTGTCATGTGCAGGTTCATCTACTTCAACAAATCTGCATTGGTAGATGATAGTATGCCAATAGTGAAAAAGGATTTATTTTTTCACCTACACCTACAAAGGAGATTTCCTGGCTGCATTTTTTTTTTTGCTATGCAAGTAAGATTTTATCCATAATATGATATATATATATAAATATTTTTCAATTGGACTGCACTTTCCAAATTTTGAAAAGTTTATACTTGTTGCCATGTCTCCGCTTACATGGCATACTTTTTCTTCATTTTTTAAATGTTTCACTTTTTCTACAACTGTCTAGGGTTTAATAGGCAGTATGGTGGCTCAGAGGTTAGCACTCTGGCCTTTGCAGTGCTAGGTCCCAGGTTCAAATCTCGGCCAGGACAATATCTACATGGAGTTTTTGAAGGTTCATCCCGTGTTTGTGTAGGTTTCCTCCAGGTACCCTGGTTTTCTGCCGCATTGCAAAAACATGCAGTTAGGCTAATTTGCTTCCCCCAAAAATTGACCTTAGACTGTGTTAATAACATATGACTGACTTAGGGTCTGGGGCCCTTGGAGAGACAGCTAGTGACATGACTTTGAACTTTGTAAAACGCTGCATATTATTATGGTGCTATTTAAATACTGTGCAATAATAACTGTTTTTCAAAATTCCTTTTCTCTCGCTCCTATTTTAGATCCAAACAAATTAAATAGCATCCCTCCCCCCAGTTTAAAACAGATCCAATTAAAAAGCTTTGGACATTCCTAAACAGGAAATGGGTCTGGATGTGAGTTTCCTCTCTCATATCCATAAAAGGTCCCCTAGTTTCCCCTAGGAAAAAAGCATGTTGCCCCCTTCGATTTTGGTCAAAACTAGACCCCCATTTACCCCCAACGAAGGTTCATTCCCACAACAAAACCCTTGTGTTGTTGGGTATGCAGGCAGGGAGTTTATTTGCAATCTGGAAGCCTTGTTTATTGAGGGAACCCCCAGATATTTGCCCCCTTATACCAGAGAATGAGTACAGGGGTCCATGGTACCCCTTACGCAGAAATGGTTAAAACTTCCCCTGTAAATAATGATACCACACATTTGAGCATGCTTGTTCTCTCATCTTTGGAAGCATAAATGTGTCCCTGTGTTTTGCCTCCATGAAACACTTTTGGAATAACAGTGTCACATAGTGGTATTCTTGCCAGTCTAATGTGTTGATTTTTTTGGGTGTACTATGCCAAGTAAGGAATGTTTTAGGATTTTGTGCATTTCATGTTTATGAGGCTTCAGTTCCACATTATGATAAATGGCAGCACACAATTTTGAAGTTTGTTTTCACTGTTTTGAAATAGGTTCTTGGTTTCCATTGGCATAATTTAATCATTTTGTTTTACTGTTAATATACACAGCTCCTCAGATACTTTGGTGTTGTGGTATATGCTTGGTCTAATCTCAGTGTCCTTTGTATTTGTTGTGCTGGCTGCCCTTGGCCCTGTTTTGTATCCAGCCTTCGTCAATGTAGCCATAATCATACTACACGTAATATTCTACCCAAACCATTGTGACTTGTGGTTAGGAGTGATAAATGTTCATTGTTACCTTTCTTTTTTGTCCTGCATGTTCAATCACACACGTGCTACAGGCATGCATCTACTTTTTGTTGAAATTGGTTGTCAAATAATTTTAACACATCTTTAACACATCATTAACACCTGTCTACAATGCTTTCTCAAACTGCAGGTGTGCACATGTGCATAGGCCTATATTAATTCCTTTAGAGAATTCTGTCTACTAAATGCTTGTTCTGTGTTAGTCCCCGAACAGCGAATATTCCATTTTTATCATATTAGTATATGTCAGCCATTTGCTCTAAGTACTTTATTCACATTTATTTTTTTTAAAAAAGAGATGAGTAAATCTGCTGCTCGGATCACCCATTTTAGGGATAATGTCATCCCTCCCGCCCACATTTTTGACACTGACTAAATGTCTTCTGTGAGCCCAAGTTTTTATAGAAAGTGGTTAGGTTAACTAATTTTGGAATTATTGGCTCTCATGGCTCACCTGACCAATAAAACTGTATGCACCAGTCATGATTTGACCGAATGGTTTCTTTGGTTTTGTTTCTATTTTAGCCCTTCCTATTATAATAACTGCAATGGGGAAACTAGACATATACAGTCGTATATGGGCAGCATGGTGACTCAGAGGTAAGTGCTCTGGCTTTTGCAGCACTAGGTCCCAGGTTTGAACCTCAGCCAGGACACTATCTGCATGGAGTTTGCAGGTTCTCCCCGTTTTTGTGTGGGTTTCCACATTCCAAAATTATGCAGTAATGGGCTACCCCACAAAATTGGCCTTAGACTGTAATACAGACATATAACTATGGTAGGGACATTAGATTGTGAGCTCCCTTGAGTGGCAGCTAGTGACATGACTATGGACTTTGTACAGCACTGTGTAATATGATGGTGCTATATAAATATTGTGTAATAATAATGGGCTCCTAAATCCAAGATTATGCCATAATTGAAAAAGGTCTGGCAGGCAAAGAAGTGATTCCTAGAGCCTCCACTAGAGATAAAGGCTCCCTTCTTCTCCTAGACAGGGCTGCGTGGTGTGGCAGAGCTGTTAGATCATTGTCTGGATGGACAGAAATAAAAATCCTTAGCCAAGTAAAACCCTCTATATCATTTATCAGTGTATGTAGCTGTTTTCCACGTAAAAACCATCTTTGACAAAAGACAAGAAAGCAATATGTACTTTCCGTGTTCTAACATGTCCTTTACTTTTATATGATTATATGATGATTGTCAAAGGCTTCTAATACTTGAGTGAACGATCACCAGCTGCAGTCCAGGCCAATTGACCAATTATGAATGATGGGTCCTGACATCATCAGTGGCAACATTCACATCAGCAGGAAGCTATGTGGGCATAACCACAGTTATCAGTATGAAACTGGGGCTTTAAGTTACATATTTTAAAATAAAGACTAAAATTAGGAAGAGGGGGTTGGAGTTGGAAATAAATTTTTACGACCATAGATCAGCTTTTAATCCACATTGCATGGTCAGCTACATACCATTTGTGTGTTTATAAAGTGTAATTTAAGGAGTTTTCCTACAATTTTTGTTATGTAATATCAGTATCCTTCAAAGCGCTCTTCCCCTTATTAAAGTCTATTCTGATTATGCTTTACTGTTTTTGATTGATGCAGACGTTCACAATTGAAATGTTTGTGGTATGCTGTCACAAAACATCTGTCACAGATAATTCCCAAAGCCAGTTTTAGCAGTGTCTGTTACTGGGTGTACTGTTTACTGTACTGTTAGGTTCCTTTAAAGGTATGCCCTAATTAGAACCACTGGGCTTTACACTTTTTTATACCAGTAGTTCATACTTACTAATGTTGAGACATCTAGTTGGATCAGAGACAGTCACACTTTACTACAAATTTAAAAGTTTTTTGTTATTATACATTCACCAAAAAACATAAAAAGATAGCACTAGTTTGATTTGCATCTGTTTTGGCCATCCAAAAATCTAATATATAATTTTACTGGTCCTACTTCGCTTTATCAGTTTAAAAAATCCAGACAAATTGCCCGGTCTATTTTTTGTTGATACAAAGCCTACAATACAGTCAAAAAAAATAGAAAGCACACTGTCCTAATTTTAAGGTTTTACACAGCAGAACATAATAAAAAAAATCACCTAAACTTACTTATATCTAACCAACACGAAACAGATTCCACTCTGTCCGTATTTACCAAAAAGGAGGCCAACATAGAAAAGAACGGTACACTCCATAATTCAATAGCATGTCGATCCATCTTTAGCAGCAATAATTGGAAGTAATAGTTTTTTTGCTTTCGTTCATTAACCCCCCTAGCGTTCTAAAAGTGTTCATTTTACATTGTAGGCCTATAATTCTTAGGTATAACTCACCGAAATATGTCCAATATTTAATAAATTTAATATTAAACTTTAAATAAAAAAACAAAAATCTGTTAAAAAATAGTTAAACATGCAATATAAATGTACAGTAGCTTGTATAATATGTATAATATAATTATATATATAAATTATATAAAGATTTCTTTGTGTTGGACTCAATACAGCTATTTTGTATTAAATCCAATACATTCATTATCTGAATTTCCCACCGATCCTTCTGGCCGCCCGGGAAACCCCGGAGGTCGTCTCCGCAGTCGATGGCTGGAGATCAAAGAGGAAGGACGTGTCCCCAGGACCTGTGGGGACCAGGAGGATGCCGGGGGACGTGGACCGAGTAAGGTGTTTTTTTTTTTTTAAGTTTAAAGTGACCCCGAGAGTGACTCGGGAAAATGCACACACTCGGGAATACCGTTAGGGGGGTTGAGGTTTGGAGGTATTTGTTTATTCAAAGCTCTCCTAAAGCAGACCAAAACTAAAATTTTTATCGTACATAAAAGGGTAGAAAACTTTTTTTATATAAAGTAAAAATTATATTCTTTTTTAGTGGAGTTAAATAACCTTTTTTAAAAAAAAGAAAGGAAAATCCCTTCCTCTTCTGTCTTTTTTGCTGTAGGAGATAAAGACAGAACTGAAGCGCAGAGACTTCTGGGATACTCAGGTCATGGATCCTAAAAAGGCTTCTGGCTGCTTCTTCTGCGAAAAAGAAAATGCCAATTTCATGCATGCGCATGAGCCTAAGGGCAAAGAAGATGGCGGCGCCTGGTGAAGGAGGATTCCAGGACAATGCGGGACCTGATCCAGAAAGTCTTTTCAGGGATCGATGGACCTGCGAAAGTAAAGGTGAGTGAGCTTTAGCTAGTTGCAAATATGGCCTCACCTTTGACTCTGGAACACTAAAACAGTAATAATGATTTTGGTTGACAGTTAACTTTAATGTATGTAGTAATACCTAAACTGTGCATGGAACATGAATTTTATCTTCATTTTTTCTAATATTTCTAATATAATTTCTGGAGAAAATAGATATGTGCTTATATATCAAACAGCTGCAATGAAGGTTAGAGCTACATAGTATTTATTCTCCCAATTCCAATATGGGCATTACGTAGTATATGTCAAATTTCTTTATCTCTGTTGATGGCCACATCTGGAACACCTGAAAGACACCTGAAAAAATACTTACACTCATGGAAAGAATTTCCTAGTGGGAAATGAACCCTGGATCATGGGACTGCATGTCAAACGTCACACATATGTATGAAAGAATGTACAGTATGTAAACTACTTCACTGGGGGTTTCTAAGCTATGTGGATCACCATAGGATATAACAAACATGTAAAATGGTTGGTATTGTTTAAAATTATAATAATAAAAATAATAATAAAAACCATGTGAACCTTTAGCAGTTTGAGCAGCCGGAGCTGCAGTACCAGAATTTAAAATTGAATATTTGAATATTTGAATTGAATACTAATTTGCCACTGCACAACACGGTCTCTCTTATAAAGTGTTAAATTTGGGGAATTAACACCATGTAATGTAAGAAAAACCTAATACAGGCATATGATACATTTATTTTAGGTGCTACATTATTACGCAGTGCAGTGAATTTTACACTAAATGCTCCTTTGCCTTCTGAAATATAAAAAACAAATGCTAAAAGTGAGCTTTTTAACCAAGATAACAAATCCCTGGATCACTGTAATGGAATGGATGTTGTGAAATTGTTTATCACTAATATTATGATTAGTTTAATCACAAGTACTTACAGTACAGTGCTTGATGCTGCTAGTTATCTTGTTTTCAGTTGGGGGAGGAATATAACGAAGCAGGAGAATGGCAACTTTGCAAACAAATCTGATTTACTATTATTATTAATAATATTATTAAACAGGATTTATATAGCGCCAACATATTATGCAGCGCAGTACATTAAATAGGGGTCGCAAATAACAGACAGATAAAGACAGTGATACAGGAGGAGAGGACCCTGCCCCGAAGAGCTTACAATCTAGTAGTATTTACTAAAATGTTTTCATCTGCACATGGCTGGGTATTCAAAGTGAACAGGATTTTTTTTTCATAACTAAAGTAACTTTTCATTAGATGATTTTTCATCTTCATTATTAAAGTAACGCAGCAACATAAGCTGGTGTAATAAACTTAAAATTTAACTCTAAAAATGGTGATTTTAAGCACAATAGATAGTATAAAAATCTTGACTCGAGAGTTGTATAAATTTTAGAAAGCTTAGACAGCCAAATAATATTTTCCTGGGCTATGCTGTACTCTTCTCTCAATACTCCAGATGTTTCCCTGACAAGGAGCGATTTTACACCCTAGGACTAACATATTGGATGACAGGTTCACTTTACAACCAAATAACTCTTATTACTTTAATTGCACATTGGAGTAGCGCTATTACAACATTTGACTTGGTTTGGTTTAACTAGAAATGTATCCTGACTTTGTGCTGACTGAGGAATTCTTCTAACAAATGAGCTGTATTGATTAGGGAGAAGTCTTCTACTCACAGCACATGAGGGGATTAAATATAAAACCAGAAACTACTACACAACCATGAAAAAAATAACACTCAAATACACACCTTTACACGGCTCCATCTGCTATTTGGCCACATGGATTAGCAACTTTCAAACCAGAACAGTTTGGCACAGATCCCACATTTTGACTCCCGTAACACACAGTATGTATTCTCTGTAAATTAATATAAATATTAATATTTATATATATTAGTAATATATATATATGAAGAAACCGGTATTTTAGGCTAGTTTTTCAAAATACAAAAAAAAAATCTGCAATCACATAATAACATAAATTCAGTTTTCATACTTCATATACATAAAACCGTCTATTTATAAAGCAGTGACTCTGACACATTCTGGTGGAGAGTCAATTACTGCCATTGAAACACAAACACCTATACGATTCTCCACCACATTTTGGACCTGATTTACTAAAGCTCCCCAAGGCTGGAGAGGATACACTTTCATCAATGAGGCTGGGTAATCCAGCAAACCTGGAATGGATCTGGTCCAGGATTCAAAACATTTGCATAAAAAACATAGCAAATGACTAGAAATCCATTCCAGGTTTGCTGGATTACCCAGCTCCAGTAGTACAAGTGTATCTTCTCTAGCCTGGGAGAGCTTTATTAAATCAGGTCCAAAGTGTCAGAGAATGCCAGATTCACTGCTTTATAAATAGACCCTAAAGATTGACTTTATGGGGAGATTTCGTACTAATCTTATCTACCTAATATGATGGCCCTGATTTATTAAAGTTCCCCACGGCTGGAGAGAATACACTTTCATCAGTTGGGTGATCCAGCAAACCTGGAACAGATCTGGTCCAGGATTGAAAATATTTGCTAACAAATACCCTGAGTTTTAGGAAATCTATTCCAGGTTTGCTGGTTACCTAGCTTCACTGATGAAAGTGTATTCTCCCCAGCCTTGGAGAACTTTAATAAATCAGGGCCGATATCTCTGACATGCACTGTGATTATATCATCTCAGTGTTTATTAAGCATTATTACTTTTGGTATTACTTGCAAATTAAGATTTTCTACTTATCAATGCTATCATTTTACAAATCTTTTTAAATACCCCTATCTCAGAAATTGTATAAGGTTTGGTTTAATGAAAAGCTTTTACTTGTGTGTATCAATCTATAAATGTGTTATATTGGGAATGGACAACAACCTAAAAAAATTAAGTTAAAGCTTCATTCCAGGAAACAGCTACATATATTTCTCCAGCAGTATGTTGCAGAGGATTACAGGTGGCTAACATCACAATGGCCTTAGCTACTCATTCTAGTTGTATGATAAATTAATGTGATCATTTTCTAATGAATACAGTAACTGAAATAAATGGTGTTTTTATATCTGCCAGGAATTCAGCTATAAATTTATAAAGCATGTTATATCTAAAGATAGCCTTACATACCTATTCACATGGTATACTAACCTAAATTAAATGCACATGTTCATAAAACAATTACAGAAACGTCATAAACTGTTATTGGCGCCTACCTCATTCACATTCATAAAATGTCATATCACAGATGAAAATAACCATAAATGATTTTAGGGACAAGTGGTTGCTGAAGCCACTAGCTCTCCTTTTACATTTGCATGATTATATAACTGACTACTCCCCTCCATTGTTATTTAAACATGAGCAACCCAAATGGTTCTGGGTCCTGAGAAGCGGGTTGCAACTCCAGTCCACTAGGGCCACCTACAGGCCAAGATTGTCATATAACAAAGAACATTTCTGAATCTTTATAAACCATATTTTACTTAATTTACTGCCTATTAAAGAAATATTGAAAATGTCTTTTGAAGACTGGAGTTGGACAGTCCTGTTCTAGAGAGAATGAGAAGAAGAAATTTAATATTCCCAAAGGCAATTGAAAAGACTGAAAAAACATAACGTTGTCAGCAGAACGACCTATGACTTATCATTATCTCTTCATTTATTTATTAGTACTTGGCATTTAAAAAAAATTGGTGTCATTACTTCTCTATATATTTGTGTTTCCTTTTCTTGCTGCCTTAATGATGTTATGAATGTCTTGGACCTCTTTCTCTAAGTTTGTTTAAATGATTTGAGGAAATAATTAGGGAAAGAGTTGTTTATGCATTCATAGTATGCCTTCACCATTTCATAAACTTAAAAATAAAAAGGTATAAATAAAAGCTCTAAAATCATTGTATGCTAATGGAGATACTGCTATAGTTATTCACAAATGCATAGAGATATTTTTGGAAACAACTGTTACTTGTATAACTTTTATTCTACATTAATTATTTCTAATAAAATCTAATAAATATGATAGCTAGTAAAATGAGGTATAGTAATGCAAACTAGTTACACTGTCAGTCTGTTTAAATTATCTACAAAGAGCAAAGAGTAACAATGCCATGATAAATAAAATAGTAAAATAATACTTAACAATAATCAGACCAGTAAATGATTAGGCCTACTTGGCTGCCATAGATCGCTGTACTTTGAATATTGCTCTTTGTCTTTTAGAAAAGCCTTATAAGTAATAAAAATAAATCTCAGTGAATATACTTAGCATGCCAAGTGAAAATAAATACAAGTGTGTTTTTGTTGCTTTGTAGAAATGTGTAGGAGGTAAACCTCCTCCAGGTTATTTAATGGAAATGTTATGAAAAAGGATCTTTCAGTTCTCTCATTTAATGTTGAATAGATGGAAAACTATTTGCCTATTATATAAAATGATTCCCAAGCAGATGAAATTGTATTGCATGGAGAAAACATGGAAATTAAACAATAAATGACAAAGATTTAAATAATATAAACCCAAACATATTTTATAGGAATAATTTTGGTTGTGTCCTGGGCAGTTTGTATATTTGTCATTAGGGACACTATCTGCCTGCTACAGACCCAAATAAAATATATTGGTGTTTTGTCTTTTAAACCATATGGCCTTAAAGTCTATATGTGTGTGGGGAGAAAATATTAAACTGAAAGCATTTCTGTTGCTTACCATAGAACCAGCACTGCATCCACCCCCCTTCACTTCCTCACCGGTGCTGACACCTTCACCCAGTCAATTCAGTGGGGGGCCCCGAGTCAGTTCTACGCAGGGGACAACTGTTGGCTACATATGCCACTAATTCCCAGCACTTAGATATACAATAATCATTCACAGCTCCATGTACATTTTACAGAACATTGTGAACAGATTATCTTATTTTATTGTGAAAAAAAACATTGCCAATCCTTTCTGCAATTAAAGGTCTGTCAGCTTGCTATTTTTTGTTTTTAGGATTTAGTTCCACTTTAATTCATGCATTCTTCTGTATATAAGTAATAATCAAGAAAAAATATGGACAAATATTATGACCATGACCTGGTTAATATTATTAATTCAACAACTTGATTATATCATAATTACCTGAAAAGTTGTATTTATTACTTGGTAAAAGTTGGCAAAGCCTTACATTAATAGAATGTTAATGCTGAATTCAGCATTTTAAGGTATCCCCAAACCTCCCAGGAGCATAAGTAGTAGTCCAGTCCAGTGGAATAACATCCAGAGGGACCAAATATTTAAGAATGTCTCCCTGCAATAATGTAAACTGGAGGTATGATACTAGATTAGCATTATATAATTTCTTGTTTGAATCCACATAGCCAATGTAAGTGGGAAAGGGCTATTCCACAGAAGAGAGATACAGGATTTAGCAGCTGTCAACAAGCATGTTTTACTGGCCCAGGTATAATGATAAAGTAGGAATAACGCTGGGTATTTCAGATTATTTTATGGTGTCTGTTGGCACAGGAGGTAAAACTCTGTAGTACCATGGCTTAGTGATCTGCTTTGTGACTCCACTGGGGGTAAGTCTAGCAGAAGTCTGTGTGAAGTAAACTCCAAGACATTAGAACAGTAAACTTCAGCAAGCACAAGAGGTTTTTCAGCTAACAGTTCTGTCTTTCACACATTGGATCTGAATTATTGAAACTCTGCAAGGCAGTAAAAGACAGACTGTCATGGGAGAACCTGAGTCATGGGAGAACCTCCAGCAAACTTAGAATGGATTTTTTTTCAATCATTTGCTATTACTTAGCAAATATTTTCAATCCTGGTCTAGATCTATTCCAGTTTTGCAGATAGTCTATCTTCTCCAATCTTGAAGAGCTTTAATAAATCATGCCCACTGCATCAGAATAACTAGTTGCATAGGGAGGGTCAGGGCAGCAGAAATGGGGAAAATTGGGCTGGATGATCCTTGTAGTCCAAGTGCTTGTTTTTTGGAAGTCACAATGCACAGAGAAATTGGAATAAAAGCTTCCAGCACAGGAGAGGGCTAGCTTCAATGGTGCAAATAGAAGGGTAAGGCTGGAGTTCAACTTTAGCAATTAATTCACTCATATTAGTAGCTTCTTCTGCTGGAGTTCCCTTAGTGCATTTAGGTTTGTTAATACCCATGGCGCAGTATAGTTTCTGTGTACCAGTGTATCCAGGGTGCTCAGCAAAGGTATAGTTCAAAGGAGGAGTACAGCACAACAAATTATTTCCTAATTACTTTAATTAAGAAAGAGCGAATAGCCCCAGCCCATTAAATTTATTATAAAATTAGCTGGTTGTCAAGCTGTTGTTTTTGTCCAAGGACAATGCACTATTTGGGAAATGAGCTTCCCAAATCACACTAGATTGGCTAACTATATACATACTATAAACATTCATTAAAGCTGTAAGCTATGCTATGGGTACTTTTGACACTATTAGGATACAGGTAATCCTCGGGTTACATATGAGATACGGACTGTAGGTTAGTTGAATTTGTATGTAAGTCGGAACAGATACATTATTTAATAAATGCAAATAGGACAGATTTTGTCTCATCATATTATTAGGTAGCGTGGTGTCAGTTACTGTAAAAAATCCTCACTGTGAGTTAATCACAAACAAAGCAAAAAAAAAAACTTTATGGAGCTACAAGATGTTACAGATCATCTCAGCTCTTAGGATCACCCAAATCCTCAGCTGTGTTTAGCAAAATATTACTTCTGCAAGTTATGCAAACTGACCCTCCCCCCATCAAGCCTCCGTACTGCACAGGAGAAAGCAGGGAAGCCCCATTCGTATCTAGGAGTCGTCTGTATGTCAGATGTCCTTAACTCGGGGACTACTTGTATATAGAGTAAGCTACTTTGTTTACAACCTGGGTTCGTAGCAAGTGAAAGATCAACTGTGTTAAACAATGTTAGGAAAAGGAAAATATAAAGTTAAGCAACACCTCCTATTGATGCAGTGTATTCATTTATCAGTAGTTTTTACTCAATTTTAGATTTTGCTTGGATTTCCAGATGATGAATCCTGTATATATAATAAATGTTTCATCATGCTGGTTGCCAACCAAATCTGCATTTTTGCTTCAAGTGCAAGAGGTCAGTAGTTGATCTGTTGGATATGTTCAATAAGTTGAATATATTTTTACATTCTTGAAGCTGTAGCTGATCTGGAAATCTGGAAGAAAAATTCAGTTATTATTCACACAGTTTTATCATTAATTTTTTGAGTTGCCAGTAAGACAGATGTTCAGAAGAGAATTTTAATGAGTCACTTGGCATTGGTGTCCTTTGACAGCTGCAGTCTAGGTTTCCACTAGAGAATCACTGTATTTAGGATGCTGGAACATAATTTCTTTGGAGGATATAGTAGTTACATTACAAGGTTTTGAATCAGAAGCCAAAAAACAATGTTGTTGCCCTCTCTGTGCTTCTTCAAGATAACAGTAACTAAATATGTAATAACTTTACATGTTTCAGCCCACTCTACCTTTGAAGAAAGACAATGTAGTAAAAAAAAAGAACATTACTTTTAGAAGAATTTTCATTTTATTAGTAGGACTCAACACACATTGAATACCTTGTTTTAAAGTTTAGTATGGGAGTTGGGGAAAAAATTCCAGTCTCGAATAATTACAATCCAATATGTTCCTGTTTGTTGAGTGGAAAAATAATAATGGAAAGGAATGTCATGCCTAGTGGTATACAATGTCCATATGCACACAAATAGGAAAAGGCATGTTTTGCTTGTGAAACAAAGCAGGTGGCACATGTAATGCTTCTAATAATCATAACGTCAGTATTAAAAGACAGGAACCAGCACTTGATTTAGATACAATGGTCTTAATTTATTAAAGCTCTCCAAGACCAGAGAGACTATATTGGGATAACATGGGTGATCTAGCAAACCTGGAATGGATTTCTTTAAAATGATTTGCTTTTTGTTAGCAAATGTTTTTTAAACCTGGACCCCAGATCCATTCTAGGTTTTCTGGATCACATATTTTCCTATGATAGTCTATTTTCTCCAGTCTTGCTGAGTTTTATTAAATCAGGGCCATTGCATCAATATCTTTACAACAAGGTAACATAAGGACATTGGGGTTGGGGTTCAGTTCATGCCCCTAAACCTCTTCCTTGGGTAGGATACTATATGTAGCATCTCCCCCGCTGCAGCCTATGGAGAATTAATTGGGCAGTGGGTTGTTCAATACTGCAAAATGTAAAAAAATTATGCAGTTGCTGGAACCAGTGCAGTGGTATGTGTGGCTGAGAGTTTGACAAGGTCCCAGCCGCCAGGACCCACACAGAAACATTTGTTCCCGTAGCAAGTCTGAACCTAGTCTTATTGTTTTACTAATTTTACCAATTTTCAGACTACTCCCCACAGTATAAAATCGAAAGAGGAAGGACCTTACACTGACCCCGAAATACACTAACAGACAAGTTCTTTTCTCCAGATGATGAGTAATTTGGCACATTTATGGTCTAACTGAAGCCAAAATTTAATAAGGCAAGTTTTAAAACAATCATGTTGATTAGTGGTAATTATTACTATTGCCTTTGGAACTGAACATTAAAAAATAAATTAGAAAAAACATTGTTTAGCCGTTCTTAACTATAGCTGCAAACATTTCTCAAAATCTCTTTAGTTTCCTGGTGACAGATTGAGATTTTATAACTGATTGAGATTTTTTGCTCACCACCTACTTAGTTTTAAGTACTGCCTCCTCGTGAACACATATTTTTTCCCCATGAAGCAAGGGTGGTTAAAAATGTAGTCTGGCATCAATTTTTCCCTCTTTGGTTGTCACATGGCAACATATGATTGATCTTACCACTGACTGATTTTAATGATGAAAGGAAATGAAATGCATTGGAGTGTACAAGCACATTTATTTCTAAAACATGTATTCTGTCCAACACTTTATATGCACTGTATGTATTCACTGATTGTAATTAGATAAATTTGTCTTGTTTTAATTTGGTTTAAAAACAGATTTGAAATCTACCAAAATACATAGAACACATTCAATAAAAAGAACTGGCCCACTGTCTCAAATGATAATAAAGTGGACCTAAACTTAAATTTTTACTTTACATAAAAGACCCTTTTAAATTGATGAAGCACCTCCCTTTCTGTCTTGATCGCCGTGGCATACCTACGTCACGCGTTAAAGGATCCTGGTCATGCGCAGAAGGGGCATTTTCCTTTTATGAGGGGAAAGATATGTCAATCTCAAGCATGCGCAGTGAGATTCCCCCCCCCTTTTTTTACAGCAGGTTACATCACCCGAACTCGTGCTTGCGCAGTGCCAGGATCAGGTGACGTAGCTATAAGAAAGAAGAAGAAGGCTGAAGATGGTAGTCCTGCACGTGAGGACGAAGGAGAATTCCAGGACTTTTCCAGCACGATCGAGGAATCTACGATCAAGGTAATCTACGATCAAGGTGATTTTTTTTTCTTCAGTTTAGTTCTGCCTAAACATGATAATTATAAATAATGATGATATTGCAGATAGTAATATTTGGTGAAATGCAGGTGATGTGTCACCTGGATTGGTTACCGGATACTGATTTGGTTTATAAAATACATTTGGAGGTTGTTGCTAGCATCAAGCATTTATCAGCAAAAAGGAAACAAACGTCAATTTAACTGTGAAAACAACAATTAAAGGCACTGTTAAAAGGTATAGGGAATAAAACTGGAAAAGATTTGTTTCTTTTTTGCCAACCTCACTTTGCTGACTCAACATGAGTACTGGGAAAATGTATTAGCTGGTTAGTCTGTGGTTATGTGATTTAAATGTGTAAGGTAAAATGAACAGTGAAACCCTAGCATGCGTTTTGACATTGAAAGGGGGCTATGGAAAAAATGGTAATTTTTTTGGTTGATTATAATTTATATTGGAAATTACACTGGTCCAGATCTATTTTGTTTTGTGTGTGTAAGGTGAACAATATAGGTTATAAAGAGAAACAACAGCTGAATTTGTTAGCTTTCATGTTGCCATACTCTAATTGAAAACTTAAATGAAGCCCTTCAGAACAAAAAAAAACAGAAATAAGAGGTGTGCTAGAGAATTCATTAGTGACTCCACTTAAGCATTCAGCTATCTCTGTGTGATTTTAAGTTAAGCTCCGCACATACCCAACAAACTTTGTTGACCATTTATTTATTTATTGCATAACCAGAGGTATTTATAGACTGGATTTCAAGTGGGTGGCAGAGCAGTCAGTCCATTTTTTTCACCAGAGCTGGTTCTGAGAGTTAAGGACTAGTTGGTTCAATCATGCAGTGTGTGCAAATAACCTATTTTTGACATTACAATGCTACTGCAGTCTTCTGGATCCTGGGAAGACCCTCCGACTGTCAATAAAAAGTATCCACATCACCCATGCAATGACATTGAAACCTGTAGAAAGACTTGAACATAAATTAATATATTTTAGGCGTTTTTTTTCTTTTTCTGGGAGCGCAGAGCCTCCCGGGACAACTACATCACGTATCCCGGGAGGCTCTTGGGTGCTCCTGTAAGCTCGGGCATGCACAGAAGGAGCATTTTTGCCCAAATAGAAAAATTTGCAGATCTCACACATGAGCAGTGAGATTGGCACATTTTTTTTATCCTACATCACCTGATCTTGCACCTGGGTTGGGTGACGTAGGATGAAGAACCAGGAAGAAGAGGAGAAGATGGCAGTGCCTGGAGCGCCGGCTCCGGGATGGATGCCGGGACGATGCAGGACCATATGCAAGACCCCCCCAGATGGATCGGACTGTCCTGTGGGATTAAAGATAAGTCTATTTTTTTGGCCATTTTTGAGTTTACTTCCTCTTTAAATGAACTGCATATAAAAATTGAAACACTGCTAAGCTGAATGTGTTGAGTGAAAGTCCATGCAGCCTAATCACTGGTAGTCAATAGTCTCCTTTGTAAGATGTGTTTCTTGTAAACAGCTACCATAATTTTATGGTGTATAATAAAAGGAAAACATTTTTAACACTTTAGTTTATAATTTAGCCCTCTAACATTCCAAGAAAGAAAACACCTTTCCATTACTAAATAAAATTACATAAAGTAACAAATTCTACGCCCAATATTACATTAACAATAATACCCTCTGTGATGTAGAAGATGTAACATATGACAGTGACTCAAAATGGACAATTCACAAACAAAACTGGTAAATAAGGCTAACTAGCACTGGGAAATAATCCCTGGATTTGCCAGACATTTGCCTTAAAAAATAAGGAATAAAGACACAAAAAAACATTACTATACTTATATCACTCAAGTCAGTAAAGAGAAGGAGGGACTTTTTTCCTCTTCATTTTACACTATTCTTGCAAATAAACTAAAAACATTTTTTCAATTCTTACAAAAAACATTTACCCAATTTAGCCAAACAACAGTTTTCTATAAATGACCATCCTATTTTATTAAATACCATTAAAATCAAACATAAAACATGAAGAAAAAATCAATATACAATTGCACAGAACCTCCTATTGGGGTTTACAATGTTTTCCACGTGTTTCATGGAATAAATCCGCTCCCTCAATCATAAAAAATGCAATTAGTTCTTTCTCAAGTACAATATTATTGTTCACAGCACATTTAAATCAATACAAATCATTGTCACATATGAATGTACCTGATGTATGCGAACATGCAGACCCTCCTAACAGGATGGATTGAGGAGTAGATGGAATAGCAGCAAAAGAGTTATTTTTCGAGAATGTTTATTCATTGATGTCATGGATCTAATAAAAGAATATGTGTAAAATGTAATCATTTTCTATTTGTACTTTAATAAAATAATTCATTGTATTATCACCTATACACAAAAATCCATATGCCCGTGTTCATACTTTATAATTTACTTATATGCACCATAAAACCCCTCCTAACTTCCTTTTTTATTTCTACCTTATTTTATCTATAATTCTTAGTGCTTACTTTTAATGTATGGCTGCTTCCTTCTAATTACAAACCTGCTTGCTTTTCTATATTAAGATGTCTTTTGATCTTGCTATACCAAGTCCTGTAGTAATGGTGTCCCACGTGTAGACTGGTATCCTTATATCTAATCAGTTGCTCTATATAATGTGCTTGCCAGAAGTCACGTGGGCCAGACACTGGCCGCATGATGTCAGCTTGATTTCCTTAGTAATATCATACAAATTTAGGATATTTGGGCGTTTTTCACTCCGGGTAAGGAAAGCGGCGTCTTTCTCTCTGTGGATCACGCCCCCTACCTCCAACGTCCTTAGACTAGGGCAGGCATCGCAAATCAGGTGTTTTTTCTTTTATTTCAAAATACATTTTCTTGTGAATAGGTGATCGCCAATTAATTAGTACCATTGCTATTGAGTCTTTCCCCAATTACTCCAGATAGACCAGTGGTTGCCAACCTTTTCTGTCCCGCGGACAACTAAATTCACCAGCTCCCAACCGCACATGCATGAGGAGCCCAGTGTCACTCAAAGGGGGAGAAACCTTCCACAGAGTTACATCATTACGACATAACCCCGCCCACTCTCCCATTACAGATCTGAGCCTGCAATGGGAGAGTGGGCGGGTTGTGTCCAGGGACACAGCCAGCCCACTTCCCCCAAGCCTGGGAACTGTACTGAGGATGTGGTCCAGAGCTCTGGCCAGTACGTACCCCAGTGGGGTCCTTCTCCTGACCTTCTCCTGGGGGTGCACCGACCAGAGCCGCAGACCACCAAAATTTTCTCGCGGACCACCAGTTGGCAACTGCTGAGATAGACAATTATCGCCACTGTCAGTTATTCTTGGCCATATCAATCAATTACTGCCATCACTTTTGCTTCTTTTGCCATTGTTATAAATAGATAGTTTTAGCCAATATTAATGTTTTCATTGACTCTCAGCTGATGGTTCAGCATGTCTGCACAACAAATACCACATATACAAAATGTTTCACTAAACCATTTTCTTTTGGTTTTATGATTAATAAGTAATGTTCAATATATTAGTCAATCTATATCAACATGTATTCCCACAGTTAGTATATTGTCCCCCAAATGGATTATATTGTGATGAATTTTTTACATATTATTACCTATCGATTTTCATGTACTTATTCTATAAAAGATTATTGGTTATTGGTTATTTATTGCTTAAACATGATTTTATAACCATAACACATACATATTTCTCAATGCAAATAATTGTGTATCCTGTGGGGTTTAGCTGGACAAACGGTAGGCAACTAGCAGGACTGGATGCCAAATCAGGGTTTATTGCAAAAAAACAACAACAAAACAATTGTCCCAACAGGGTGGCTTAACTTCAGCCAGTTAAAGATCAAAGACATAAACAGTTGTCTCTAGCTGTCCTGGGAACTATAACAGTCCAGTTCCAACAAAAATGCAAAAAAATCAACTAGGTCACCTTGTTTGTAGAGTCTTGTCTCTCTCTCTTTCTCTTTCTTTCTCAGGAACACTGTGTAGAGGAAGTTTCTCAAGCCCCCTCCAGTAGAGTCTCTTTTCCTCCCCTTGCTCTCTGGCAGCCATTCCCTTTTTACTCCCTCTGGGAGCTGCACCTGGACTCTTCTCCAGCAGAGGGGAAAACCCGGGATGGCCTGCTAGAACAGCCACACTGCAATCCCTGGAATTTAGAGCATTGAGATCAGCAACCTGCATGGCGCATATCTGCCCTCTATTACCTTTCCTGCTGGTTGCCTACAATGCATTATTATACATTGATTTTATATTTTTCATAACGAATAACATGGTCCTATATTTGTCCCATTGGGGGCAAGAAAAGATAAAGAAAAAAAGAGAATAATGGAAAGAAAGAACAAAAGAGAAGAAAAGATTAGTAATTTTCTGCTATAGAAATTTGAAGCTCAATATTTCATTGAGACCTGGGTAGTTCGTTGCATTTAACCTATAGATCCACTTGGTTTCACTTCCCTGTAAAATAAGTCTGTCCCAGTCACCTCTTCTTGGATCACAAAAAATCTGTTCTAGGGCTATAAATTCTAGCTTTTTGATGTTAAAGTTGTGGCAAGTTCTTATGTGCAGACTTAAAGGTGTAACTATTTTTCCATTTTTTATTGCATATTCATGTTCATAAATGCTTCGTCTGAATTCTCCTTTAGTGTTGCCAACATAGAACTGGCCACAACTGCAGAATGCTAAATATATAAATGCCCTAGGATTTACAATTCACTTTTTGTTTTAATTTTGGGATATTTTTAGGGGTATTTTCATGTGATCCTCTCTTTTTTAAATCCAATTGCATTGTTTACATGCTCCACATGGATCAGTGCCTCCTCCATTTTCCATATATGGCGCATCCCATTTCCCCCCATAATGGCTATGTACCAATTTGAACCAGAACAATGGTAATTTTCTTATATTATTTTTGGGTAGCCCCTATATGTTATTTAAAATTGGGATCTGCCATTAAAATCGTGCATAATTGATTACAAAAATCCCTTATTTCTTGATGTTGTGCTGAGTATCTATATATCCTAATGTTCTTATTTTCTGATGAAAATACTATTTGTGACCTACCTCGTTTCTTGACCTTATTGTAAGCTTTTTTCAAGGTGGTTCTGTTATAGCTTCTCTCTAGTAACCTATCTTGTAATTCTTTTGCCGCTAACTCAAAATATTCACTTTTTGAGCAATTTCTCCTTATTCTCAGATATTGAGAGAAGGGTATGCTCCTTTTAAATGGCTCAGGATGTCCACTTTTTGCTGATATTATGGTGTCTCCCGCGGTTGGTTTACGGAAGAGTTTTAAGGATAAAGTCAAGTCAAAGTTTATCAAAATGTCTTTATCTAAAAAGGAAATGGAGGAACTACTGTATTGTATGAATTCACCCAGATTCTCTCAAATCATCAATATACCTCTGCCACAGTAGTACTCTCTTCCATCCCCCCAGGTACAGGTTGGCATAGCTCGGGGCACAGGATGTCCCCATCAACATGCCCTTTACCTGAAGGTATGTATTGTCATGAAAGGTAAATACATTCCAAGTAAATATATATCTCAATAGTGAATGAATGTATTTTGTTTCTGAATTGTTTGACTTGTTTCCTTTAAAAATGTATTGATTACTGAAATACCTTTGTCATGTGGTATGCTTGAAAACAGGGCTTCAATATCAAATGCTACAAGTAAACAGTTATTTGGCACAGTAATTCTTTCCAGTGCTTTCAAAAGGTCAGGGGTGTCCTTTAGAAAGGAGGGAAGCCCATGAACAAATGGTCTGAGATAATTATCCACTGGTTGACTAGCTTGTGCTGAAATACTTCCAATACTCGACACAAATGGACGTCCTGGAGGATCCACTAGACTTTTATGTATTTTTGGCAACAAGTAAAATGTTGGTAGTTTAGGATCTTCATTGTTTAAGTAGTTGAATACCTCTTTCTCAATTATGCCTTCGGTTTTTGCTGGTATAATTAGGGTATAATATTTGTGGTAAAATTCCTGAACTTGTAAAGGCTCTGTTTTTCTATACCATTCCTGGTTTTTCCCACACATTTGCCTGTGGTGTTCATTATCAAGAATTACCATGTTTCCCCCTTTGTCAGATAGTTTTGCTATAATATTCCTGTTTGATTCCAATTTCTTAAGTGCCTCAGCCTGGGCTTTTGTTAAGTTTCCTTGCCATTTTTGATGTTTCTAATGTATCAATCACTTGTGATACTTGTTGGATAAACGTAAGAATGGTTAAGTTCTGTCTGATGTCAGGGTAATGATTTATATTCTTATCTATTTTAAACAGATTTACATTCTTTTCATCTCTCAAATTCATAGGCTCATTCTGTTCAGGGAAATCTTCAGTATTACCCTCTTCCCATAGCTCCATTAGATTCCTTAGTATTCTAAATTCCTCAATATTATAAGCCTCACATCTTTGTTTAATAAGATCTTCAATTTCTGCTTTTTTTTATCAAAAAGTACTCTATAGAACAAATTTCTATCAAAAAGTCTTTATTAAAGTCGAATTTATCAAGTTTATTTAAGGGGCAAAAACTCAAGCCTAGCTTCATTATATCTAATTTATTATCTGATTGAGTATATTTTTGGTTTATAACACTTAATTGTTGTTGTTGGGGATCTTGTGTACAAATGTTGTGGAATTTAGGTTTCTGCCTAAAAAAGGTGTCATGGGCAATGTTTGTGCAGAGGTTGCCCCTTGATTTGGATATCCCATCGAGGGGGAAATCTCCATTGTCATTTTGTGCTTTTTTGGGGAACCAAATCTGTTCCAATTGATGTGATAGTGTCATTTGACTGTGATAGTGTCTGAGCAGTATCATTCATATGTGAACTGAGCACACTCCAGAAATATCATTGTGCAAAACTTGTATAACATTATTGCATCGTTATACAGTTTGTAATATAATATTTGTACAGTTCGTTGGGTTACTTACTATACTTGCACCTGATGTACAAATGGCTGCATGAAAAGATACTGATGTTTCTTTATTACATTTATAAATAGGTAACAGTCAAATGATTGGGACAGAAGTGGAAGAACCACCCTCAGTATTTGCCAATACTGGCATCTTACAGAATCAAACTAGCATTGCTGCTCAGTTTTAGTTTTTCTGTTCCTGGACATGTTTGCTGTGTTACAAGTATTGCTGTTTATCAGCTAGTGTGATCAATTTATCGATAATGCAAATTAGTCCTAAATAGGACTAGAATGGATCTGCCCAGTATGTGTTTTAACCCAGTGTGCTGACAATAGCGTATTTACAAGGTGGGTGGGAATCAAGGATTGAAGCACATCTCTCCCCCATTAATCTCAGAATGCTTTCCCGCTGCCGGGCACATATTGAAGGACATACCACTCCTCCCTACCACCACGCCTCCTCACCAGTCCACAAGGCTGGGCTCCCAAGCACCAACTCCAGATGACAGCATGTCTACAAAGCAAGCTGATGCAGAATATTGAAAAATGCAATAAATGAACAGTACCTATCCATTGCTGGGCTGAGTTTCCAAGTCCACGTGGCTGAAAATCAGTGTACTTACAGGGTGCATAAGTTAAGAAAGAAGAAATAATGCGACAGTTCAAAAACACATCACATCACATGACCCCCCCCCCCCCCCCCTTCCTCAATGTAAGTTTTACCATATTCAGCAATCTATATGGTTTATCTATTGCAGGGAAATTATGCACTTTGCTAAGAAAATAACCTAGACTCCTTTAGTAAATCCTTTCATCTTTTCAAATGTTTTTTGTAAAGCTTCAAAAAAAAATTTTAAAAGAAAGAATATCACCAAAAACCACTAAAAGGTCACAGTTGTGGTAAGGTAAGCTATCCCACAAGTACTAGAATTTGACATCTTAAGAAAAACCTAAATATACCTACATATAAAAATATACTTAAATATAAGTATACTTAAATATAGCCAATACCCTGCAATATGTATGCAATTTATGCTATGCAAAGCTTCGTAAAATGGGGCCCAGATTTTTTAATGAGGTCCTTTAGGCAGCAAAATACTTTCCTGTTTGCTGTTTCAATAAAGGCTATGTGATTCTCATTTTTGAAGATGGTTATTTACATTAATTTAGCAGGGAGCATTGTCTGAAGCTTCCCTATTAGCCATCAATACTCAAGTGAAGGCAGCTTTTTCATAGCTAAGCCTTATGTTATGTCTGTAATTTTGCTATATGGTGTTGTAAGATCTTACAGAGTAATTTGGCATGTTATAACTAAGTTTTCATCTTCTGAGGAAAACTTAGAGACTCCTTAATATTGCTTGTCATTTTGCCTTCACCCACCACTCCCTAATCCATGACCATTAGGAAGTGCTTTTCTTGACTTTGTGTCCCTAGAGCGTCATCTGTCGATCTCCACTTGCATGGAAAGGATTCAGCATGAAATGCTAATGATTATAAATTGAATAGAAATAAAATGATATTACTAATGGTAGAAATGCAAATCTCCTTCTATAGCTACATAGGTAGCATACTGTATGTGTTCATACCGGATACTAACCTAACACTTTTATTCCAGTTACCAGAAATGGATGTGTCTATTTCTCCATGAGCGTGCTAGTTCTGTTTTCTTCATAGAGAACATTACATCACTTCTATAATGAAAAACAGGACATAGCCTAACATGAAAAATTAAACCATTGAATGTCAGTAAGCTTTAAAAAGATGATTCATGTGAACTGCATATAAAAAGAGAGAAAATATCAAAAAGTATTTCTTTGCAATTTAAAATAGTTCAATTAAATGTCATTCACTTGATAAATGGATCACTTTAACTGAGCCACTGCACCAGTGAACTTCATTCTTGAAATTGTTGAGACATGAGATTAATGTAAAATATCCCCTGGCAGAAGTATATGGTCACGTATATATATTTAAGTTAAATGTGTGATAAATATGAGTGTGTCATATAGCTCCCTATCTTGTCTTTATATCTGCTTCTAAGGATGTGATAAAGCATTTATTAAAAATTAAACTGATGCTGGGGTGTATTTATTTTGAACCATGGATTATGCAGACTAAAGTCATCAAGATTTGAGTTTATCTAAATAATGGAAGCTTTGTTTATGGAATGGAATACTTTGTTTGTAGATACTTCTAAGTCTTCTATTATATTCATAAGCAAAAGTGGTTACCAACTTTTATCTCCCATAAATCTTAGGGGATCCCTGTAATACCACAGTAATTCGATTTTCTTTCTAAAATTTTGGGGTCATAAAATTCAAGTAATTTTATGCTTCGCTTAACAAGTTACTAGTTAGGAGCTAGTCCTATATTAATGTAGAGCTGGTGGATAGAAACAACTGGAAAGTCTCTACTAAAAACTAGTAATTATATATACATTCTAGTATGTATGTATGTTTTGTGATATGTTTTATCTGTTTTTGTACTAAATATAAAATGCTTAGAATAAATAGAATGGTTTCCTATGCATGTAGAAATTTATAGGTATAGCATGTAAGCTAACAGTAATAGTTACTAGTTTTGTACTGCGTTCAACTGGAACGTCTATCTACAAAACAACTAAAAGGCATGTTAATAACTAATGTTTACACATACATAAAACACACACTTAACCTTCCATGCAGTCCATTGACAGTTTGCATTCTTTTGAAGTTGTCTCCTGGTCTAATAGTCCTCTGCAGCACTATCTTGACTCCTGACATTGGCTTTCTTCCTTCTTCACTGAACTGGGTGCACACACAAAGTATATATATTTCTGGACCCATTATCAGGCAGACAGATTTATACACAAATGAGGTTGCATGCGAAGAATGGTCTGGCAGGTACAAGGCCAGTATGCCCTGGATAAAGTGTAGAGATCAGGTGGTGAGCATGCTACACTGTCAAATGCGTCAGCCTAAAACTATTTCCTTCTGGGGCTCTGATTGTTAAGCAGAATATGGTGGCCTTATTTTCATTATGGCTTTCTCATTTTTTATTAGCTACGCAATTTTTGTGTGTATGTGATTTGTCAGGTGGTAGGGGTAAGGTTCAGAATTATTACTTCTTCAAATGGGTGGAAGGTCTGCTTTAAGTGTAATGGTCAATATCTTGATTGTTCCTTTTTAGGGGCATTATCATTGTGGGCAAAGGGTGGTGGTATTTATTAAGTTAGTGGGGTGATACAAATGTAACAACACAGTATAAGAAATATATAGAGTGCCAGATAAATATCTGTCATGTTTTGTGACTTTTTATAACAAAGCCCTACTGTGACTGAAGTACAACCATTATAGCACACAGCCAAACCATCAGTAGGCAATGTAGTTTGGAAATAAAAACTGGCATATTTACTGATGGTAATTAACTGGCGGAAAACAAGATTGTCATAATAAAACATTGGCACTTGGAATAGTTTGCTAGTCCTGATTCAAGAAAGGAGTATACAGTGACTCACAAAATGCCAGATTAACGAGACTGCAACTTTGCCTTTGTTAATACACATTGGCCACAAACTGACAATGGATATGACATTCAGTAATGTGGAACTAAAATGTAAAATGTACTCTGCTTACCATAAATGTGTCAAACGCAGCAAACATGATGTCCCAGCATTTGTAGAAGATATACCATTGACTGTTGGGATCTTTGGCATTCTCATGGAACATGGTGGCCCCCAGACTTTGAATATATCCTATAACATATCCGTAATTGTCAACAGTGTCTGACGTGGTCTGCATTCTCTGACAGTCTTTTATGGCATCACATGTGCAGCTCTTTGTGCTTAGTTTGTCAGAGGTGGGGTTATAGAGGGAAACTCATGGTGGGAAGATAGTTTTCCTTTTTAAGATATTGTCCTTTGTATTGTATTTTAATATACATGCTTGTTGTTATCCTGATTTTACATTAATTATTAGCTGCAACTGTATATAGACTTCTTTATTTTCTTCAAAATTACATTGAGTGTACATGAAATATAAGACTAGTTAGGCAACTAAAATAGGCAGTAGGTGTAATTATATAGGCACAAAGTCTGGCCAAACAGTTCAATCCATAAAATGTAATGGGTCACTTGATAATTTAATGCACATCTGGTAAATGTAAAGTTTTACCTTTGTTCTCAAGAAACCCCAGAGCTCTATAATTTAGTAGAACAATAGATATTTTATATTTCTCTGAGACACTTGAAAATTCAGGTATTTATTAAGAAGGTATACATACTATGTAGCTTCAAGCATAAACAAAGCTCTTAATCTGCAGATGTGTGAATACATTTCTGAATAGGAAAATACAATACTTAACAAGCTAAAACTTTCATGCCAGACACAGAAATAGAACAATTATTTACATCTGTGGAAAAATATAACACATGCAGTACACACAGAAAAACAGGGATTAAAGTAAAACTAAACCTAAAAATAAAAAAAATGACCAAACAGCCAGAATCGTTATTGCAGAAGGGCCAGGCTATGTGTCTTCTGCAATAAAACAAACTTACCTGCCTGTATGCAAATATTTACCTAAACTTACCTCTACCTCATCTTCACCCTCCCTTCCTTCAGGTTCATGATCCTTGGCCATATTGTTTGGCCAGGCTGGAATGGTATAACTAACACACACATTGCACATGGTAGAGAGGAGTGGGAACAGGCTTTGGTATGTTTTATTTACAGAAGTGACACAGCCTGTACCTTCTGCAAAAAAACCTGCTTACTCACAATATATATATATATATATATATATATATATATATATATATATATATATATATTGTGACAGGGTCTTGCAGTGCCTGTAAGACAAGGTGTTGGATGGGATATATGTAGCACTGGCACTATGTAGCATGGGTTTTGTGGACCCATTTAAGTGTCCTGGAGTCGGGCCAAAAAAAAAAAAAAAAGGTTGTGTTTCTTTGGCCGATGGATTCCCATCTGCGGTTCTCACCTGTGTCTAAGGTTCACAGGTGTACTATTTAGCAAGCCAGCAAAAAGCCAGAGGTGGCTCAGTGGGTTCCCAGAGCTGTGAGGGAATAGAGCCCCGCCATGTACAACCAAGCATTTCATGTGAGTGGAACATGTTTCTTTGTTTTTCCATAAAGACTGCCGTGTACTGTTACCTGGAAACTGCTGTACTTTTGTGTTAGAGAGGGACTACCAAAGTAAATGTATATATTTGCTCCATTAGTTTTTTGGGTTTTTGTGTAAATAAACAGTCAGGCCAGAGCCTGCTCTAAACTGTATTTTCAAGCCTGCTGTGTGTTCACTGCTACATTCTTACCCCCCGTTGCTATGGGCGATACCACAATATATATACATATATATATATATATATATATATATATATAATTTATTTATTTATTTGCTTTGTCATGTTTTAATGTAATCTTTAACAATACCTCTCTATATTTATTAGATGTAATCACTGGATATCTTCTCTATATAATGCATTGATGGTAGGGGTCAACAGGGTTCTTTCCAAAGCTTCTTGGAAACATCACAGCACTTCCCCAGTACGTCTAACAAATACTCAGTAATACGAATATTAATATAATTTGATAGGTGGATACCAGTTTGGGGGTATGGGTATTCTTACATAGAGAAGAACAAAATTAAGAAATGTATGTTCACCGAAATTTGGATATATAAATTTCTCTATTATGCTAAATTACTATAATCTTAACAAATTCTATACCCCCACAATAACTAATATTTTGAACACAATAGGATGAGGTGGTACACAAATAACAGTTTCTACATATAACCAGCCAAAATGGTGTGCAGATGTGAATCTGGAATGCTGCCATATTTGTGAGGTAGATGTGAGCTAAAACCAGGGTTTAAAAAAAGGCTCAGCTAACCCTTGTGATAGAACCTCCAGCAAATGAGGACTCCTGCTACAAGTTCAAACAAATAATAAAGAACTGAGCCCTCCTACCTTTACGGTCAACGTCAGCGCCATCTTAGCCTGAAATTAGGTCTGCAGTTGTCACAGTGCTAGTTGGGTAATCAGCTGTGACAACAGACATTTATGGCCTAAAAGTTCAATAGAGAGCTGAAACTTTTTTCTCATCGTCTCATCGTTTTGGCACCACCCCCTGTAAAAAAAATATAATTGCCATGAGTCATCTGCACACGCGATGGACATAATGAATCCAACGTTATGAGTTTTGCTTCACTTTCCAAAGAGAAGTAGTAAAATGAATATAGTTTTTTGTACAATAAAACCTACCAAAATAAGAGGCATGAAATTGCATGTTTCTAAGCATAGTATATACATAGAACATTAAAGTATATTGCTGCTGGGGAGTAAAAACGTCACCTTAAAGTGGAACTAAATCAGCGTGAGTCACTTATCAGTGTTCCATCCCTGGCGCCATCTTCCTTCGCTTCTTTTTGCCAGAGATCATCTTCAGCCACCATGATTGGCCACACCAGGATGACATTCATGCCCAGCACATATAAGGGAAGCTGTATTTGCTGGACTTCCCTTATTGTAAAAGGGACATTGCCTGTTCCTTTCTGCAGTAATGACCTGCCTGATTGAGCATTTGTAAAAGTGGAAATTTAGTTCCAATTTAATGAGCAAGTTTCCAGTTTTCCCAAGTTTTTATGAAAGTTTCTATGGTCTTGGGTGAGTGGGGTCTTGCCACTGGAGTCATGGGAAAATGAAAGAGGAAAGTGTACAATTTATTAGGCCAAATGTGACCAAAGCAGAAATATGTTTTTTTATGTTGAATTATTGCTTAAATCTTACATATATGCCTCACCTAAAGCAATACCCATCATTGCCTATGACCCACAGCACTTTATACTAGCAAGGATTTGTTTTTATATGTTATGGTGTTATAGCTAACACTGTTATTTTTAAGTTCACTTGAAAAGTTGAGTGTGATGAAATTTGTGTTTGCATGCAAACTCCCTTTTAAAGCCGACATATGATCTCATAAAATGTAAAACTGGCAAACACCCCCAGCTGTGCAGTCTCTTAAAAAACATCTGGCTGTTTTCCGAACACCGTCTTTCACAAAGCTTTTCCAGCATGATCAGATTTGCAGCAGTGAAATGGAGTTTCCAGCCATTACAGCTGAAAGAAATAAAGAATTTTACCAGCCTTTTTCTCTTTTCCCCTTTTTCATGTATTCTTATGGGAAAAATCCTACAGCCATTTTCCATGCACTGTAGATGAAGAAGTACATCTGCTGATTTTTTCCCTTCCATTTTATTTAGTCTTAGAAGACAACATGTCTGAAATAGATAACTAATAATATGAGCCAGATCTTTGACATGAGATAATGCCATTTTTTGTAGTTTTATATTAGTTTTAACGTTAAAGATATTAAAAAATTCCTAGTATCCTAAATGTATCCTTGAGGCCATTTATAGGACCCTTATTTATACAACCGTTTAATGAAATAATTTGAAATAATAATGACCTCATTAGGGCCTTGTTCCAACAAAGAAAGTATGTTATACTGCACTACATAGCAACCATGGCTGGATCCTGATGGTGGACTTATGAACAACAACATTCTCCAATATGAGACAGCCATTCATTTGCTTAGCAGTTAAATTGGGTTCCATTGTAACCTCTCAAACTTTTACACCCCTTGAAGGTATCTTTGATGGTCAACCACATCTGGGTAGGGTAACACATTTATTACATTTGTATACAACCTGTCTGACTGGTAAATGATGGAGTCTAAACTCCAGATGATCTTATATCCTTTTCTAGCTTTATGGATATCACAAACTCTTTTATGAGATCTTCATACACCTCCTTTATTTGAACTATGAACTATGAAAGATATCCACAAATGATTTGTATGTGTGATCGGTCTTTACTGGATCCCTGTTTACACCTGATTGTCATTTCGTTTATTAAAAACACCAAGTTTACTTTCAAATTGTATGATAATTCTAGAGATTCACTTACTTGGAAAGATGAGCGGGATCCAAATTCCGCAAACATGTGGATGTGTTATCAGATCATTTTTTTCAGTAAATACATTTTCATTAGTTTAACTAGGTTTACATTTATTTTTAGGACTTGAAAATCAGATGATATTTTGGGTCACATTCATATAAAAATATAGAAACTTTGAAAGGGTTCTCAAATTTTCAAGCACCACTGTATTTTCTGTATTGTTGGGAGCTACTTTTGTACCCACCATTGTCCTGCTCCAGCAAAGAAGGCTACAGCACCATAACCTAAAATTGATAACGTTGGCTCATACAATCTGCTGAGCACACTTCCACACTAATAGTTCTACCCTTATTCCTATACTTGACATAGTTATTTTTGCCAAACCAGAAATCCAGCTTTTGGGGGTTTTTCATAAACCTAATGTTGACTTTCTTTTGACTTATATATTTCAATAGTGCAACTGTTTTCCTGGGATTTCAACATAACCCTGTCTAATGAACTATAGTAGTCTATGTAGCCAAACACGGTTAGCAGTATTATCTGTTTTAATGCCAAATCTTTCTAGTAACATCAGATGGTAGTGACTCCTTAAAATAAGTAGAAAGCAAAAAAGTCTGTTAAATATCATGTTTAGTGAGAGACAGACAGGTTGCCAATGCTGATCATTTAGTGAAAATGCTGCCTTTGATAATAAATATTAACAATAACAATTTCTAAATTTTAAACCTAAGGTTAGTAATAATATCAGAAAATCCCAGGCTAATTCAGTGACTTATAATGAAACTGACATGACAGCCCCCCAAAAACAGTATTTTTAGAATTAAAGGTCAACAAATGTAGGCTTCTAATTTCTTCACTAAATGTTCCCTTTAAGATGTTAGCCATTATCATTTTCTGTAATTACAATTTACAAATATAGCTTTTACACTTCAATTGCTGAGTAAATCACATGAAAAATGTGCAGCTTGAGCTCCACATTTAAAGATTTGCAAAGTGTTTGCGTGTTCCCCTGGTCTGGTGATAGAGCATTCCAGCCTGTCTGTCTAGTCTTGTTATAGAGTCGCCAAGAGTGACAGTTAGTCGTGCTGTGGATCGTGAGAGAGAACACAAAGGCAAGGATCTCTATGGATTTAGCAGCTCTGTTACACCCTAAATCAGCAAACCTTAAAATGAATTGTGAATTAATGAGACGATAGGGAGGCCTTTGTGCAGAGCAAGATATCACTAAAAATGACATGCCCTGAAATATTGTCTGAAAAGCTGCCTTTATTATGCAATGGAAGTTAAATATCTTGGCTGCCTGACAGCTGGATTAGTCAATCCCATATCCATAAGAATAATACTAGTTTTGACTACTGCACCATAAAGATGGAAATTCCTTATGAAGAATCCCTCTGTGTAGTAGTGTAGGTGTTTCAACTTCCTACAACCCCCTAGTAAATATTACTGAAACGTTTTTTTCATTATTGACAGACTAAAGTCTGAGCAGTCCAGTGATTCTAATACATATCCGAACGTTTATTACTTTTACCTTCTCATCAGATACCAATATAGATGAAACCTTTAGAGAAATACAAATTAATGTCTTGCTTTTTTACTATGGATGGCACATTAGTGATTTTACCTAATCTATCTAGTTTCACAATCTTTACAGTTTTGTACAATGTTACATAGAAATATCACAGTTTGACAATTCCTCTTGTAGGAACCTTTACTGGAAAGCTTACTGCTCAGCAATATACTTTAAAAGTGATTTCGTATTGGTTTGCTGTTTACCTTACTAAGCTGAAGATCAAAAAAAAATGGAGGGGAAATAAATTTATCAGAAGTGGAACTTTTATTATATTTAGTATGTGTCTATCTGCTCTTCTATTTTTTATTTTTTTCTTCTAAATGTTCTAACTTTTGCAATGGCTGCACCAGTTGAAAACCAGTAGGCTGTTCACCAGATCCTTTATTGTGTGGAAATAGATAGGATGGGATTTTGGTTATGTCTCATCAGAAATATTACTTATACTGGTAAACCCTAGTAGCCGAGTAAAGAAGCTATAATGCAATTCCCAGAAGAATTTTCTGCTGATGATAGTATCGGTAGCTTGGTGCCATAGAAGAAATAAACAGCAATGTGTTTACAGTTGATTTTAGGATTTTTAGGTTTATTCAAAGCATTCACATATGAAAAAGTGGAAAGTTCTGAGCACAAAGCAAGTAGACAAAGAGCATGGGTCCAGTTAAATAAACAAGAAAGTATATTAGAAAATTGATTAATATATAGAAAATTGATCGGTAAAGCAACATGTATAACACTTTTTAGTTAAAAATAAAATGTTTACTCAGGGGCATCTCATTAAATTAGAATACTATCAAAAAGTGCTATGCTTGATTGGCCAGCAAACATCATTTTTTGTATTGGTCCTATGTAATATTTTAAACGCTTGAAATATATCACTTTGTTTGAAATGAATCTGTATAATACATTAATTTCCCTTTTTTGAATTAATGAATAAATGCACTTTTCAAAGATATTCTAACTTATTGAGATGCACTTAGATATACATCTTAGATGAATAGAGATTATTCCAATAGGGGAACGAAAGGATCTGGTTGCAAAAATGGGCATTCCTTTCTGATAAAGAACATTTGGGAGCTATTCCTGCAATAGCAGTCATAGGGGCATAGCTATTTTTGTGGTGCTTGAAAGGAGGCTCAAGGATGGAGGCTCCTCTTTTTTTTTTCTCCTGAAATGGAGGTCCCATCCAAAGTAATGATGAGATACCCACTGATTTGTAATCATGCCTGGGCTAGCCATTAAACCTAGCTATTCTGGGTTTGTCTTGTATTGGATTTACATACCCTGGTCACTTATTCTCCATTCACCTTTCTGGAACCTGGGTTTTGTTATCATTCCTCCCACCTCCTGTCAGCTGCTCCTTTCTGCACCTCATGTTTAGGAAACATTCAAGGGCATATTCTGGTAGCTATAACTTTTACCCAATGCTTTCTTTCAGCTGTACTTTGATATAAAAAAACAGTGCCAAAAACAATGATGGTATTTTCCAGCTGCCCATTTCCCATTACCATTGGCATATTGCCTGATTACTATAGCACACAATGCCCTCACTCGTCAGGCCTTTTTCCTTTTCATTATTCCTGGTTTTAAACTGATTTGGTTTTTAAATATGTTTGTTTACTATCAACTAGAAAGGAAAAAGATGAACATTCTTATTAATGCCGAGGTTCATACTGAACCTGCCAAAGAAATACATAGATTTACAGCACCTATGTCAATTTAACATTTAAGATTTTTCCTTTATCAGACAAAATGGAATGCACAGGGAAAACATTTACAATTCATTATCTTCCACTGGAAGGAGCCCCAGGTCTTTTTTAATATGATTCCAAAGTTGAAGCCAAGTTTATTTGACATTCTTCCAAAAAGTCAGAGAGAGATTAAAAAGGGCAGTGCTATGACTAAAGTTTCCCTGTAATAGAAAAGCCACATTTGTTATTTATTAAAAAAGAATGTTTATTCTCTGGGGTTTCTAGTTTCCACCCATGTCTCAAAAGAGTAAGCAGTTAAAACAGCACCCTTCCTCTGTAATAGTTTAGTAATAACTCTTTGTTCTAAGTTTACTAACTGCAAAAACAATATTGATATATACTTACATTACAAACATGGATGCAGAGTTTTCAGAGGATTAGGCAAATTTGAGTTATGGAGTAGTGAAAAGAATGTGCTTTTTGCTTGTTACATCCATGAAAACAATGTTCTATAGCAAGAAAATAACATAGGCTGAAACACCATTGGAGAAGGAATCTAGATAAACAAAGGGAGCAGGATTTGGTTCATCAATACATTATGTATATTATGCCTCTGACATTCTCGTGAAAAGTTCCTCAAACTTTCAATGGTCCGGCGAAATTTCGTCGAACCGATTTCGCAAAACCATCGGAAGAGGGAATTAAAACAGGAGGATTCACAGGGGATTCACAGGATTCCCCCGGGAATCCTCCTGTTTGCAATCCCCGGGGCACTAGAGGTTAATTAACCTCTAGTGCTCCGGGGATCGCACACTCTTCTCAATAAATACAGCCACAGCGTTACAGATACAAATGTATCATTTGTAAGAGATACTTATATTACAATGTCAGGAGGTTCTCCTGTGCTGGGCATTTTCTCAATGATTACAGCTGTGGCTGCATTCATTGAAAAGAGTGTGCGATCCCCGGGGCACTAGAGGTTAATTAACCTCTAGTGCCCAGGGATGGCTGAGGATTTCCAGGGCTGCATGATGCCCTCATCCCTATTTATGTATTATTAATTAATTTGAAATATTATGGTTGCTTGGTGGAATGTTTATTGTGAAAATGCACTACTTTTCAGTTTAAATGGTCTTATTATTCAGCCATATTTTTCAGACCCACTAACCTAGTTAATCTTTTTTTTTGTAACTTCTGGTTATTATGTTTCTGGTCAATTATGTACACCATCAACTTTATCAAACCTCCTTGTATAGTTCTACGAAGTGCCATTTTTATTATAACTTACTAAAGTTTCACATAATAAAGTTAATTTCTACATTTTCTTTGCTAAAAAAATTTGATTTCCCTGTTATAGTCACATGATCTGTTCCATTGGCAGCTGGATGATAATCAAATGAGCAGGAAATACTGCACCAGCTAAGAGGTAAGCAGAACCTGTCAAGAGAGAATAGGTGAAGTGACCTAAATGCAGTGTGGTGGCCGTGTTACCTTACCTGAGTTTATTTAAGGTTCCCCACATTAAATGAGGTGGTAGAGATTTACGTTCTTGGCCTGAGTTCTTGTGGGCAATACTATTTTCCCTTAACTTCCCTACTTAACTTCCCTACACTCCAATATTTGATTTTGCATGGTACAAACCATTAGGTTACTCCATGATGCCATTCCATTACACTCCTCATCATAAAGACCCATTGGATCCAGGTGTTGCAAGGTAACATCCCTAGAATTAGACTTAAAATATAGGGATTTAATATTGACCCAGACAGACCACAATCAAAACATGTTAAAGAAAGTTATGTGCTGTTTACTGGGATGATGAAAGTTAAATTAGATATGTGTTCACACTAACATTTTCAGAGCACACAATATGTGAGAATACTGTGGAAACAGAACAAGAATATCAGAAGTGATAGATCAGAAGACACACCTACAGAGTAGTGTAGCAAATCTTATATAAACTGATTTAAAACAGATGGCTGGCTCTGCAGGAATACCCAGCAACTGAAGGTTAATTTCTAGTATATTTAATTAATTTGTGTCTTAGAAAAATGTTTGGCACTAATAAAAAAAAGAAATAGTGAATTATATCCATTAGAACTATCTAGATCCTTAACAATTAAGACAGTAAGTGCATTCTTGGTTCTATTAGTGGTCTATATCTCAATTAGTGTCAAAGGGGAGCTTTGTGATATTTATATACAGTATTTAAATAATCGCCCCCTGTTTGGCTATAGATGATTATAGATTAGTACTAACTGCGTGAGAAAAGCAAACTAAAATCTATCTAATTATAAACAGTGGTCATGGTCAGTTGTTGTTGAGGTTAGTTTTATACCCTCACCATTCAAGTTCTATAGGTTTGTCCTATTCATCCTATTTTTAAACATTACTGTTTCTTTTCTCTTCAACTATATATTCAACTATATATTCTTCTGGTAAGTATGGACAACCCATAGCTAAGTCTTTGGGCCTGATTTATTAAAGCTCTCCTAGACTAGAGAGAATACACTTTTATAAGTGAAGCTGGATAATCCAGCAAACCTGGAATAGATTTCTTAAAAGTCATTAGCTATTTGTTAGCAAATGTTTTCAATCCTGGACCAGATCCATTCCAGGTTTGCTGGATCACCCAGCTTCAATGATGAAATTGTATTCTCTCCAGCCTTGGAGATCTTTAATAAATCAGGGCCTTTATCTAAGTAAGTAGATAACTCCCACCTTACATGAAATTTATTTAATATAGAAGCCAAACTTTTCCAATATCTTATCAGTGTAATATTCTTATGCAATCATATTTCTACTTAGCCAGGTTAAGACAAGCTAAACAAGCTTTTTTTCTGTATTGATAATAGGAAAGATTTCAGTGATCAAAATACAGATCTGACCATCCAGTGCTAAGTACTGGTTATAATCCCAAACCAGACAGCAATATTTGTCATAGACATTCCAGTAAACAAAATGAATGTATGGAATTACATGAATTTTTCATCCAGCTATTAATGTCATGCAACAGTCCATCGTTTTTCCTTCTTCAACAACCAGGTGATCGAAGAATCCCTGCTTTGGTGTTAGAGACCTATTACATTACACAGCCACTACATATTCCTTGTTGTCTTAGATATGGCAATATAAAATGTTCTCAGTACTAAGAAGCTTCTCCCATCAGGTTTAGGCTTTCCTTGGAAATTTTGAAAGTGATTGATGATACAGAAAGTAGAGTGAGGAATTTGCAAGTTTTATAAAGTACACTTCAACTTTTCTTATTAAGTGCTGTCTGGAATTTGCCTACAGAAGATTAAAAATAATTCAGATTAAGGTAACGATCTAATTCAAATACAGCTACATTGTTTGCTGGGTAGCTCTGATGGTTCATGTACTGCTTTACCTAATGGCTGGAATTGCCTTTTATAAATGTTCATGAATGACAGCAACAAAAAGTTTATTGCAGCAAATCATTTGTTACTGCTGCAACAAATCCTGGCCCTATAATTTCAGGGATAGGGTTAACATGTGCATAATATATAATTACACCTTACAAGGCTAATATAAACCTTCTACATGGTGGCTAGCAACTCCATTTTTAGATTATAGTATAAAATTTAGTATATACTATATTATACTATAATATACTAATATAGTATATATACTATAATATACTAATATAGTATATATACTATAATATAATTAATTATAGTATATAATTAGTATATATCTTATCAGTTGCAACCAATGATTTACATACCACATAACACCAACACAATCACATACTCATGTCATGTTTAAATTTATTAGGATACATCTGGATTATATTTTTAAATATTAATGATTATTATTATTTAAACTTACAAAACAATTATACACACAACACAATCAACAAAAATAAATTTATCAAAAAATCCACTATTTTTGTAAATTTAGTGTACTTATAGTGTAAAGTGATTCAAAGTATATATAAACTTATAAAAACAGTGTTCATGATATATATAGTGATAAACTTTCCATAACCTTGTGTAAACAATCTTAAGGCAGAATATCACCAAAAATAGCAGCAAATATGCATACATGGACAAAATTATTTCAAAAGGTGTTACAGAAGAAGAGAAGAAAAAAAAGGAAAAAGAAAAGGGAATTACAAACACACAACAAACAAACATCGACAACAAGAGTGAATGCCATTTAAAAAAATCCAATATTCAATAGTCTACTTAAAACCTAGGAAATGCAACAGTGTTGGGTTTAACAAAAGTTAATCCCTAAAACACCCATCAGGGTCATCAATATATAATAAAATGGCCTATTCTTGATTCAGAATATCAAAATATTGAACATTATCTTTAAACAATATCCAAGGAGCCCAGATATCAAAAAACCTTGAGAACATATCTTGATAATCATGATAACCTTCCTTCATTTTACATATTTCCTCCACCAAATGAAACCACTCCTTTAATGAGGGTTCCCTTGGATCCTTCCAATTCGTGGGGATAAGAGCCCTAGCTGTTTTAGGCAGGTAGGGCACCAATGAATATTTATATCTACCCCAGGGTATATTGGTACAATGAAACTGTGAGCACCAGTGAGGAACCAGTTATTATTTCAATCATTTGAAGCACCTTTCTCCAGTACCTCTCAACCACTGGACAGAACCACCACATATGTGACATCGTACCACGCATACCACACCCTCTCCAACATAACAGGTACATCTGGATTTAGACTAAGGAAACAAATTCTGATTTAGATTTCACAAATACTTCAATCAGACAAAATTAAAGACCATCACAACATATTTATTAGGAGGCTGGCGATAAGAAGCAGAAGGCCCTACAACAATATGGTTCATAAAGCTGCCAATCAGACATTATACACAAATTATACACAAACATACCAGATAAAGCAAGATTTTTCTAATATACCTCTTTGTGATAAAAACAATCAAATTACAGTTGGTGAGATGGGGTGGCGAGTTACCTTATTTGTCAAATACTGAATTTTCATCTTTCTAAGAAAAAAGCATGTTACGACAATATTATGATTAAATCCACGATCCAAAAGGCTTTGAATTTGATAATTGTTAATCAATAATAAAACATATGGCAGACTAGATGGGATCACAGCCACAATATATGAACACCATTTTGGTATTATGAAGTTACAGCTCTTTTATTTGTTTATTATCCTCATTGGAATATAATTTGATTGTTACCCATCTTTAAACTACAGTAAACTTACCTTTGGAGATAAAAGTTTGGATGCTATGAGGTGATTTTTTTTATATGATTATGATGTCCTTCGGTTATGATTTCCCTTTTTGATGTTCAATAATAAGAACCCAACAGACCACAGTGCCTACAGACACAACTTTATATTTGTAATTATGAAACTCTTGGCAGATTATTACCGTTATCCACGTGGATGATCTTGATTATGGTATCACATTTACAATAATGCAGGTTTTTTTCTTGAAGTCTGCAGTGACGTGCTTCTTTAAATGAAATCCTGGTGAGCGAAAAAAATAAAAGTATAAGTGCAAAAACACCAACTAAAAAACTGAAGGGTCATTCATTCCTAATCCCTTGGGGCATAATGCTCCAGATAGGAGGACTGGGTCAACTTGAGCCACCAAGCTAAAGCCATGTGGATCCCATTCCTCCTAGACTAGCTGTAACCTAATCTATCGAGTACTAGGTTGGGAGCTCCCCAGAGGAGGGACTTTACCCAATGGAGAGCAACTGACCATAAGGCCAAAAAGTTCTCCAAAAATGTCAGAACTGGCCCTGAATGCACTAGCACCCTACATTCTGTGACACACAATAGGCACACTAGTGATGATAAATACGACGATATTCAGAAAAATAAATATATGTGCTCAGTGGGCAAAGTTTTAAAAATTGCCCATTAGAGCTAGCTACAGCAACTCTAAATGAAGTTGATAAGTGTTGAAAACAGTTTACTGCATGGCTAGTGCACTAGATAAATACAGTGAGGTGCCACTCCCAAGGTGATTTTCTGGTGCTCCTGGGTCGCCACTCACAGTGGGGACAAAACACTGCTGCTTCAATGCTTCTTAGACCCCTGGCCAGGTCTTCAGGTTCTCCGTCCTCACCAGTATAAATTTGGGTCCATCCTGGAGCTCATTCTCTGGGTGGTCCCTGGCCTCCTCCATTCTCCCTTCCAGGGGAGTTAAGCCTGGGTCCTGCCACTTACAGAGCATCATCATCTGGTATTCTATCAGGCAGTACTGATCCTTTCCCATCCCCAAACCTAGTTTATACACAGATTAACCAATCATAAGAAGACAAGAAATAAAGTTGTGCTTGTACCTCTATGGTGTGCTGGTCCCCAAATTTTTACAATTGCCCGTTTGTTGGGATGTGCCAATCACTGCCCACATCTGCCTAAATTTCAGACTTCAAACAGCAGTAAAACTTATATAAATTCTGATTGTAAGTACTATTTTTCTATATACCCATGAAAAAATGTCTAAAAACACATTTTGTAAAAAGGATTATAATATAACTACGGTAATTTCTGTTCTGTGTGGTTTGCTTTTTCATTTCTGAAAACCTTTTCCCTGTTTTGCCTAAATAATGGTGGTAAATGTTTTACTATACACCAAAAGCATCATTTTTTTTAGTACTGGGAGTTGTTTTACATTACTGAAAACACTTCTTGTACATATTGAGCTCTTATGTTTTTTTTATGTTAAATAATTGGGTTTATTTTTAAGACCACCCTTATTTTTTTTAAGACCACCATTTTTTTCTAAACTATTTAACACCACCATCCCAAACATTCTTAAACCTTGTTTAAACATTTTAACTTAAATATAAATAAAGATGCAACACACCAAAACCCAGATAAGGTCTTCTTTCCTGCACCTATAAAATAAAGTGTATGTCAAGGCAAAATGAAAACTTATTCATATCTAGTAAATCCTTGCAGAAAATACACTTACCCCATGTTTTATTCCTTCAAACACACTACAGATACAGACAAAAACCTGTTGGTGATACAGAAATATACTTCATACCTTTCTCTTTGGTATGACCATAGAGTGAGGTTGAGGTTGATTTTTTTTAAAGGAGTTTAGACTTAGAAAAGTGAATAACCACTATATATTGAATGTTCACCATATTCACTAATCTAAGGGAATATTCCTTTACAAAGAGTATCCAATCATGTTCAAAATAGAAAATATATATGTTTTTGCTTGCACTTAATTGGAGTGCTGAAGTCAGTAGAATATACTTCATTAAACTAAGCTAAAATCCCCTTGTAGGGCATATTTACCTTCCCAGCCAAAACACTTTTAGCATATAAACTCCAGTGTCTTTGTCACTATGAAATCCTAAGCATATGTGGAGTCAGCCTTACCCGCTTCATTTCCGATACATTACAAAGAGCACAGCCCTACTACTCCCTCTTCATCTCCATGACCCTTCATTGTGCACAAGGCAGAGATCATAGTAACTTCTGGACATACAAGATTTTTTCAGTAGGTTGTTTTGTATTTATCGAAAAGTTATAACAAAACTCATTCAATTGTGTATTTACCAGAAGTTTTTTAAACATAAGAGAAGTTTGTTGTTAGGGTTTCTCAAACTTTTTAATACTGTATACTGCCTTCCCTCATTTTTTACCTTGCATTTACCAATTACTTAAGTTAAGTTAACATATATCACATGGTTTTCTCTACACACCGTGGACATAATGAAAAAGGTAAATGATAATAATAAAGGCCTTGTTAATTGCCAACAGCCAAAATCTAACATAATGTTATTACTTGTTTTTTTAATGAAATCTATAATTTGTGATTCTTTCCTAATTAGGCTGTTAGTGGGAAAGTCTGCGTGGACTGAAAGAAATAACAGGGAAATATTTTTGTTGTGACTCTCAACACATTTAGATACAACATAATGAATATGTTGGTAAAAACTGTTTATCGTTAGTGGTTTGTTAATATGATGCTCTGATTGTGAGCTCAGCTGTTTTGAGGCACAAAAATAGGATATAGGAAACTTTTCCTAATTTTCTATTTTGATCCCAATCACTTCTAATTCCCCTCTTCCCTTCCAGGATTTATTCTGACTTTCCACAACTGTCAAACCAGTCTGGGCCACAAAGGATAATTAGGCATTGCCAGTAAATTGTCAACTACAACTTTTGCTGGCTATAAGTGTTTATTCACATGGGTGGATATTGCAGCAGTTAAGTGGTAGCTAATTATTTGCCAACTGCCCTCTATAGCGTAACCTTAGTTCTAGCTTCACGGTAGCTCTAGTACTTAGCAGTGAAGGATTGCTTCTTGTAAAAAAGCCCTTCATGATGACTGGGGATAAAAAAAAGAGGTGCACTGCATCTAAGCAGCATGGGGAACACACCAAATACTGTCCTAATATAAAACTGTGGCTAACTGTTTTAGTGCAAAATTCACCCTGAGATTCATATTTCTGCAGCTCTCTAAAACACAATATCCCAGTGCAAATTTATTCCTAAATTTGGCAGCCTGATTCACTTTTTTTTAAGGAAAGTTTAAAAAGTATGAAGACATATAAGCATTGAGGAGCCCTTGGATGTGATACTTCCAAAGTGTACTAATGTTTACTTCTTCATGGCATGTATATTCTAGGTATAAGTCTGCAAACCCCAAATAACAGATTCATTCAAAGAAGTGGCAAATTTGAGACCTGTAAAAAATTTGACCAAGGAGGCATCATTGACATTTCTCACTGCTGCCTGCTTGGAAAGCAAACATTTGATGCCACAACAATGTACTCCTATAATAAGCTGAAGCACATGCTTGTGGGGTTTTCAGTATTCATTTCCACTGGGAGGCATAGCTAAGGCATGGGTATGTCACCGGTGTCACAGAATGTAGACAAAGTTTGGAGTCTGAGACTTTTTTTGCCACTATTTTGTACTTTTCCTGTTGGGCGTGCAGGGTTTAATTAAAGTGGATTTTCACGCAAGGTTGGCTTTAAGTACATGTGAAGTTCTGCAACTTAATAGGGCAACTAGGTATCCATGGCCATCCAATGCTCAAATGATCCAAGCATTTAATTTAAGGTATTTTATAACAATCTATCACATTAAGCGAGTTTACTTGTACAAGGATAGTGGGAAGAGACAAGAAAGAAAACTTGGCTCATAAAGTGAATATTTATTTTACTATACCAATGACTATAGCTGTCTTGTCATCGGTGTATTTGGTCTTGCACTATCCTCAGGAAACACAATCAATGTATAATATCAAACAACATTGAGTCATCCATTATTAAAATGTATGTATCTAATTTGAATTACATCACTATGCATTTTTGACAGCAATATGTTGGTTGCTTGTGTATTAGGGCATGACCAAACAGTAATGCATCAAAATATTATTATTATAAATGTTGCTTATTTTACCATATTAATACATTGTTTTTTACATTACTAAAAGTTTGCCTTTCTATTTTGTAAAATATAAAAACAGGAATTTAGTTCATTCTCCTACAATTGTATGATTGTATATTGATCATAATGGACTTTTATACTGGATGTGTGCAGTGACATATTTGTACAACATATATATATATGTATTTACCCGTGGGTTATTGTGCATTATGGTAAAGTGCTGCAAAATGCACATTATGTAAATTTGACCTAAGAGTTGGACATTTAGACTGGATACAGCACTGCACTGCACAGTGTGCTCTTAAATGCGTTTGTACGGGATATTTCTGCTTTTGCTGAAGTGAGTTCATTAGATATTAGTTAGGCCATTTAGAAAGCTAGGTATGTACTATTTAAAACTGTATAGCATATAATAAAGTTGCAGGACATTTATTGCTTTAAATTATTTACCTTTTTAGCTGCAAAGCCTGCAAAGGGTATGTGATAGTTTGAAAATATTTATACATATTTAGGGTATAAGGTCAATGCTGTATGCTCTTTTAGGGTTCAGCAAATAAGGTAATAAATGCCACAAGGCACCTGGTACTTGGTACATATTTTAATAAAGTTGAAAAGCGGAGCTGTGAATGTAAACTATGTAACAGATTGCTGTAATTCCTGTAAACCCCTGGTCTTACTTTTTCTTTGTAAATTATAGTGTTCTAAAGGCTTTAAATATACAAAAATGTAATTCTTTATGGTCCAGTTTGTCATTTCTTGGCTCACTGTTATCGGAGTGTTGTGCAGGTATGCAGGTTTATACATTGTTTGTCAAATTATAAATTAACAATATCAATCAAATGTATTTTTTATTTTTGCAACAAATAATGATTATGTTAACAATTTCAAAGACAAACAGCTGTTTATTGTAATTCATCTAAAATAGAATATTTCAAGAGTGCACCAACAAATTTATGTAATATTATTAATGCAGGAAAACACAACGAATGAAACTACAATATGTTTAATTCCAGAACCAAGAAGCTGCTAACTGTATTCTATCCAAAGCAGTTTTATTCCACGTTATGGGGGTTTATCTTGTTACAATTATTTTCTTCTCCCTATTATTCTCTATCCTATTATTTTTGTTTGATTTATTTGTAACTATGTAGCCTCTTTTATTTAATTAAACATTGAAAAGCACTTAAATTAAACAGTATTCATAATTCTGTATCTTGGGCAGTGTGTTGGTATAGGCAAAGCAAGAATATTGATAGTTGAAAAAAAGTAATCCTTTACTTCCCTGAATATAATAGTTATCTTTCCCTAAACATAATAGATAACTAACCATCAATTTTCTCTAAATTCTTACTGCTAAATACTTAATACTAAATCCTATTTATGTGAACATATGTTTGTTAGCAAGGCCAGAAATGATTGTATGGGATATATGAAGCATGTGCTCCATTCAGATCATTTTAACACGGTTACACTATATAAAATCCATTAAAGTCAAAAATTCACCCAAGTATCCCAAGTTTTGAACAATGAAATCCATGAGAGTCTTTCTCTAAGTCTGATAATAATATTCTTTTAATCCACAGACAGATGATCTTCACTTTCTGTCATTTTGGATAAACAGTACATAACCTCTGTGTATGTGATGAGACAGAATAATGGTTAGATTCCCCTTAAAAACATGATCATTTTACAACAGTAATAATAGGATTTTATAGTGTGCCATAGACGGTACAGTTCCCATCAAAATGACTCAGAATTTTGTCACATGGAAAAGAGTATTTATATTGAGGTTGGAGAATTATAGTGTAATGCAATGACTTTGTTAGGTAATTACTATGTAAGAAAAAAATGAAATTCAATGTTTTATTTGAGTATTGTGCAGATAACTTACTAGCTATAAAATGCTTTTTTCCTATGTGCCTTAATTTTTTTTTTTTTCTAGGGTATGCCAACATATTGTAGTAATGTGTTAAAGTAGTGAAGTGCATAATAGCAGCAGCAATACAGAAAGGAAGAGTTATGGGGTGTTGTGTTGTTGACAGAAGTTGACAGAGGGTTCTGGAGGTTTTTCCAAGAACATGGCCACATGATGATTTGGTTTTATGGGGCATGTAACACAGGCATTTTTTTCACAGCAATATTTTATAAAGTACTTTTTATTTTTAACAACACCCAACCAAAAATCTCTCCAAGAAAATTATAGTTATCTTTTATAAAATCGCAAAGCATGACATTTTTAGCAATTTGTAGTTCAGTAGCTCAGTGAATGAGTTTTAGTAGCATTTTGAGACAGTTTGAGACAGTACCAGGGACAATCGGTCTATATATATATAAAGGTGATGAAGGCATGATGGAAAGGAACATCATACTGTATATTCAATTGCTGTCATCTTGGCCCTACTAACACAGGGTGAACTTCATTGTAGTATATATCACAATTTGATAATACCTACCCCTTTCTAGTTTCAGGTCCTCACTCCTCACTGGTACCACACAAATTTAAACATGCCCACCTTGTAATGCTACATTAGGATACCTCATTTTGCAGCACCTTACGAAACATTTGAACCATGTATATTGGTCCCTGGATTACACGAGTTTGGTGTAAATCTACACACCAGCCTTTCTCAACCTTTTTAACCAGAGAAACTAATTTTCAGGTCTGGAGGAATACCTGCTAAAAACAATGAAAACACATACCTTACACTGGTGGTTAGGGAAAATAATGCCCCCTTACAGATAGCTTTGGTGTAATGCTATTGACTCTGCCAGGTGGCATTGGACATGAAACTATAGGTTTCTTGAGACAAAACTCAAGAAACCTTTGGCAACCTTTGGAGGAACCCTAGGGTTCCACAGTACTTTGGTTGAGAATGACTGCTTCACATTAATATTATTAGCACTATAGTGATTATGAATATGTTAGTAGGTTTCTTAACTTTGAAGCTAAGAGGCTGCCTAAATTTTCAACTCACATGTAATATTTGTTATAAGATGCTTGAAGCATCTAATTGTCAAATATAGTTAAATCAGTACTGTAAAAAATACAATTCCAATGCCTTAACAACAGAAATTTGAGCAGAACTACTTTGGAACAGAAGACTGAAAGTCTGTTTAGAGCCAAACATGGGTGAGTCATACTTTTTGTGTAATATATTAAAAAAATTATATCTGATAAGGTTTGGCTGGCTTCTTTTCTTGTAGTCCAAGCATAAACGTGGCGTATGTTCTCATCAGATATTTTGGCTTATCTTTGAAATCATGTATACTTCTGCTTTTGTAGTTTTATGTTTGCCTTAAATGTTTTAGCAATTGTGTTTTGTCAGGAAAAATAACATGTGCAGAGGTTGATGTAAATGGAGTAACAGCTTGAAACCATCCAAAAGTTGTGTAGGAGTCTAGTTCTGGTGCTAGTCTTGTTCTGTATTTCAAGTGGAAGTGTTGTTTGGCAGCAATGGATGGTTTGACTGTAATGTTTGTGCTTGCCAAATAAAAGTAATGACTGCTTATTTAGTTGCAGTGCTGTGCACTTTTCTTTTACTAATTTTTTTTTTTTTGTCATTAAAACCCTTTAAAGAAACATTTTTTGCAGAGAAAAAAAAAATTATACTTCACAATTCCCTGGTTCATACTGTTTTCAGTTCTTCTCGAAACTATTGGTTGCTGTTTGCTACATAATTATTGCTACAACACCACAACACCAGATTCAAATCTCAGCCAGAACAATCCCTGCATGAAGTAAAATAATAGAGGCTATGGTAAGGACATTAGATTGTGAAACCCTTTGAAGGTGAGTTATTGACATAACTGTGGAAAGTGCTGTATATTATGGTTCTAAGGTCTCTTTTTTTAGAACTTCCTTACACCAGGGATTCCTAACCCCTGGTCCGCTGCCCACTAGTGGATCTGTCTGATAGGTGGGCCACGGATCTAACTGGTGCACCCCCCAGTGGGGTCAGGAGAAGGACCCTGTTTGGGGGGAGGCACCGGCCTGAGCCGCAGACTATGTCTCCCATACGGACCGCAGGCTCAGGGTGGTGGGCGAGTTGTGTGCCTGGACACAACCCGCCCATTCTCCCATTGCAGGCTCAAACCAGCGATGGGAGAGTGGGCACAGTTCTGGCATTATGAGGTCACTCTGGGGGAAGTGTCCACCCTTTTGAGTAACACACAGCGTGTATGTGCGGTCCAGAGTCTGTGCATTTAGTAGTCCGTGAGCTAGAAAAGGTTGGGGACCACTGCCTTACCCAATAACTAGTCTGCATACAGTATACCAACCAAAACTCTTACACTATTTCCTACCCCACAAAAAGTAAAGAGAAACCTGGAAAAAATAAAAAAGGAATAATAGGCTAAAAAATATTGAAAATCAAAAAAATAGAATCCTCAACCTGTCCAAGCATACATTAACCCCTAACAAAAAAAAAATCCTGAGGAGAGGTTTGTCATTTTGCCCTTTTTTGCCCCCTAACACCTATGATCTGTTTATTGATCTAAACCTCTTCCTTAAAAGGCCCTGTGGATTCCTCAAGTAACCATATCGTCTAAACAGAGGAACACACCAATATTACTGATGCCCTTAACACATCTACCCCCACAAGTACCCCCCTCAAGAGAAAATCTTCAAATATCACCCCACACCCTTTTTCTATCATTTACCTGAAATCCACCACGGACCCCCCCCACCAGGAAGACCAATAACATAAGGCATCAATTCTCTTGATCAATTTATCAATATCATTGATCATTTAAAAATATGTTTATGTTATGTTGCAAAACTCCCTTCATACTTATAACACCTATATCACCACAAGGTCTAATAACTAAATTGCTAATTAGTCTAATTACTATTAGTTGTTATGCACAATATCAATATTTTTATATGCACACAGTTTTCATTTTACATTCTACATAGTATAAAGGAAATTTGAAGGAATAGGATAAGAATTGCCATAAAGGTCCTGATTTATTAAAGCTTTCCAAGCCTGGATAAGATACACTTTCATCAGTTAAGCTGGGTGATCCTGCAAACCTGGAATGGATTTTGCTATTGACTTTTTGCTATTGCAAATGACTTTTAAAAAATCCATTCCAGGTTTGTTATATTACCCAGGTTCACTTATAAAAGTGTATCCTCTCCAGACTTAGATAGCTTTAATAAATCAGGCCCAAAGTGTCCTACAAACTGGCCACCTTTATTAGAATATTAAGAATACAGTTTTCAGTCAGTCAAATATAATTCATAAAAGATTTAGGAGCTAATAGCAATTGTTTTTTACATTTTCCTATGCAATAAATTCGGAGTTGATATTTCACATACATTATGAACATGCCAGTTACCTACACTTTCTAGTATCTGTGTTTACTAGTTGTTTGGGTGGTTGTTATGGTGACTATGTTTATGACATCTCTCCTTTAGCTAGAAGCTAGAAATTGTGCAAAATACTTGACATTTGCTACCATGCTGGGTCATATTTATGTGAGATCCTAAAAAGTGAATAATTTATTACTAATTTGAAACATTATTTTCTTTGGCTTACATTAATACTTTCATATATTTTTCTGAAGAATTTACAACTGTAAGGAAAAATACTAGGCCACTCTATGTTTGTGTATTGGTTTGTCCATGTAAAGAATAATTTAAACAATTGTGTTAAGTATTTTAATAATTAGGATTCATATGAGCATTCCTTAATATATTGTTAGGTTTCAATTAAACCTTTTATTTGGCCATTTTTATTGTATATATTGTTGTATTAATGACAGTCTTTTCACTATCTTGTCAGGTCTTCATAAAGTGCTGTCAAACATAAACAATAGTGAGCGTGCATTAAAGCATTACTCAGGTATTTCAAATAATTATTATTACCGCACAGCGATCTAAAAACAAAAAATATAGATTTATTCTAATTTCCAATTAAAACAAAAATAAAATCATATTACCATTATATCATGCAGGATTGTGTAATGATTTGCTCAGGTTACTGGTCTAAAAGCCACTGGTTGTTACAGGTGAACTCAGCAAGTCCATACATTAGTGAACGAGATATTCAGCAACATTCTCTGGTTGAGATTCAATCACTGTCATTTTAAATGTGTGGACATAGGAGATTCTCCACCAGAGTATTGCTAAATGTCTGATTAAATCCCTAGATTGTAAGCTCTGCGGGGCAGGGTCCTCTCCTCCTATGTCACTGTCTGTATTCGTCTGTCATTTGCAACCCCTATTTAATGTACAGTGCTGCCTAATATGTTGGCGCTATATAAATCCTGTTTATTATTATTATTATTATCATTATTATTATTATTATTATTATTAATTAGGTGCCAGGGAAAAAGTTTTTTTGGCAAAAAAAAGATTTTTCCTGAGCCTTTTTAGCATATGGATTGGTTTGATTCATTAAATTTTATTGGACAGACAGCAGCATTGCCATGCATTTTTTATGTAACATCCAGAGGACCTGTTACCTATTTCCGGAAATAGGTAAATCCGACCTAGAAATAACACGACAACACAATAGAAAAAATTACTTTATTACATTGCCAGTCTCTTAAAAACAGTGTTTGCACATTTATTTGGGCAGAAGTTGGTGGTAATGTACCACTCACTAGAATTATTTGCTATTGGGCTTTTGCAGTTGAGGAGCGGGAGGAAGCGATAACTGCACCACAATCTTACTGCCATTCCAAACATAGTTGTACTTGATGTCACTGTGCAGGGATGCCATTTATGCAAAGAGACTAATGCTAGTACTGGGCAGGAACAGGGATATATGAAAAGAAAGTTGGAATATTTACACTTTGCATGAGGGAACCTACTGCTCCACTTCTAATTCTCTATGCAGAACCACAAAACAGCTCACCTCCCTATTTACCTTAATCTGTGCCCTATTAATTTTATCCACCAACCATGCTCCATGCACATGTCGTGCCATTATATCTGACCATACTGTGACCAATCCTGGGAATGGAAAATGCAATAAATCTAACTTCACATTCATGGTCAGTTCCCTCATCATCTGACATCCCAGAGCATTGCCACCTGCATGACCACTATCTTTAGGGACCCATCCAGACTCACAAAATAATGTATCTCTGGTACAACCCTGCTCCACAACATCCCTGGCACTCTGAACCATTGCACAGCCAGGTGTCTTCCATCAGGCCTCACTTCCATTCGTTTCACACGCAACCACACAAAGAAGTGACCCACAATCTGCGGGAGACATGCCTTGCCACCTAAAAGACACAAGAACAAAACAAAAGACACATGACTAAACTACAAACCCCCACAAAAACCCAATCACCCCTAGCCAGCAAAAACTTTTAACTGTCAAGCTCAATGGAGAGGAGGACAAACATATAACTTGTATCTCCTTGACTTCCAGTGACCTATTAGTGATTCTCATGTTACTATCTTGTCATGTCCAAGAGAACATACAGTTTAAACACCAGACTGAGAAAAAAAGGGTGATCTTAGGGGAGAGAGCTCCTTCTGCAGCCTCTTGTAACTCTTTAATGACCAAGACAAACTATGCAGTTGTTTCTTTTTGCATATCAAAGCACAACTTGCTCCAGAACTTGATGGATGCCTAGGCTCCATAAAGTTCTTTTTCTTTTGCTTTGTTTGTGATTGACTCACAGTGAGGATTTTATACAGTAACTGAAACCATGCTGCCTAATAATATGTTGAGACATACATCTGTCCTAACTTCTTTTATTAAAATACTGTACGAGTACCTTTTCTGACTTACGTACAAATTCAACTTAAGAACAAACCTACAGTCCCTATCTTGTATGTAACCCGGGGACTTCCTATACATAATTGTTGTTGAAAATAATGCGTAAGTCTTTTGAACTCTTAGTTCACATTGACTCACATATCTAAATGTATGATAAAATTTATACACTACTTCTAAGAGGATATTTCCACATATTACTGTTTTGAATTACTGATTTTTTAGTTGTTTGAAGTAGGGATTTGTTGTGGCTGGTATCTTTTATTATTAATATTACACAGTATTTATATAGCACCTTCATATTATGCAGCACTGTACAAAGTCCATAGTCATGTCACTAACTGTCCCTCAAAGGAGCTCACAATCTAATGTCCCTACTATAGTCATATGTCATTAATGTAGTCTAAGGTCAATTGTTAGGAAGAGGCCAATTAACTTAACTGCATGTTTTTGGGATGTGGGAGTAAATGAGAGTACCCAGAGGAAACCCACACAGACACGGGGAGAACCTGCAAACTCCATGCAGATAGTGTCCTGGCTGGGGATTGAACCTGGGATGTGTTTTGTTGCTTGTACCAAGAAGGACTGTACTGCTATTTTGATAGTAACTTTGGTGGTGGAAGTGTTGGAGGAGGTGAATATGATCACCGTGTTTGTGATGGCTGTACTGGAGAAAAGGCACATTAAGATTGCTGGAAATTGCCTGTCATGTGTGTTTATAGCATCTAGTGATGCATGTCAAAAATTTCTAAGATAGTCATTTATTTCTATTTCTATTTTTATAAAACTATCACCTTTTATTTATATAGCGCCAACATAGTACACTTTACAAAGTCCATAGTCATATCACTAACCGTCTCTCAAGTAGGAGGAGCTCACAATCTAATGCTGGAGTTCAATGGGTAGATAAGGAAAACTGCCACTCTAAATCATGAGGTTCCTAAACAAGGCCTTTTGTGTTAGGATCACCAAGTGTTTGTGAATAAAAGCATTGAAAATTTAAATTAAAATACAGTAAACACATGATTTCCGTAGGGTTCTAGTGCCTGGGTTTACATCTTCATTAATATTTTCCAATAAATACTATTGATATTTTATTACCATTGGGCTCCAGATAATTGAATATCTTACACTTTCAGACACTTATTTTCCCTTTATAATTTTTTTCATTTTGGTTTAGATTTACCAAAAGTTCCTATTGCTATCCAGCTCCACATTGGATATACTTACTATCCCTTCCTGTAACACCAATGGCAAAAATAGTAATAGAGGTTTTTAACTACTGCCCACTTTGCTGCAAAATAATTTTTTGGTGGAATGTTTTCTCTTTTAAAAGTCACTTTTACTTCTTGTCAGAATAACCACTATTACTTGGACCGGTAGAGATGGAAATCCTCCTAAACAAAAAACAAAAAAAAAATGTATAGTCTTCCCTGTGTTATCAAAAAGAAGGATGGACACATTTTTGCTGGAGTCTCACTTTATTGCACTTTAGTGCTTTGAAACATGAAGTTTCTCACACAGGTTGTCTTTTGTACAACCTTGAAACTGAAGAGAAAAAGTAACTTATCCTATGTAACCTGAAGTTGTTTCCAGTGTTTTGTTTCCAACAGTTCCCTTGACAAATATAACTTTTTCCGCTTTCCTGATGATATCAGCATCAAGTAGGTATAGCTCATAGCTACTCAGCAAAATTACTTTCATCTGATAGACAGTGTGGAAATCTGCTTATGTTAAAATAATGCCTTGGTTTTGGCTGCTTCCATACAAAACTGACTCATCTCCTAAGGGGAGGCATACAGTTTGAGCATATGTTAAAGCAAATAAAGTGTGTATCACTTTGACCAATCTTTGGCAGAAAAATCAGCTGCTTGGATTGAATGAGTAGATTTGCATAAGGGCAACAAAAACATTTTGCTTCAATGTCACTAAGTTAAGCTCAGTATTAGGGGTGAGAAGAGTGAGTAAAAGAATGGTATAATTAATTTCATTAGTGTCTTCCGAGAGGTTTCATTCATGTGCTTTGCATTTCTGTTTTTTTTTTTTCTTTTTTTAATTTAATTTTTATTTGCAACCAAAGAAACACAGAAAAATGTGCAAGAGGACATATATCCATTATAACAGGTTCTAGCATAAAAAAAATATAAAGACATTTGGGCCTGATTTATTAAAGCTCTCCAAGGGTGGAGAGGAAACACTTTCATCAGCGAAGCTGGGTGATCCAGCAATAAAGTGCAAAGAAAAGGCTTGTAGTTTGCACAAATAAATTAGGGTTGCATAAGGGGGAATGGAACAAAAGAAAATAGTAAAATGTGTCTCCCTAGGCCCGTACCCCCTAAATCTCCACAGTTCATTTAGTAGCATTATTATTAGGGGAAGAACCCTGGTTCAGTAACACCGGATAGTCTGCAGAACTGTATTGGATCCAATTAAACCAAGTGTGTTTAAATATCTCAAACTTCTTTGCAAGCCTCTGTATCTCAGAGGCAATCATATCTTCAATATAAATAATATCATTGACTCTTGCAAGCCACTTATGGTAAGTTGTTTACAAATCAAGCTTTTGCAGCATACAAAAATTGATGGAACTAAGAATTTTGATATATTTTCTTGGACATTTCAGATACATTCAAAAGAGCTACTTGTTGTGTATTACAAATAGGTATAAAAGTGATCCTGAAAACTGAATCTGAGACAGATCAAAAGAGAGAGCAACTCCAAAGATAAGAGAATACGGGATTCCTTGTGACATCTCCAGCAAACTGGATGGAGATGCAGGTGCATCCTAAAGAGATTGACGGGGGGGTTATACCAGTGGGTCAGTTTGTCATTTATTTCTTGGTATCTGTTGCTAATAAAGACTTTATGGTCCACACATGATCCCCTTGTTGATCAGTAAAAATCATGTCCCACTTCCAAATAGGTAGACTAAAAGAAACTGGTTGGCTAGTAGCAGTCTATAGGCAGTTTATACGGAGAGGGCCCTGCATTGAACCGGAGGAATCAAAAAAGGATTCCAGTCCCATAAGAAGTCTGGTAAAGGCATGGAGGAAAGTGAGGGGAATAAAAGAGGGTGAGTTTCATTTTTTCCTGGAGCCCAGGTAAAGGAGATCATGAACTGAGAAAATAATGAGAAAGGCGTTCTTTAGTCCTAACTTATATCCTGTTCTAGAATGACAATGCTGCCCCTCCATAGGTGCAATGTGATCAGTGAGTGTTTTTACTCTACAAGTATGTTACTGGCAGAATCACCAGGTGAAAATAAGAGAATAAAGTCTTCTCATCCTAGCACAGGTAACTTAGTAATAAACAATATAACTACACAATAAACTACATTTTTTAATATAGATATGCTTTTAATTGCTTTTAACATATCATTAGTACATTTACAGCATTAGGGAAAAAAAGATTTTTTGGAACCTTTGAAAAACTAAAAGCACTGAATATTTTTAAGTTGAAGCATGGAGAATTTTCATGTTATGAGTTAAATATATTCACTACATTGCCAGGCTTGGAAAGGCTGGAACTAGTCCAGATACTTTAATGAGAAAATAATGTAGGGTCTTTCCTTTACAGAGACATGTATAGCAAAGAAAAGTCTACATCTCTTTGGTATCTACAACAAAATCTATAAACAGAAATAAGAGAACACTGGGATTCCCTTTGGTGAAACCCATTAATAAAAATCATCTGTATTCTCATCAAGAAATATCTTAACCAGAACTAATATATTGCAAATGGGAATTTTAAATCTTCATATATAGACATCTATTTATCATGTAAAGGGTCTCGTGCTTGAAGAAGTTTCCCCAAATAGTAAAACATTATTAACATATTGCATGTTGATGTTGGCTTTTCCTTACTTGTGTTGCCTAATATATGTTACCTGATCACTGTGTACATACAAATGTGATACCTAGGTATGCATATGCGCTCATGTGTGTCTGTACTGCAAAGAGGGTCCTTTCCTTTTTTTATTAAATTTTTTGAAGGTCATTGTAGTCTGAATTTGGCATTTGGCTCACTTCATAGTTTGTTCTGCTGCACGCTAATGTTCGTATTGGGAATACCCATATCTGACCAAAGTTTACCTTGCCAATAAATAAATAAATGAGAAAACACTAGCTAAGGTTAGAAGGGGAAGAAAGAGTTAAATAACTCATTCATCCTCAAATCCAATTAGCTAGTATTTACCTGCTGATTTTTTTCATTTTCTTACCTCTAACATTGCAGCTGTTTTTAAAAAAAAATTAAAAATTTGCTTTGTTTTTATTTTATTATCATATTGAATCATATTGAATATTTTATATATCATATGTTGAATTAATATTTATATTGGTATAAATATTATTATCGGTAGATTATAGATCACTGAGGTCTTTGGTTGCTTGAGAGTTACTATTAAAAAAAAAGGACTAACAGTTCATTAATACACTCCATTTTTTAACCCCCTACCAATATAGGCACAGCAAATGCAATGCAGTACATTATATGCAGTATGACCAGTTACAAATACACTTATCTGCAGATAAATATACCTGTACCCCGAACCTTCTTTCACCTGTGTGAAAGGTGACACAGCAGAGTAATGAGCTTATCTCCTGCTCTCCCTTACTATTAATATATCCTTCTTGTTAGCACATGAACTGATTGGCTCTTTGTTCTTCTTTTTCCTCTCGCACCCCAGCCCTGCTGTACAGGGACTGTAAAAATTGGATACCAAGTCCATAGGTGCTTACACTACATGAATTTAATTATGTGTTAATGAATAGAAAGCTGCAATAATTTGTGTCTTTTATATCTGCCTTATCCAGCCTTAAATTTTTATATGTCTTATGTCAACATTATGAATAATTTCCACCCTGCTGTTTTAAACCTGCAAAACTGCCATTCTGGATTGTTTGCTTTTTTATCTTGCATTATTCTAATCCAATAAAGGCTTTGTTGTGTTTGGTTTACACAGATGTTCCTTTCTGTTTAAATACCTGGGTTGTGTGTTTTTAATACAGGAAATCCCTTTAATCCAGAAACTGAATACAACCAATCAGACAAAACACAAAATTATTCCAGAATGTATTAACAAACTTGTAGCAAAACAATATACAAATGTAATTTTACCAGTGCCAAAAACGTATTGTAGAATATAATTGTAGATGGTGCCCAATTCTTTTGGTTACCTACCTGGGGTAGAAATTACCTTCAAAGATTCTGAAAAACCTCTTCTCATCTACACACATTCCTCTCTCCAGGAATAACAACAGTTGACAAAGCCCCAGCAGCTTCCTGCACCACAACATCCATTCTGTCTGTTTACACCTTTCTTTCCTCATGCCAACTGCCCTTATCTCCAGCTTCTGCAACCATACTGAAACCATAGTGGAATACCATATACAGGGAGTCCCCAGGTTACATACGAGATAGGGAATGTAAGTTTGTTCTTAATTTAAATTTGTATGTATGTCGGGTACATTTAAAGAAAAAATGTTTGTCTCAACATAGCGTGGTGTCAGTTACTGTGTAAAATTCTCACTGTAAGTTAATCTCAAACAAAGCAAAAAAAAACTTTATTGAGCCTAGACATTTATTACCTTCTGTAGCAAGCTGTGCTTTATTATGCAAAAAGAAACAACTGCAGAGTTTGTCCTGGTCAATAAAGAGTTACAAGATCTTGCAGAACAGCAAAAGAGAGGCCCGTAGCTGTAAGAAGTAGGCGCAGGGCCTACATGACCGGGTGCTGGGGCCTAGCCCAGAGGTGTTAAGGGGTTAAGAGAAAAGGTAGTGATGCTAGAGGGGGCTGGGCTAGTATAGAATGTGGGGTGGGAGGAGATTAGGAATAGGAGACGTTAAAAAGGGCTGGATGAGAGGGAGAGGCCCTCTTTTGGAAAGAAAAAGTTTCCCACCCACCCGCCCCTTCTGTTAGGGTAAAGTTGAGAGTTTGGTTAGTTTTAGCGGTTGGGGTCTTGGAAGGCTGGGATCCAGTGTATTGGAAAAGTGGTGGATTTTAGCAGGGGAGATCCCCTTTGGTGGGGTCTCCCCCTTTATGGTGAACGGATGATTATGGCTCCTGAAGGCGGTGCTGGGCAGCTAGGGAATATCCGCAAAAAAGATTCTTGACATCTCATGGGAGCATGTTGGGTTTGTTATCACCACAATCCTAGACATGCGCAAGCTTTCAGCGAAGTGGGTGCCAAAATGTTTGAACAGTGATCAGAGGAAGAAACGAGTTGAAGCATCCAAAGCCCTTTAGGCCCATTTTGAAGCTGCACAGGAATTTTTGGCTGGGTTAGTGACTGAGGATGAAACCTGGCTCCACATCTATGGTCCTGAAACCAAGGAACAGTCAAAGGAATGGCGCCAGAGCGGATCCCCGTGGCCGAAGAAGTTCTGAACCCAGAAATCGGCCAAAAAAGTCATGGCATCTGTTTTCTGGGACAAAGACCGTATTTTGTTAGTGGACTATTATGCTAACCTCCTGGACCAGCTGAAGGAGCCAATTAAGATGAAACGCTGAGGCCCATGGGTCCAAAGGGATCCTTTTTTTGCAGGACAATGCACCTGCGCACACATCCAACGTTTTGGTTGCCAAATTAAACACCCTTGGTTTCCAATTGGTCCACCATCCCCCCTACTCTCCTGCCCTGGCCCCTTTGGACTAATATCTGTTCCTGAATTTAAAGAAACACCTGAAGGGGCAACGTTTTGAGGTCATTTCTGACATCAAAGATGCTGCTGAGAGATGGTTTGTGGCCCAACCAAAGGACTTTTATTTGAACAGTCTGGAAAAGCTGCAACTACGCTGCATCAGTCTCAGGGGGGAATACGTTGAATAAATTTTTTTTTTGTAACTTTGGCTCTCTTCTTTCTGGGCACAGCTAGGAACTTCTCAGCACCCCCTCGTAAACATTTTTTATGTAGGCTGTGTGCCTGCTTGCACTACAGTAGGATGAAAAACTGTTGCTGGAGGCATAGTTATTAGCATTGTCACTACCTATTCACAAGTAGTAATTTATCAATCAGCTTTTGAATGCACCTAATGCTTACCAAAGCTATCCACATTGACATCACAGCCTCGGTTGCAGAAACCTTCAGAAACTGCAGTATCTTGGAGGAGGAGCATGTGGGACACAAATATGGAAGGGTTTGGCTCAGAGGAAGCAAATTGAAGGGATTGTTTAATAATGAGGGTTATTCATCACAGAGCAACTGGATTTGGTACTTGTTTAGCCATACTGGAACTTATTTTTACTAATCTCCAACTGGCAGTATGCAGTGAAACCCAACATCTGTTAAAAGGAATAAATGCAACATATTTGATGATCCCTCCCATAATATAATGTTGTCCAATGGTGGTCACTGGGGAAGACCTGCAGAGCATTTTAGTCCCTGGCTGAAATCCTCAGGAATTTTTCATATTGTAGTGGTAAATGCCCATAGGGATTTAGCAGCTAAAGAAAATATTTTGGAGAAGAGTGCTATTAAAGAAGGTTTCCTAAGGAACAAGGGTAGCCAGTGGAGAAATAAATATTCTACACACCCAAAAGTTTAGAATACTTGCAGTGCCTGGGGGTATAGAAACAGGAGCTTTATATTACATGGGCCTCTGTGAAGATAAATATATCCATACTACTTATATAGGTGGGGTAATAAAGTTACACTGTCGTGACAGGGTCATCTTTGTTCATCTCTGAAGAAGATCAGAATTTAGAAGAAGTTGATGCAGGAATTAGTGTTATTCATTAGCTAATATCTCAGGTTTTCTCCCACATTCCAAAAACATGCAGTTAGGTTAATTGGCTTCCCCCTAAAAATGATCTTTTACTGTATTAAAGACATATGACTATGTGACTATGGTAGGGACATTAGATTATAAACTCTTTGAGGGACAGCTAGTGACATGACTATTGACTTTGTACAGCGATGCGTAATATGTTATATTATGTATATATATATATATATATATATATATATATGCGCTATATAAATAATGTGTAATAATAATATTAATATAATATGTATTTATTGATGTATATATTTTGTATTTATTTATGTGATGTTGTGGGGTGTTATTTTTTGTTTTCTCATTTAAGGTGTGCTTTAATGCACATCACCCCTCTGCTCTATATGCGGTGCTATTCATCATTTACCATGTACCCTAATAAACTGTATAATACAACACATTTTGGTGTGTATTGTTTTGTTTTTTTAAATATTGAGGTAAGTTTTTTCAGAATTTTGGTGCCTGTGCATCCCAATTAAAGCAGCCTACCTTATTATAATATATATTATTGGTTCATGCAATGCACTGCATCACCCAAAAATCCCCGATAAAGTGAAATTATTGTTTATATATTAGTCAGATTACAGTAGCAACTTGTTATCACAAAAAACATAGTTATCTATTCTGTCATTATTTCTCAACAAACTATTCCTTTGTTCAGATTCAACAAAACATCATTAGAGCTTGTTTATACTGTATGGTGAGAAATGTTTAAATGGTTAATAATCTTTGTGCCATGAAACACTGGGTCCCGGGGTGAATCCAATCAGCAACACTATTTGCATGAGTTTGTAAGTTCTTCCTTTTCTAATTACATTTAGCTTCATATGCTCAAATCTCTACACATGACAGTGATATATATGACTGGTTATATGTACTAGTGCTGCGTAATCTTGGCACTATATCAATAGAATCATAATACAATAAATGACTGAAATAAATTGTCTCTCTCCCCTGCAGCATTAAGGGAATCTTGTAGGAATTATTTATTTGGCAGGGGGATATGGCGGCAATTACAATGTTCACTTGATCTAAAGGACATCAGAGTTTGCTTCCCAGCCCCACACAGAGTGAGCTTCTAATTATGCAATGACTTCTCCAAAAATGAATTAAGCTTTGGGTGAATATTAAAGGTGACCTGTGAAGACAGTTGTTTCATGGTTTTAAATTTTAAAAGGTGTTACTGCCCAGTTTTTGGCATAGGCACTTGTTCAGGCACATCCGTGTTTGGGACTCAGCTTGACAGCCAATGCCCTGGAATCAGTATTACTTTCAGGATTCTGGACAAATGGCATCCTCCATCTCAGACTTTATACTATGCATCTCTGCCACTATAAAAAACAGGACTAGGTTACATGGTCCAAATCAGGGCTGCCCAACACATGGATCATGATCTACCAGTAAATCGCAAAGGCAACGCAAGTAGATCGCGGAGCCATGCCTTTCAAAAAAAACTCTACCACGCATAGAAGTTATTATGTCCAAATACCATTCCACCATGACTGATGATCATTTGGAAGTCTGTTTGAGGCTGGCTACCAGCAACTACTGTCTGGACTATGCAACTTGGGCTGGATTCATTCAGTTTAAGACCTCATCAGAGTTAGGTAATGGCCAAAAATATACAGAATTGTATCGTGCCATACATGGTTATGTTGTTATGCAAGGTACACAATATATACTTTAAATATAAAGTATATTTGGTACATATATAAATAAATATATGTTTAGCATTTTTATTGTTGGTAGATCATTTTGACTTGGTCATTTTAAAAGTAGCTTGCAAGCCAAAAAAGCGTGGTACCCCTGGTCTAAAATGTTCATCTGATCAGCAATCAGACTGCAAGAGCTTGCTACTAGAACATGGACAGGCAGAATTATTTATGTTCTGTTTTCAGTAAAGGAATAAGCAAGCTGTTGTTTTCATTTGCCATTCCTGGCTAAGATCCATATCTATAGAGATCTTAAAAAGTCCATGGTGAAAACCTACATCAGTCCATCGTACATTACATTTTTCAAGGCAAATTCTAACTCAAGTACAGACTAGAACAGTTTGTGTTAAAAAAAAAAAAAAAACTTTGGATTTGTCAACTGAGTCTGCAGATGTTTGCATAATGAGATCATGACATCTTTAAGTAGAAACATTGCATCTGTTCCCGGTTTCAGGAAGTGTAAAGTAAACAAACCATCCTAAGAGAGACAGACCATATAGAATGATCTGTCAATAAATGATTGCATTAATGATATGTGTGATAACCTGGGCATTATCGTTTTGTGCTAGCATTAAATTAGAAACAATTTGTACTTTATCTCTACATACAGGCATGCACAATAATAAAGAAATAATGTGCATTTGTCAGCAATCTTGGTAGACCAGTTTTTCGACACTTTGTTCTAACTGTTCTAAACTGATAAAATGTTAGTTCTTTGGGACACTGTACTATGTAGACCATCAGTTTTATTACATTATCTAAATAAATATGCCAAAATATGTCCATAGACACTATAGAATACTAGGATAAGCAAACTTGATGCAACTATTTGATGAAACTACAAAGGGGTTGCAGCCAAACCTGCTTATACATAAAAGCATTAGGTGAAATATTGATGTGTAAGATTTGCTATTTGTTCACATTTTCAAGCTGCTTTTTGTTTAACCAGCTGAGAAAACTTGAGGCCATTTCAGACCTGCAGTGAGTTGTAGAGTTCTGTCTCCTGCTCAACCACAGTCCCAACCATTCCCAATAGAAACCATTTTTTGCATGTAGCTGCCACTGCAACAGATCTCATGGTAGTTCCCAAAAGTGACAATTCCTTTTCGGCTTCACAGTTAGAGGCATAAGATTTGTAGTGTGGCTGCAACCATGTGATGAACTGTAGTTTTGTTTGCCGCTTCCATGTGCACAGTATCAGTGTGCTGTATACCTGGAGCCGCCAATTGTAAAGTATTCTTCCATGGGTGTGAAAAAGCCCTAATCTAATACCTCAATTTAATTTAAAATGCCCACTGACCGAGGTGGCCTGGGAGTCCAGGTATTTCCTGGTAGTTTTTTTGCTGCTCATCTTTGGCATCTGGCCTTCTGGACCACTCTGTTTACTTTTAACAAATAGACTGGGATTGAAAACCTTTGGATCACACCGGTCCATCTAAATTCTTAATTGTGGGGTTCTTTCTGGCAAACTTTTGACCGTGTCTTTTGACCCTCATGCAGTTTACCAACTATATTTGGCATCAGGGGAATGCAAAATTCCACCTGCCCTAGTCACTACTTACCTCTATCCCCTACAATCCTGAACATTCTTATAGTCTCTCTACTACATTGTATGTCCTTGGTAAGTGAAGTTGGTGCTTTAGTCATCTGGTAAACCCGGTGACACATAGACTGGTGTTCTTCTCTGATATAGAGCACATATACAATTTCCCTTCTGTCATTTTCTACAGCTACCTCCAGATTTGGCATTATGCTATGTCCTTAGCTCCAGACTTATTTTTTTTTCAAAACTCTCCCCTTTTGAAAGACCTTGTTTGGGGGGGGGGGTCCAAATAGTAGTGGACTCAAATAGGAAAGGACTTTGGGTAGGGAGATTTTGCTGGATCCCTGGAGAGTGATAATGCATTATGTGATCATCATGGATTGGTATAACAGTCCTGAAAAACTGCATAATATTTATTCTGATCCTAGTCTGATATGTTGGCAATGCCAGTAAGGTTTGGAACCACTGGGGTTCCGGGTCTTGCATTTTTCTTTAATGATAATACATAGGCAGTGCTTTTACTAACAAGATAATTCTTACCCTAAATGTATTTGTAAGATATTTCCTTGTTATTTCTAGTAGCATTTTAATAAAATTACACTTAAACAGCAAAAGCCTTTATTTCATTAGGAAGTAACTTTCCATGTTTGTTCCAGTATTGTAGTTTTAGCATTATATTCAAAGCACTGTACTTAAAACAGAATCACTTTATTTATTTATTGTTTTCAAAAAATTACTTTACCTGCTTTTTTCTCCTTGTATCTCTGTAGTGTGCATATCCTTTGGACACTTTGAAAGAACAATTAATTTAATTGAAAGCAGGAATGTAAAGGATAAGAAGAAGTTTATTAAATCTACATATGCAATAACATTTTTGATTAAGTGGTCTATTCACATTATTTTGTTTAAACAACACAACACAATGTAAAACACAATGCAATGCAGGCAAAGCATTGCAGTGGTATTTATAATGGGTGCCACCAAATGCACACTGGAGTACACCTACTTATTTTGTTCCAGGAACTGAGGAACCAGTGCTTGAGGAACACTAATTATAAGCCTCCAAATTAGGACAATAGTACTACTTGATTTTAAATACATTGTATTATTTTTTCCTTTTGTTGATAAGTTGAATTAGGTCAGAAAAAGAAAAGAGCCAATCCTCAATGAAAGATGTTTGTTTGCTTCTCACAATAAGCCTGTGAGAAGATGAGAGAAAACAGCTTTAACTGGAGAAGACTGGAGAAGATACATTATCATAGGAGAACCTGGGTGATCCAGCAAACCTGGAATGGATCTGGTCTAGGATTAAAGACATTTGCAAAATATTAGCAAAGTAATTTTAGGAAATCCATTCCAGGTTTGCTGGTTCACCAATGATAGTCTATCTTCTCCAGTTTGGAGAGCTTTGATAGATAAGGGCCCGTTACAGAGTATGTTGCTCAGTGGTGTGGATTTAGGAGAGGATGACCTTGTATAAGGGTTTTACCCTTATGGTAAAGTCAATCCTGTGTAGCTGCCAGGGCTCTTAGCCTTAAGGGCTACCCTAAAGTCTACCCTGTCCAGTCTGAAGATGTATCCTGCATGTATCCTCAAGGAATGTTCTTAATCTTAATTCTGGAAGGCCTGCCCTGTTTGCTGTTTAATGTACTTTGAAGTTTTTTCTGATCATTTTAATAGTTCTCTCTTCTAATTGTTTTAATAGTACAATGTTAAAAGCAACAACTTGTGTATGCGTGTGTCTGCAAGAAACCTACTGTATACATACTGTCAAGAATCACATTTTGAATATATTTTTGTGGGGTCTAGTTGGCCATGGTTTTATTTAATGTATCCTAAGGTGACCAGGCCTGTCTCGACAACTACAAATTCTTATATAGTTTAATGTTTATTTTGGCCTGATTATCTCTGATTTTTGGACATTGCCAATACTTTTCCTAGAATTGCTTGGCAGTCAAACATTTTCTGTTTGCAGTTTATCTGACTTAAGAATCTGCACCACCCAGAAGTTAGCAATGTATATATGTTTTTGATTGACTCTACCTTCAGCGTATATTGATATATCAGTACATCTATCTTGTAACTTGCTGTACATTTCTAACTTGAAGGAACAATAATTTAATAATATAATATATTACTATAGGGTATTATTTTCTAACCAAGTTATTACACCCTAAAGAACCCTATCTTCACTTGTTTTTATAGTTCTTTCCTAGTTATCAATCCCAATCACACAAACCAATGTTTCAAAGAGAAAAACAGGTACAGTAGGCCAATCACAGCCTGGAGGGCAACTGTTGCAATGGAAATTCAACCATAGTTGCCCCATTACCTACTCTTTAGCCATTAAAAAGGTTTGCTGCAAAATTCTTGAACTTAAGCAAAGTTTTTGTGAAACGGACACAATATATGTAACCATATAGACATACATTTATGTTGGCAAGGGGAGGCTATTTTCATTTATTGATCTTGAATCATTAAATTGAACTGGAAAAGTAATCAGTGCTAGATGTTTCCTGCTAAGTAACACACACACAAACATTTTGATTGAATACCAGCCCAGTACTATCTATCACTTATCTATCACAAACTTGCTTGAAGTTCTCACAAGTTTACACAATTAAGAATAAATAAAACATTACAGTCTTTTTCTTTGAGACAACGTACATACATAAAATATATATTTAGTGTAGTGTGATGTCAAGATGAAACTTTACAGGAACTTCAATTTCCCTAGTATCCTCTATTTAATGTACAGCACTGCATAATATGTTGTTGCTATATCAATTCTGTTTAATAATAATATTATTAATACAGGTAGTCCCTGAGTTAAGGACATCCGGCATACAGAGGACTTCTAGATACGAATAGGGCTTTCCTGCTCGCTTGTGTGCAAGATGGAGGCTTGATGGGGGGAGGGGGACAGTTTGTATGACTTGCAGAATCTTTTGCTAAACATAGCCGAGGTTGTGGGTGATCTTTTTTTGCATATCAAAGCACAGCTTGCTCCAGAAGTTAATGAATGTCTAGGCTTTGTTTGTGAATAACTCACAGTGAGGATTTTATACAGTAACTGACACCATGCTGCCTAATATTATGTTGAGACAAACATCTGTCCTAATTGCATTTATTAAAATAATGTACCTGTTCTGACTTACATAGAAATTCAACTTAAGAACAAACCTACAGTCCCTATCTCGTCTGTAACCTGGGGACTACCTGTAATTTTACAGTATTTTACAAAAAAAGACATTTGATCACAAAACATTCTACACAGAGAACAATAAATGCAAGATACGGCTTACCATTTTAGCTTTAAAATAAGAAACAATTTTAAAATACCTATAGCTTCAGAATAATGTTCTATATAAAATATATATTTTTACATTTTTACAGTTAGAATGCAAAATATTAGTTTCATGCATACCTAAAATTTTGGATGTTTATTGCCTCTAAATAAATTGTAGATGGTTTCAAATTTATCCTAGTCTGCCCATAAAAACTATAACTTACTCCAAATAACGGCAAAGGATTATCTCTTTACTTCCTTCATGTACTACTTTTCCTGGAAGATGAAAGCCAGTGTTTGTTTTTCTGATAGTTTTTCCAAATGGAATGAGATGAACTGACATATTCTTTAATATTTACCTAAAAGCTAATTTCTCAGCACACTATTCAGACATACAAACCTAGAAATAATATGGCTGAAAAGGTGATTCCCTTATGTCACTCACAGTCTGACTTCTGAGAGAGTGTCTGGCTTTACATTCACACTGGAAGTTTAACTTGACAGGTACACCACACTAGCATTTACCACCAATATCAGAGGAATTGGTTTTGTGGATTCTATTTCCACTCAGCCCCAGAACCAGAAGAAAAACAGAATACTAACACCTTCCCTTTAGACATAACCTCTTTCAAACATGTATCACTGCAAGCATGCCAACCTAAGTATGAAATAAAAGGTTTATTTTGTAGAGGATTCTCAGACATATGAGTCACTAGAAAAGAACCTCCCCTGTACGATGTACTATGGGCTAAGTAGAACAGCTCATAGGGAAAAATAAATCATTTGAAAAGATATTGCTGGTAAAGAAGCCCTGTATTACATGACATTTAAATTTCCAAGTTGTCAGGAAAAGACTAAAAGAAAGGATCTGGAAGACTGCTATTAAACATTTGTAATTTGGACGATGTCATCTTCTCTAGTCACCCTATAAAAAGAAGTGAAAATGGAATTACAACATAAATATATTACAGGAAGTAAGGCAAACATGTCTCAGTTTTTATTACTAAATATCCAACCCATTAAAACACAGTAACCACTACTCGGTGACAGAGTAGTAAAGCCATCCTTTATAGCCAATAATACTAAATTTGTCCGCTGCTTCTAAACAATGTAGGAATTATTAATATTATTAGTGTTATTATTATTAATAATAAAAATAATAAAAAGGATTTATATAGCACCAACATATTATGCAGCGTTGTACATTAAATAGGGGTTGCAAATGACAGATACAGTGACACAGGAAGAAGAGAGGATCCTGGCCAGAAGAGCTTACAATCTAGGAGGTGGGGGAAGTATCACACAATAGGAGGGGGGATATGGAATGGTGGGAAGTAGTGAGAGTTTTAAAAGACAGAAGTGCATGGGTAGGGAAGTTTGAAAAAATGGATTTTAAGAGATCTTTAACATGTTTCATCATCCAAACAAATTTTCTTTTTCCTTCTTCCTCAATTCATTAAACTGGACTATGTAACTTTGAAGCGCTATTACTCAAATATCTGCATTAGCCCTATTGGCTTATAGCTTCAGGATTGTAGAAGTTTAGAATATTTATTTGCTTTTGGACCAAATAAATGTAGAACGTCTATACACCTCCAGGCATATGTAAAACCCTGCACAGTGGTCCACTGCACTATACATAAAATAACATGGAACCATATTAAAATGGTAGTGATTGTGCCACATTCCCATGTGAAAAATCAAATTATTGTCATCATCTGCAAAATATCTAATACCACCATCTGTAATCAACTCACTGTGAGGTTTGTGCATGTGGTGTGTGACTTAGTTAACAAATCCAGTCAAAAAATATTTTCTAAGCTGCAACTTTTGACAATCTTTTGACAGTGCTGTGGGATTGTAAAATTTTAGAAGTCAGTTCTATGCTAATTGCTATTTACACTCACATTTAAATCCTAGGTCATATGATTCTGCTTGAAATTCCTATTCGTTCCTATTGTATGTTAAATCCCCCACCTCCTAGATTGTAAGCTATTTGGTGCACAGTTCTCTCCTCCTGTGTCACTGTCTGTATTCGTCTGTCATTTGCAACCCCTATTTAATGTACAGCGCTGCATAATATGTCGGCGCTATATAAATCCTGTTTATTATTAACACTGGGGAACAATTTTGAACAAATTCTTTGTTGACTTCGCTTTTTAAGCCTATTTACACTAAAATAGGTATGCTGATTCTGAAAGCGCAGTTATTTTTCTTCTATCACGTCAGGTTTTTTTCTCTACTGCTTATATTATTGCGTTTACTGAAGTGTGGATTTGTATTGGCTACTCATTTACACGCAAGATAGTGTGGTCAGAGGTTGTGCGCTGCTCTACGTAGTGAATAAGCAAAATGTATTTTTCTACCTACACACGTATTTCCTTTCTTTCAGATCATGTCTGGCTCTGCTGTTTCTTGTCATAAGTGCCTAAACAATGCTGATTCATTTTGTTATATCTGGGGGAGTTTCATCATTCCCAGTCAAAGGGTGAACATCAGCACATTTGTGGAGCAAGCCTATTTGGCATATTTCAAAGGTAAACTTGGTGATCAAGATAAGTTTTGGGCCCTCGTAAGGTGTGCAAACAGTGTGCTATAATATAACAAGAAAAATAAAAGTAACATAGAGTATCCTAGTCTACCATCGGCTATACGCCCAGTGGTCATTCAGATGAAATCCCAGTGCCGGTTTTCGTTACACTACTCTCTCTTGAAGAACATGATTATGCTGATGAACTAGGTGACAACAATGTTGAAGAGTTCAAGAGGACTCAGGGATTTGATCAGCATGAGTTGAGTGATTTGGCACGTGATTTGGGACTATTAAAGAAGGCTTCAGAACTCCTAGCATCAAGACTGCATGAGAAAAACTTACTTGAAAAAGGAACAAAGGTATCGTACTTTTAAACAAGAGAAATTGCATTTCTGCAGTACAGAACTGACAGTGGCATTTAGTATTGCCATAACATACCTGGTTTAATGGAGAAATTGTGAATTCCAATCTACAACTTAACTGAATGGCGACTATTCATCGATAGCTCAAAGCGGAGCTTAAAGCATGTCCTCCTTCACAATGGCAATATATTTGTGTCAGTCCCAATTGGCCATTCAGTTTCTCTTTGCAAAGAATTTGCAGACACAGAGTCATTGAGTTGTTGCAATATCACCAACACAATTGGGTCATCATTGGGTCATTGAACTTAAGTATCCCTGTTAACTGTGCATGTGGGACAGCAGAGCTCGTGAGAGCCATTGGGTGGAAAGGAATTGGCCTCCAAGATCTGCCCTAAAACCAGATGATCCAAAAATTCTACATGAGCCACTTGTTGATAGAAAGAATATTATATTCCCGCCTCTGCACATGAAACTGGGTCTGATGAAGCAGTTTGTTAAAGCTTTGCCAACTGAAGGGGAAGGTCGAACTCTCGCCGAACAGGAGGATTTCATGCAGCCCTGGAAATCCTCTGTGATTCCCGGGAACTGGAGCTTAATTAATCTCTAGTGTCCCGGGGATTGCACACTCTTCTCAATTAATGCAGTCACAGCTGCAATCATTGAGAAGATACCCAGCACAGGAGAACCTCCTGACATTGTAATATAAGCTATTCATGGACAGAGGCCCTACAGATGAACAGCACATACTAAAAAGATTTTCCTCCCATAGACTTCAGTAAGGTTTACTGATAATTTTGGGTTTGTCAGGCCAAGACGGATGTGATAAACCTCGGCTGAATTGAATCCAAAGTTGCTCATTCCAAGATGTCATTACTGAAACAATGTCTAAGATATTTCCTAATTTATCTGTAACTACAAGAAAGATGTTTCTATCAAAAAGAAAAAGACTGCATGGGTGAATTGTAATGTGAAAGGCTGCAGAAGATTGTTGGGAGAATTTTAGGTGACTGGTCTCATGAGATTATATACTTACTATACTTATTACGTATAGTATACTTACTGTATGTATATTTACGAATAATAGATCCCTAACTATACAGCTGTTTAGCAAGTTAGAAGTAACACTTGAAAGTTACTAGAAGAAAAAAAACTGAATTTTGGACAACTGCAGAAAGTTACATTGAGAGATTTGTGATGTGTCTATACCTGATATAGGGTCTTACTTTGATATGCTACCTACATTCACCATTTTTTAAATCTTTTTTAATTTTTTTGTAACTTGAACATATTTGAGTCCTGGCTTTTCTCTGGAGAGAAAGAAGAATGCTCATTCTGATGCATCTGCTTGTGACAAAAGTGGAATCTTCAATACGAATCAAATTGAGCAACTCAACACTGCATAACTGCCAACCACTCAACCACAATGCTAAGACATTGTTTCTTATTTTCCTGTTAACTAATACTCAAGACCAAATTATTATTTGGCTGGAACTCCAAACTAGTACTATTGGTTAGCATACATGCTTGAAGTTTTGAGTTCATTTTCTACCAAAAATATTAACTGTTTTGAGTTTTTGTCTTATTTTTCTCAAGTTTAAGATTTGAGATTCTGAAGTTTTCTCCAACATTATCAAATGATACATGCATATTAATTGGCTTATACCAAGTATTATGTGTGTGAGACACTCTCTTTATGTGTACCTAAACTCACAATTTTCACTTTAAGGTAGACAATCCTTTTATGTTAGATAAAAATTCTATTTTTTTTTTTGCAAAAAAAAAAAAAAAAAGAGTGCAGCACCACCCCCTAGTTCTTGATCGCCTAGGCAATCCAGAATGAATGGGAGCGCAGAGCCTCCCAGGATACCTACGTCAGGCATCCCAGGAGGCTCTTGGGTGCTCCTTCTGCGCATGGCCGGAACCCGGAAGAAGAGACGAAGATGGCGGAGTCCGGGCGCTAGCTCCGGAACGGATGCTGGGATGACGCTGGACCAGAGACCCCCCGATGGATCAGACTGCCCTGTGGGATTGAAGGTAAGTGTATTTTTTGTTTTAGTTTAGTTCTTCTTTATGTATATTGTAAGCTCCTTCAGAGCATGGACCATTCTGGCTCAATTTCTGCAACATTTTATTGAAGACAGATTGGGGACAAAATATAAACTTAAAGGGCCTTATAAAGAATTACGTACTTTTTTTTTAAAATCTGGATCCTATGACTGTGGAAGCCATAGTAGGTATTTGACTTCATCCTGATGTTCATAAACCATGTTTGGACTTTTTCAGTTTTATATATTGTTCTGGAATTTCTGTAACAAGATGAGAAAAAAATGCATCACAGAGATAAACTGGGACCTATGATATGGTCAAATTTTCTATCGCTGTTTTATAGTCCATGTATCTATCAAATTTTTGCAGATAATAATAGTAAATCCAGTGTATTGTGGAGTATTGTGACATTTATTTTTTTTTTATTTATTCCATGGGTTAAGGTTCCAGGTCCTGTATATCTTTTAATAAGTTATGCTTTATTGCATTGGTCTTCAATGCAAGAGGATGCTGAAACAAAATGCCATATATTTCAATCTAGTGGCACAAAATCATATGTATCAGAAAAATATGGAACAAACTATGTGATAAATTTGGAGGATGTACTATAGCAGCTATTCTGTTAAGTGCACATTTGTCCCTAAAGGTGAGCTTTGACCACTGTTAGTATTTCTGTGTTAAGTTATTCCATGCATTGCATACTCTTTTGGTATTTCTACATTATGTTCTTGGCCGAACATATTTATTTTCAACAGCAGTGATATATGGGTGGGAAATCAATCTTACTGCAAAAAGATATTAATTCTATAAAGGAAAATATTGGGAAAATTAACAAATTGCAATTCAGATTTTTAAATCTTTGCTCATCTCCTTTAATTCATGTCAGCAAATATTATTGAATATCCACCAACTGCCAATCTAAAACTTTTCAAAATGTTTGTTTAATTAGCCCAGTGGAACCTATGGTAAGTGAGGGTGTTAAGGAAATATGCTCATGAGTCATAATGATGATAATGAGAAGTAAAATGATGGATGAAGTTGACCTGCAGTGATATTATCTGGATGTATGGCTTAGAACATTTATCAGTACAATGGTGTAAGGTGCTGGTCCAGCACTGGTGTTCACCAGATCTATCTCTGCACTCTTCGCTTATAGCAAGCCCCTGCTCAGCCTCAGGGGCTAGATGTGCTGTGCCAGCACACGGTTGCCCCCCAGGATGTCTATGCACAAGGAATGGCATCTGGGGAAGGACTGACAGGGACCAGGAGCCCACAGAGGCAGTACAAAGGATTCCGGCAGAGACAAGTCCTAAATACAGGACCAAAGGTCATACACAGAAAATCAGTTCAACAGATGAGGTAGCCAAGGATAAAGAAAAAGCAGAATCAGGGTCACAGACACAAGGTCAGTCCAGGCAGCATACAATTGCAGGATCAGCAACAGTAAATTTAATGTAAAACACACCAGCACCAGGTCATCCCAGCGCAATGCTACAGTAGGAAACTGGGGACTGTGAGCAGAAAAGCTATAAAGTTCTTTCAGCCAATGTCAGGGCAGAATGGAGCCATGGACTAACTTGTTTCTAAAATTCTCCTTGATCCTTCAGCTGTGCACAACCTCAGTGTGTGCTGGGGATGCCGAGTAGGTGCATTTCAGGCTATAGGCAAGCAGAAGATGCTGCTATTTCCTTGTTTTTTGTGCTTCTGCAAGTGGCACCGCTGGACAGAATAAACAGGATATATTATTGTGGTAGTGCACAGCACAGGATCGCCATCCAGATAAGAATCTCCTAACAGATGGTAACTCAATGTAGTGAAAGACTTTTGTACTCAGGGATTTCTAATTGTAGGACTAGGTGGAACATCAGTGGCAGCTGGAGTTATCTGGAATATCTAGTTTAGTTATAGCCAGAATAGCCAGAAGGGGTTAAATGTTTCCCCATTAAAATATTCTGTTATGAGTCTGAACTGGCCATCAACACTATACTGAGAGCAAGCATAATCCTCTTCTTCCTATTTATATTGTCATTATAAGAATTTGTTTCTATGCCCAAACTGCATCAGCAACTGACTGATAACTAACGTTTCAAAGTTCATCTGACCTTTTCTGAATATTGGTGTATTGGGCCTGATTTATTAAAGCTCCCCAAGGCTCGAGAGGATAGACTTTCATGCGTACAGCTGGAAGATCCAGCAAACTTGAAATTAATTTCTTAAAATTTCTTACCAAATGTTTTCAATCGTGGACCAGATCCATTTCAGGTTTGTTGGATCACCCAGCTTCACTGATGAAAATGTATCCTCTCCAGAATTGGAGAGCTTTATTAACTCAGGCCCATTGCCCCTGATTCATCAAGCAGAATCGGATGATCGCTCGCGCATTCGTATTCGCGATCCGAAATCGTACGCCGTCGCGCTATTCAGCAACTAAAAAAGCTCGCACCATTGAGCTTAACAGATCCTCCTTAATCGCGCAGCTGAAATCTAATCGCCTTAATTGGAAGATTCGCGCCCCCTATTGCTCATTATTATGAAGGCAGGAATCCGGCTGGCAGTGGGGAGGCGAGTGTACGCGCACACTCGAGTCCGGACCGCGGTAAACCGTGATCGCTGGCCGTGCGTACTTTCGCGCTTCCAGCGAGCGCGGATTTTATTGATGAATCAGGGGCATTGTATCACAGTTGATTCTCAAGTAATGGCTCTCTTTAGAACTCTAATATATCTTCATGCTGTTCAACTGTTGTACTCTTACTACCACTATAACCCCTACTGCCTGTTGTAAGCTTTTACCCATTAAATAAACTATCTATGTTTGTCTGATGAGATTTAAAAAGTTATAAATCATGATCACACATCCTTGTCCTGCTTCAGATGATGGAGATGCTACCATACCACAACAATCTGGAACAAAATTTATATAAAGGGTTATGGAAAAGTTAGCATTCTCATGTCTTTGAAGACGCTGATGGTCCTCTACTTATCATAATGTTGAGACTGAAAATAAAGTGACACGGTAATGCTGCCAACATAAATAAATTCTTCCCTATCAACTGGTTTTCAGCTGTTTCAAGGATGGAAGTATAAAGACCTATCATGTTTTTCTGTGCTGCTGATGCATATCTTACAAATATGTTGAAAATGTTTTCTTTATTATCTGTCTCTTGGCCTTGTACAAGGTTGGAGGACCTTATTTCTTTGATGTGCTGCTGACTTATGTTCTAGACCTGTATTTGGCCCCAGGAATGATGATATCTCTCACAGACTTTCAAGCGTACTGTTGATTGATCGTTTTTAGTTTAGGAGACTTTGATAATAAATGCAGTATTGGGAATGTAGGATTATTGTAAGGTTGAGGTTTAAACATAAAATTCATGCAAAAGCTGAATAACAAATCTGAAATCAATACATGTCAAGGTTCACAACTTTATGGGGTTTATTTATGAAGCTGGAAATCCAATAATCACCAAACACTATATTGTGGAAAGGGATTTGGTACACATAGACCTTGAGGGTTCTCCACCATTGATTTTCAGTTTGGAAATGGGAACGATAGCCATAGCCAGCACAACTACCAAATTAATTGATGGATCTGATGGAGAAAAAGATTTTTTTGGTAGTTCTGTTTGTATTTAATACCACATGGCATGGGTACAATCAAGGCATGCGAATAGGCATCATAAATAATGAAATAAATTAATAAAATAACATAAAAAATGAATTCAACTGCTGACTGGAAGGCTGTAAATCGAGGATCTTATTTTTGTGTTTAGGTACACTTTAACCCCCTAGCGGTAATCCTCAGGATGGATTTACCATGCAAAAATCGGTAATCCCAAGTCACACTCGGGGTCGCTTAAAACATAAAAAAAAAAACTTACCTTGTTCGTTGTCGTCATTGGTTATTTTACCACTAAAAGGTAATGTAAACCCTCTTGTTGTGAATATACATAATGCTAAAGGTGAATACAGATCAAAAAGTGTGGGTCAACTTTTATGTTATGCTAATATTTCATTTTGTTGTTCTAATGAACTTCCTGATTTTTATGAAGGTGGTCAACTAAACAAGAGAGGCTTATCCGGTAAAAAATATGACACTATGGCCTTTTGCCTTTTTCCCAGCCTAATATTTTAAGCAAAAACTGCAAACAACCCATAAACGATTTTTGGAATACATGACTATTATTATCATCTGTTTTAAACAAGAGCCAAAGCATTCTAGTCACAGTGGTGAATAAATGAATGTTGTGTTCTAGTTAGATGAACTGGAGGTCACGACATTTAACCTTTAAGTGCTCTCTGGAATCTTCCATGACAACTCCTTCAGTTTTGCTATACATTGTCTTTTGTAATGTGTCTGTTACAGCCACTTATTTGGTGGCTCTCATTTATGGTAATGGGGATACAAAAGATACTCTGTTACTCTGAAACAGTTGTGTGGCTACACAACTTTGTTTAGTAAAAAGAAATCATTGTCTTATGTCAAAGGGAACATTCCATATTACATATGCCATGCACTTTTCACCGTGTTAATATATCATATCAATTTAACTCTTTCAAAACAGTCATTTGTATTTAATGACCATGTCTATTCAGAAAGTGTAGAGATAAAACAATAGTTTTATATGAAAAGAACAAGAAAATTGAGGCTTTTGAAGTAACACAATTGTATTCTGCTAGCTCTCATAATGCCAGGGCACTGGATGAGGAAGCGTGTATAATGTCCCACATAGCTTGAAATGTTTTCATGTGTGTGGGGGGTCAGTATCACACTGGAAGACCGATGGCCTGAAATTTTAAGCTATTAAAGAACATATTCAGACAGTAAATGAAGGCATTCAGTAGGCTACAAATGTGATTTAGTAGAAAAATGAAACTATGTCAAAGTGGAGCATTAAAAAAAAAACTACTGTACTGGTGAAAAGCCCTCCATCCCTCTGCAAACTGAGCCCAATGAGTCCTGTGCCGTCATGGCTTCTCTCTTCTTTCTGGCATTGACAGAACAGGCAAAACCATCTTATTTTTTCTCCCTTCCAGGTTCTTTTCACATCACACAATCTCTCACTACACAGGAGCGTGATAAGGTGACATGTCTTCTTGAAAATGTAAATAAAAGTGTTGATCTCTCATGTGTGCACATGTGTGAGATGGAGCATTTTATTTTTTACATTCTAGGCCTTCTGAGTTATGACATATATATCCCAGGAGGCTGTGGGTTTCCCCCTCAGTCTTTACTGCTGCACCTGTAAGGACAGGAGGGGGGCCTCCCAAAAAAATGTAAAACATTTTTAAAAAACCATATATCTACATTATTGTAAAAAAAAATATTTACATCCCTTTATCTAATGTTAAAATGTAGTGATGGATCCACTTTAAGATCAGAAATCACTTTACCTTTATCAGAGCTTTTGCAGAAAAAACACATATATACCCATATACAGAATCAGCAGGAGCACAGTATAATGTTTCCAAAGTTCATGCTGTGTAACTTTGTTCATGCCTTCCCAAGGATTTATATGGGAACTTTATAATCAGATATTTAAACCATTCTTTTTAGGACATGTGAATGACCTCTTAAGAGGAAACTCGAAGCTTTTCCTAAAAATTCTCTATAAGCCTAAACCACAGCTAAAGTAAGACACATGCGGACCACATCATTATACACAGACCTCATTTGGATAACTATACCAATAAAGAGAGGAAATAAAACTTTTACAAATGCCATGATATTTTGTTATAAAACCAGTGGCCATCCAAAAGTTACAGAAGAATGTCAGCATCATCGTGACAATCTACAGAAGACAACCAACATGGGAATGTATTAAAGACCTTTATCTTAGTCCTATAGGACATTTTTGGACTAGCTTTAAAGAGGGTTCCACTCAGGAATGCCATATTTTGTTAAACTAAAAGTGGACATAACTCCCCTTAATTGGTAAATCTATGGACTGGTAAATGAATGGATTGCTAGGAATGGAAAGGTTACCCATTCAGGTTGTTAAACATAGCAAATCCCTGAATATTTGAGAACAATACAGATGCAATACGGTATGGTTAGAGGATGCAGAGGCTGCACAAGATGACAACTCTGATCCTCTGTGAAGCCGCCAGGCTAGAAGTGCTGATGTCAGACAAACAGGACGAGTCTTTGGGATCCAATTGACTATGATGTTGAGGAGAAAGATATTGGACCTGATTCATGAAAGCTCTCCAAGGCTGGAGAGAATACACTTTCACTAATGAAGCTGGGTGATCCAGCAAACCTGGAATTGATTTCCTAAAATCATTTGCTATTTGTTAGCAAATGTTTTGAATCCTAGGCCAGATCTATTCCAGGTTTGCTGGATCACCCAGCTTCACTGATGAAATTGTATCCTCTCCAGCCTTGGAGAGCTTTAATAAATCAGGTTCACCATGTTTTCTGGGCAATTGCAGCCAGTGTGCACAATGTGAATGCATTCTAAAGCAATGGTAACTCTGGATAACTTTTTATGATTAAATAAAAGTATTTTCTTATTGGCTTTAATTTTTTAAATTACGAAATAGAAATATACCAAGCTAATTTTTTTGTTTTTATATGGTATGTTGCTCTCTAGTTAACATATTGATGATGGCTAAGTGGTTAGCACTCCTGCTTTGCAGTGCTAACGTCCCGGATTTGCAGTTCAACCAGGACACTATCTGTATGGAGTTTGCGTATGCTCATTGTGCTTGTGTGGGTTTTCACTGAAATAAATATGGATGCATTGACATCTATGGGAGAAACATGCTAAACAAATATTACAAAATGATTGTCAGTAACCAAATAGTTTTTCCAAAAAATATTACATTTACAACCACTGAGATATTCCTCTGATACAGAAAAAATGTCAACCCCTGGGGGATTCAGATGTGTGTACGTAGCTTTAGGTAGTTTGCAATTGCTACATCCCCTTATTACTGACTGATCCCTTTTATGTCCTTCACTACACTACTTGTGCTTGCTTGTAGTATTTTGTTAAATGAAAACTTTCACTTTGAATTAAAATCATCACCTGGACCCCTGTAAACATAAGCCTTTGAACTAGCCATGATTTGGAAATTTTCAAGAATTTGAATGAATTTATGAGCCCTGAATCCGTCATACCTTCTTCCACCCCTTTATTATCCTCTGATTTTTCTTTTTACATATTCTCCATGTTAGCAAAACTTTTTTGTTGCAATTTTATTTTGGTTAACTGTGTTTGGTATTTCCTCATTCTCTATCTATATATAAATGTTTCTTTTCCATTTCAACTAAAATAATTTTTTTTAAAAAGCTTTCAAATTACACAGTACCTGGATTTAGAATTCTTTCTCACAACTTGTAACACTTTTAAAGTGTATTTTAAAGACACAGGAATGAACTTAGAATCATGGAAATGTTTTTTCGAAAATTTAGGTTCACCATGTGCCTTCACGTTATAATTTGCTTGAATAAAAGTTTTACCTTTAAAGCTGGATGTGCTCCTATCTATCAGACACTGACACTGTGTTTTGTTATTAATATTATGGCCAGTTTTTCTAAAACATAAAAGAGGACTAAGACATTTAAAAAAATGATTATACTGAAAAATCACCAGCGGCTCCCAGATTTTACACTTTAGGATTAAAACTTTTGGCAAACCAAACGTGTTAGAAATAAATGACATGACATCTAGCCTGAATAGATTCCCCACCTGACAATACCAAATATATTTGGTATATTTGGTATATCAAATACACAGTATATCAGGAAATAGGGAAAGGTTTAGGGGGAAATGTCTGTGCCTGAAGCCTGCAGATCCTCCAGAATACCACTGAAAACAGAATACAAAATAAGTACTAAAGCAAGCGAGCTTTTGGAGGGCCGTGGAGCCCCAGAGATTGGGATGACTGTAACCAATCCAGGGGTCCCACACCTCCAAAAACCGGTCATGGGTGTTAGTCAAAATGTTGGTCAGGTTCTCATTTACCATAAATACATCCAGTCTAGACCAGACTTCACTGAAAGCCACTCTCTTAGTCCTCCAAGCCCTGGCTTTTGCTTGTTGAGCCGCCATAAAAACAAAGGTTGCCAGGTTTCTAGAGGGCTGAGAGAGAGCCAAATCTGGAAGGTGTAAGAGAGCACACCATGGATCCCGGATCTATTCAGTAAAGAACCAAGTAGGTTGTGTACTGATTGCCAAAAACAGGATAGTTTAGGACATGTTCAACAAATATGGAGCATATCACCGATCAAAGTCTGGCATCACAGTCTCTAAAACATCGACCTGTTGATTCAGGATCAAAGCCTGCTAACCTCACAGGGGTCAAATACCATTGTAATAATACCTTGTACACAGATTTTAATACTATTTGTCACATATTCTGTTTTCAGTCCATTTTTGTAATCATTATTATTTTGTATTAATTAGGCTGTATACCTTTCAAACCTAGCCACAACTATAATGTCCCTTTTAAAATAGGAAACGTCAATTGGAACCCATATTCTTGTAATATGGTACACAGTGCACACCAGATATATATTAAATATATCTAGTGGAAGAATAATTTTAGCAATAATTTTTTAATGCAATGATGATGTAAGCACATCTATGTTACACAGTAAGAATATATAGTAGGAATAAAAGTTAAACACATCTATCTAACTGAAAAAAGGTTGGATGACTAAAACAGTTCAAAAAACAATACTGCTGTCTCCATTATTCACTGTACAAGTAAAACAATTCCAACACAGCTGAAAGTTTGCAATGGAAAATTTACAGATTAATTGCAGATTACAAAAATAATCATTTCAGTAAATTCACTTGGCATAGCCAATCGTGTTTCTGTACATGATAAAGAATTATGAAAACAGCTTGGAGTAAAATGTTGCCAGGACAACTTTCCAAAAAGTGAAAGCTATATAAGATAATGTTTTGTTTGAAGATGCTTTAAAACAAAGCAAAAGAATATTTGCTCCGTCCATCTTAACTGCTTAGATTTAAAATCTTGTGTTGGAATCTTCTGGGGAGAGAATAATATTAACTGACTCTTAAAGCTCAACTCCATTTTCTCCCCTCTTTAAAGCCCCAAACTCCCCAATGTTTGAATTTGTTATATATTACCTTTTATATATCTATAGAGTATTCTGGTTAGTAGGCTAATGGCACATCTCATTCTGATAGCACAGTACACATGTAATGATATGGGGCTGTTCACAAGTATTGTGATCATGATGATTCACCCCTAAGTCTTGTCCATGTCAACCGGAGGGAAATTGGGTTAAGGGAAGGAATTGCACTGCTACTCAGTATACAAATCATCATCAATTAAATGCAAACTTTTTTTTTCCTGAAAGCTGGTATAATGACCAAACATTTAGCATTTGAAGGAACACAAAAAGCAGTAGTATCCTCCATATGTCTCTTAGGTTCACCCCAGATAAGATTACTGACCAAACTGACCAATATCCTGGAATATAGTGATTTAATAGTTTAGATTGAAGTTGATTCCGACATGAATAGCAGCTATTCCAACTTTGGATCAGACTTCGGAACTGGAGGAATCAGAGTTCTGATCTGATATTACTTTACCTGTCAGTGACAGATTTAGTAGGCCACCAGAGGATGACAGTTGTCATCATCTGGTGGCCAGATTGGCTAAGCAGTACTCTACCTGTCAATGAAAAGAAAAAAATATAAATTCTAACACAGAATTTCCAAATCCTGAGCTGACTTGATTCGATCCAAGTCAGAATTTTATTGTTCCAAACATCACGGGATTAGACAGTAGATTTTGGAATTCTGATTAGAAGGTATACAGCAGAACATTGTGGAAAAGGAGACCGTTTTTTAGCTGCAGATGGGGTAAATGAGCCCTGAGATCAAGAAAAATTAAACCATATTATAAAGAAATGTAACCAAAATCAGAGGGGAGTTGCCTGGAGAAAAGGATTACCTTAAATGTTTTAAAATGCTGTACAGCTTGCTTTAGGTTTAACTCAATAGGTAAACTGAGCAAAGCTAAAATAGAAATGCAAAATGAACAGGAATTGCATTACTCTTTCACCACTCACCCTTACCAGAACATGACACTGGCAATACACATGGGGCATGGACCGTTCACCATGCTATAAAAGCTATATAAGGAGAAAAAAAAACCCTGTGGGAAGAGTTAGTAGGAGGTGGTGAGAAAAAAATCAGGTCTTCAATTGTATGTATAGAACCATACAGAACTCAGAACCCTTTTGAGAAGGTTGGTAAACCTAACCCCCTAACCTGAGGTCCTGAGTTATTTAAATAACAGAAAGTGAGCATAATTAGGTTTAGAAAGCAGTATGTCATTTATTGATTGTATTTCTCTATTTCATAAGTTAGAAAAATGAAAATGTATAGAATTACACTTTGTTGAAATGTGATTATTCTTGATATATGTTTAATGGTTTAAATCCAGTTACGGTAGCTGACTTACAATTTGGTTTAAAAATGCATACAGACACAAAGAATTACATAAATTACATAATTGTTAGAATTTGTTAATATCTGTTAAATAAGTTAAAAAAATATCAGCAGAGTCTGCCAGAAATGTGCCAACTTATTTCAGAACTTCTACCATGATGTTCCCTTCTCTTTTAGGTGTTTAAAGGCCCCCTCCACCTGGATAGCCATTACGAAGCATTGCACATGCAGTGATATTCACACAAAGAAGGACTCTAAACAAGGAAAAAAGAAAGAAGACTAAAGATCGGAAACTAGAGAGTCACATGACCTTGGCTTTGAAAGAGTTTAGATGAGAATTTTTTTTTAAATGGGATGTTAGGAAAATTTGGAAGTGGAGGGGTTGTAGTTTGTCTGGAGATTAAATTAAACCTAATGCGTACAATGCTGTTGGTGGTGTAGAAAGAATAAAATGTCTATGCTTTCAACTCTTATGAATAGGAAATAAGGTATATGGATCACATAAAAGCAATAAAACTCTTTTACATATGTTTTATGGGAATTTTTCAAGCTGACACAGTAGTGACTGTGGGGAGTCATTTACCAGCCCTACCTCTGTAACTCTCAAATAAATATACAGATCAGACTCTTTGTCTTTGTATTTCATACAGATGTGTTTATTACTGTGACCGATGCATAGCAGATACATTACTACGATTTAATACTGCTACTTATCTAGATATATATCTTACATTACGTGCTTTATTTCTTTACCAAAGTTTACTTAAAATGAATCGAAATTGTATTATACACAGAATGATTTAAGTTTGCGCAGATTCATTTTTTTTTAATTGAAGGAAAGAAACAAGAAAATTGGTTCCTCGTTCTTCTAAAATGACTTATCCTGCTGGGAGATTAACCATAAAGGGTTCCAAAACAGCACATATTTTTGCCAAGAATATTTCAGAAACATATGCAGTGTAATGCAGCTGTTTGAAGAATAACATTGTGCAGTAATATGTGCTTACAGGCTTAATGCAGGGTTGGGTTACAGATCAGGAACTATAGGCTCTATATAGCACACACCATCTACAGTAGTCATTAAGACTTTACGTTACAGGATTTCCCCATGGTTTGAGTTGCCGACTATAGTAAATAATCAAAGTAACCTCAATGTATATATAAACCTTTGTTTTTGGATAGAGCTGTGAAGATAAAACTGCAGCCAGAGGATCCATTAGTAAGATTTTATAACTTCTGGTCTTGTAAAAATAAATTTTTCTGACCTGGTAAAAAGGTTTTTGCACAAGGAGAGGAAGTAAAAGAAACTCTGTAAAAGTAACAAAAACAGAAGTAGATTTTTTTTCTTTAGATGAATGGTATAGCTTTGGTCAGTTTTGTATTGTAGTCTGGTTTTCTATTGTAGATTTTCCCCTACTTCCTCTCTGGTAAAATTACGTCTCACCTGAACAGGAAATATGGAGAAATTTCTCCAACGAAGCCCCACAAAGCAATAAATCCTGAAAGAGGTTATACCTTTACCTATTCCATCATAAATGGATAAGTTGGTTATAGATAAACTTTAGCCAAAGAGAACATAACCACAAGAGAGGAATGCTGAGGGTAAGAAGGCAGTACTGATGGGGTCAGAATAGTTGGATCTGATCCAAAAGGTAAGAAGGAAAAATAGCAATGAAGCAAAGGTTAGATGAAAGTCAGGGCTTGGCAGAAGTCATTAACAAATACAGACATTAGGGCAATGTACTAAGCTGGAAAAACGTGTATGTGTTAGAGCTGGAGCTACTTAGACAACTTTATTAGCAGCCTAACTGCACTAATAAAATAACTGTCGGTTAACGTGTTAGTAACCAGATGGAGATCTACCATTATTGTTTTATGGGTGTAATCTTAGACCTTATTATTTTCTTGATTCCTTCTCTGATTTTATTCATCGCTACATCATATGTTGGTGACAAAGAAACCCGGGGGAACAGTACATTCTTGAAATTTGGAAAGAAGGTGCGAGAACTGCCTAGTGGTAAAATGTTACGGATCTTCTGTCATTAGTCAATTGTAGTTTGGTCCCCATGGGAATATTTTTTTTCTTGCTTTGCCAGTGACTACAAGAAGTTTTGTAAAAACTGTGAACCATAAAAAACCTACCAGAGGTTTAACATTTACCTATGTAACTTTCAAAACGGGTTTAATTTATTGTATGTGTTTGAGGGAGATTTCTCATCACTTGGCCACTACTAACTCTAGGGCAGGAAATACAAAAAAATCTCCCAAAGGAGGCAAAGGTGAAAAAAATAACTTAGTGGTTCTAAGGCTATATCACTCCATCCAAAAAAATGTTGTGGTTCAAGCTCCAAATTTACCTATTACCAAAATTACCTAATCTGACATTCCTGGGATATATAAATAGGCTTTTTACCATAAAACTTTTTAAATTAAAATATTATTCTATATAGTATCAACATATTACGCAGCACAATTCATATTTATGTTGCTAACTTTCCATCAAAGAGGCTCAACGTCTAATGACCCTACCATAGTCATATGTCATAAACACAATCTAAGACCAAATTTAGAGGGAAACAAATGACCTAACTGCATATTTTTGGAAAGGGACAAAACCCAAATGCCCAGGGGAATCCCATGCAAATATGTACAGATTGATTAAACTCCATGCAGATAATTAAAGATTTAAACCAGGGAAAATAGCACTGCAAATTAGTTCTTGGTAACTATGGTTGGCTATGGATGCCAACAAATGGCAATGTTAGATTCCTGCTCATGTGTCTAGAGATAATGTCATCAGCTGTAGAAGGCCATTATTCAGGACATTGTATTAGGGCCTAGACCTATGTATGAGAGGGTTTAGAACATATTCCACCAGTCTACCCTGTCTAAGGCAGGCAGAATAAGATTTATAGCGTTGGTCCTGTTACGAATCTGTGATTTCAATTCACAGTTTTTAGATATTATTTCAAAGTCCTGTTATATTAGTTCATCGTTTTTATTTATTTATTTATTTATTTGACCCTAATGTTTCCAATGAAGGGCAAAATACTTATTCTTAAAAATAAAAGAAACTACTATAATCCCAGAGAGAAGACTAAAGATTCACTGAATAGCTTGTATATCAGATTCAAGCTGGATTTACATTTTGAGCTCTGAAAATGTATGCTGTTTTCGCATTTGTAACTTTATGCTTTATTGTGCTGTTTTTTTGCAATTTCCCTCAATTTATTTTTTACTTCTTGACTGATAAAATGAAACATTTGTTTGCATGCCATATGGAGTTAAGACGTTACACAACCTATTGTATTTTATTGCACTACTATTCTTTTCAATGTGCTCTATTATACACTAGGAAAGGCATTACTCTATAAACACAGCCTAAGGTCTAACAACTTTGTAGCAGCTTCATTTATCTTCTATGGCTATTTTTAACTTGCTACAGAACTTCTCTAAACGTGGGTTGTACACATTGATATGCACTGGCAATATCTGTGTGTACAACCCACGTTTGATCCTCTCTGTCTTTGGGAAGCCGCATCCACATGTCTTTTGGGAGGAGACCACTATCTAGTATGTGAATTTCTAATATCAATTCACAAGGTAAGTGCCTTGTGAATAGAATAAATAAAGAGAATTAGACTAAATATAAAGAAATAACTATGGTGTTCTGATATAATGTAAAACTGATTTATTAATCATACTTTAGGTCTGTTGTACGCTGCTTTTCCAGAAGAAGCAGATTGTTCCGCGAAACACGACAAAATTGTGTGTTACTGTAAAACCATGTCAAATATGATATTTACTCTGTAAGGTGAACTGTTGATCTGTTGAACAACCGTTTATAGATGTCTCTTTTATAGACAATTTTTTGTATATCATGTTTTTAAATTGATTATTAAAGTATTATGCTTGATTTTATATATATGCCAAACACTATAGTACAAGGAATTGTGGGTTTACACAATTTGGCATTGTCAGTATCCTTGTTCTACACAACCATCTGTATATATTATAAAGGATTTTGACATGTAAGATGTAGAACACTTTTATGTCTGTGTTGTTTAGGATTGTTATAAAAGCTGAAGTTTCTACAACTGCACATTTCTATTTAAAAATAATGCAATGCCTGGTTTGAATATTTGTAATATATGTGTAGGAAGTAGTAGGAATACTGTCTGACAACCACTTTTTGTTAAAGCTATTAAAGGTAGATAACCCTTCTATATAAAGTAAAATGTGTTTTTTTTATTTTATTTTCATTAAATCCTTCTGTCCTTACCACCAAAGCTCAGAGCCTCCTGGGATACATACGTCACAATTTACAGGGGGCTTCGGGCTGCTCCTACTACACATGTATATAAAGTAAAAATGTTAGTACACAAATTTACTAAGCTGCTGTAAACTGATAAAAATATATGGCCTGAAAAAAATCAGAAAGTTCTTCCTAACTTAAACAGCTTAAAGTTTTAAAATAAATAAATATTTGGAGGTTTCTTTTTTAAACATTTTGCTTTGGCTCTATGGTTTAATGTAGTTTTTGAGGGGGTGGATGGAGTTCCAATTGGTGTCCTAATGGCTATTGCCATGAACAGTGAACAGACCTTGGGAGGTATGTAGTTGTTCCTACATACTTCTGCTGACAGATGGCAATGCTACATATGATGTGCTAATGGCCACTAGGATGGGTACATGTCAACATACCTGAGGAAGGGTCTACAACCGTTCCTAAATAGCCGTCCTAACACATGAGAATGGCCCATATGGGCATGCCACTGTGATTAGACCATACTCCCTCTCCAAGGATTCTACTACTATGCAACTTCCTCTTTTTGTCCTCCCTTTGCCTTGCTCTTCTACCCTGTCTGGTCACTTATGTTGCCTCTAAAACCTCACACCTTACCGGACATTACATATTGAAATGAAAAGCATTAATGTGGGAGCTTTCAATTATTCAATCAACCAGACAAGCATTTTAGGGCTTCTAGCCCAACTTTGCCCATCATGAAGCCAAATAAAATTATTTCACTCAAGATTTACTATGCAAATTTAATTCAGCAACACAAAGCAGTGTTCCCGGCTTCTGGATATTTTACCACACTGTTTGGTCTGCTCAGTCTATTTCAGCACATACTCAGACATCAATCTGGTTCTGGCAAATGTCTGTTCAGGATTCACACAGAAATTACCTTTATCTCTCAACAGTCCCTAGCTCTCATCCACATCAGACATCTGTTATATTATGGTTCAAGTGCCTGCACATTCAGAATTGCACAAGTTCTTGAAATCCTACACAAGATGCCTCAGTGGTAATTACATGCACAGGAAAATCCTGACTGAAAGCAGACCCAAAAAACCGACCTGTCACTGATAATACTCATTTACTGACATACAAGTTGTGAGATATTCGGGACCCCCTTCTTGAACAGAACTGGGAATCCCAGTGTCATTTACCACATTTACACTAGCTCAGTCATGAAAATAATTATTATTAGCCAGTATTTATATAGCGCCGACAGTCTATAGTCATGTCACTAGCTGTCCCTCAGAGGGACTCACAATATAATGTCCCTACCATAGTCATATATCATTAACACAGTCTAAGGACAATGTTAAGTGGAAGCCAATTAACCTAATTGTATGTTTTTGGGTTGTTGGAGGAAACCGGAGTTTCTGGAGGAAATACACACACGGGGAGAACATACAAACTCCTTGCAGAACGTGTCCTGGCCCAGATTCAAACCTGTGACCTTCAATGCAAAGGAACGAGTGCTAGTCACTAAGCCAAATGTGCTGCCCATGTGGGCTTGACAAAGCCTCCTCGTACCTGCTGAATCACAGTAATAATGGTCAGTTAGGTGGTCCACCATAATGGTAGAACAACACCAAGGTTTAGGTACCAGCAGAGGAGGGGCAATATGAAAAACTTTAGTTGCATAGCAGAGCCTGTAAGGCTTTGGGGCTACAGATATTGCACAAAATATTGAAGCATATGTTTAGAAACCTTTACAGCTATATGTCTGATAATGGTTTAAAAGCTTTACAACTATCATCAAAGATCATCAATGAAAGTGGGTAATATGCAAACTAGCTATATATACAGTCTATAGTTACATAGTGTAGTAATATATAGACTGTAGATGCCCTGCTTTATACCACTCGGAGGTATTCTGGGTTTGTCTTAGATATTTAGCTATAGATATTTGATGGATGTGTTGATTACCATTTCTAATAAATTGGGAATTTATTAGTTTGTGTTCCTCACCTAAATAATGAATCTTCTTTTACTCTCCTAACAGACAAATCAACAAATAAATAATAATAAAAGGAGAAGAAGAAAGAGAAAGATAGAAAAAATATATTTGTGTTTATTATATATAGAGTCTAGGTCGTCCTATTTCCAACATAACACTCCTAGTCTATATATGAGAATACAACATGACAGAAAGAAGCTAATCTGGCGAAACGTGTCGGGCCATGTGTTCAGCTCAAATTTTTGAGAGATATACTGTATATTTATATTTGCTTTGTCAACACTTTCTATCATGTTGTATTCTCATATATAGACTAGGAATGGTATGTTGGAAATAGGACGACCTAGACTCTATATATATTAAACACAAATATATTTTTCACTTATGCCCTAAAAGCCAATCTTTCCCTTTCTTCTTCTCCTTTAATAATTAAATATTATATCCATAACATTATATCCTATGTAACTTTTTCATAGGATAAATAATCCTATAGGATAAATAATAGAAGCCTCCCTGATAACATCCATTCTCTACTAAACAAATAAATAAACCTTTTTCGAAAAATTTGACTCTTTCAAAACAAAAGTAAGCTCAGGGTGTCCATTTCCAGAAAATACAATTTAAAAAAAAGAATTGAAGGTACTCTTTAGTGTTCCATCATTCTTTGAAAACTTTCTCACCCTTAATTTGCTCTTACACTAAGGTAAAAGGGGATCAGGACTCACTCTACCATAGCCCTATAACTGACCCTTAGAAAAAAAGAAAAAAAAAAACAAATCAAGACAAATGGCTGCCAAGATGTAGACTGATGTTTATATCCTCATGGCCCCACCCCAATAATTCACTAGGATGGCTCCTATTACAAACCAACCAATGAAAATAAGTAATTGTCAGATAACCTTTGCTGATACTTCCTTTTAGGACAAAATTTTACATTGATAATGGAGTGTTTCTTGCTTAGATCAGCTGATTCTCCTTAATGGAACCAATCAGATCCTGTTGCCACTAGCATTGACATCACAGCCCGGGGCCATCTGATGACTTCAGCATATTACATGTCAGTATTCAGCCAGCAACCACTATGCCACTGTCTTTAAACCCCACCTAATAACACTTTATAAAACATAACTCTTGCAATGGTTGACATTAGTGCACACTACACAAAACAAATGACTAAACAAACGCTAACAAGAACAGAACATGCTTGGAATTCTCTAAATTAAAGCAAAACTAAATGCAAAAAAAAACTCTAGAAAGTGGACGTTTTTGGCCAAAAAGACACGCGAATCCCTTTTGGAAAAAAAGGTTGGCTGGTTCCTGGTGGCTTTTGTTTTTTTCCTACCCATGAGGCTCAAGTGCCATGCAGTGTAGAGTTGGCTCTGTACATGGGGCTCTTTGGCGAATAAATCATCTAATGGTCAAATAGGATGACTGTACCCAAAACTTCATTGTGAAGATAGCAGCTTTAGGCGTTGCAAGAGACCTGTCACTGCTGCACAAAGCCTACAAATAGGTAAGTCTATGTGATAGTGGGCAGGTATGCAGCACAATATAGCTCACCCACACCAGGCAGTTTTAGTTACAATGTAAGAGGAATTAAAAGCACATTGCACCTATTCACTATGGTCTAAATGGTCTCAGAATGTGCACAGCATTTTTTACACATCCATTGTTTAGACAAAGGACATGGAGAGTTTCTTACACATGGGTTAGATGACAGGTTCAGATATTTATGAGGTGAGGTCACATATGATTGCGTGACTGGGTGTTGGTATTAACTCTAGTGCAGAGGCATAACATCCTTTTCTTAGATCACTATATTTCAGTTGCCAGTACCTTATAAAGTTACCCCACTTTTTTTTGTCAAAAGTTTTAGCTTTACAAGATAGACAGCTAGCTGCCTTTGTGTAATAGTGTCAGGATCCCAAAAGAGAGTCAGTGCACTAGGACTATAAACTACGATTATGAATCAATATTCAGAGCCATTAGCAAGATAGAATTAGGTCTTACCCAGCCAAGCAAATTGCCTTATACTGCAAATCTTTATATAAAGTTTACCATTCAATCACTTATTGAATCCATGTAGATTTTCCCCATGCTAGACTACAAACATTTCTGTATTTGATTATCTCAATTGAATGATGAAGGCTGATGGGATTAATAGTACAGAGAACAGATAGACAAACACTTGTTTTTTTTCTTCTTTTTCTTTTTATCAATATTATTATTATTATTATTATTATTATTATTATTAATAATAATAATAATAAACAGCATTTATATAGCGCCAACATATTACGCAGTGCTGTCTAGGGATGTGCGAAATTTTAAAATTCAATCTCGGGCCATTCTTACTTACGGAACATGTAAGCGAGAACAGCCTGTGTAAATTCGGCTGTCAAAATCAAATTTTTTGAGACATGCAAGAGCAATCAGGGAAGTGGAGCTGACAGCTCCGCTCCCCTGGTTGCTCTTGCAGCCCTGTAGTATGTGTTCTTGGATAGAGATTCTCTATCCAAGAACACAGAGTCCTGCAGCTGTGCTCATTATAAATGAATCCAGCCGTGGGAATCTGTAATGGTTTCCTCGATCTTCCGATGGGTCCACGAAATGGGTTCGACTAAATTTCGCTGACCCATCAGAAGTTTGAGGAAATTTTCACGAGAATGTTACCATAATGTCACAAAGACAATGAACGGATTAAGGACTTATACCAGGGTACCACTGTATATATATATATATATATATATATATATATATATAAATATATATATACCACTGTACTGTATATATATATATATATATATATATATATATATATACATATATATATTGAGAGAGATAGAGCTGTTTATGTAAAGTCTCAGTAGACATAATTATATTTAGTGTAGACCCCCAAGTAAAAATTCTTGCAGACCAGACACTATTTGTTTATTTAATCCACCATTTTGCTACATAAAATGGTTTACATTTCTGTGTTGCACAGCAATTTGGCCTGGGAGTGGGATGAAAAGCAGCAGAGTTGACACTGAGGTTTGTGGTTTTAGGATGTTCTGTATGTCCTACACCCAAGGTCTTCATGTGGTTAAAGTCGAACAATAAACATGGTTAAAGCCACATTAAAACAAAAAAAGATAAAAGAAAAAAAATAATTAAAATAAAAAAAAAAAAACATTTGTATTGACTTAAAAGAATGGGCTTTTCGTTTAATATTCATCTACTCTTAGATTGTAAGCTCTTCGGGGCAGGGTCCTCTCCTCCTCCTGTGTCACTGTCCCTATGTCTGTCCTTTGCAACCCCTATTTAATGTACAGCATTGCGTAATATGTTGGTACTATATAAATACCGTTTAGTAATGTTATTATAAATATTAATAATAATAATAATAATAATAATAATAATAATATTAATGATAATACTCTCGAAAAAGGACCATGGCAAACTTAACGTTCAGTGCCTGGCCTCAGATTAAATGACCCAGAAATTTGCAAATACCCCCTGGGTCTGCTAAATCATCCCAGCCTGGGTTCACAGTACCATTAAACAGAATGGCGCTCTCATGCCATCGAGATTAAACACCATTCACCATTCCATGAAGATGGACGTGGATGACATTACACAACCAGCTTGGAGACTACGGATTTAAGATATTTATAATTTACAATTTTTTGAAAGGGGAAAAAGTCATGGGGGAGGGCAAGGGATTGGCACACAAAGCTTCAGGTGGGTTCTAGATTATTAGAAAATGATGTGTAGGAAAAAAAAGGACTAGTGTAGGATTGTAAGTAAAACTATTAGAATAAAAAGCAATTGATTCAAAACAAATTACAACTGTTTTTAAGGAAAACTGCTACAGAAAACTGTTTGAATGGCCTTTCAGCATACATTATAGCTCGTCCCATTACCAAAAAAAACTGCATTTTTTCATATTACCTTAATAATGAACACTCATTGTGACCCCAGCCACCCCTATATCCACAGCTTTTTATATACCATTTTCAGTTTAGTTAGGGATATGTCATCCCCATGTGTAGCAACCTTTTTTATAGCAATAATATTATTAAGCAGGGTTTTCTCATTATGGTATTTCAGCATTTATTCTTCATTTATAGCATCTGAATCAGTGTTCTTTAAATAAAAAACTCTGACCTGGGGCAAGACCACACAAGTCTGTGCACTTCAGCATATTTTTAGAACATGCAACAACAATTTGGCAGTTGAAAATAACCACTTTATATCTAATTTTTTGTTAGCTTTGTCTTAAAGCACACTGTTTTGACTGATATGGCACATTCTTTTAATAAATTTCCTAATGAATACATTTTAGGCTTTTGTTCTGAGCACTAACATATCCTGTCATTAGCCGATTACCTATTGTTTACTACAGCGCTGCAAATGATACAACAGGTTGTTCTTTTGCAAACCTGCAGTGTCCAAGGACTCTTGATAGGGGTTAGTATTTGTGCTAGACTGAACTAGAGGATCCTTTCACAGGATGTTCAGAGCTACTAGCGCTATGTCAATAGGCATTCACAAAGGTGTAGGTTCTGGAGTTGGGAGCAGTAAATGTGGCCCATAAGATGACCTTGATAACTGGACGTCAGGCAGACCAATCCAGTGAAGGTAATTGTGTTCAAGTTTGAAGTTGGGGGTCAGGCCAAGAGTTATATCCAACTGCACATGTATGGGGGTCGGAGCACATTTGGGTATCATAGTTAGAGGTAACTGCCAGGAGTAAATATAGTAAGGTTCAATGTTTTAGTTAAAGAGTACCTAAACTCAGAATTTTTACTTTACATAAAAGGGTATATAAATTTTATTTAAAGTAAAAATTCTGTTCCTGTTTTTTTTTTTTTTAAAAAACGTGTAGCACTTCCCCATTAATTCTCGATAACCTAGGCGATCAAGAATGAATTGAAGTGGGGAGCCTCCCGGGATACCTACGTCACGCATCTCTTATTAGCTACTAATACCACATAATACTACATAAATGAAAAGCTTTTCACATACAGTTGCCTTATCACCAACATCTTCATCTAGTCTTCTTCTGAGTTTGGGTTTTTGGTCATCTTGCGGTGCCCGGCACGCATTCTGCGCCAGCCTGAAGACGAATACCAGTACGACCCAATGGAAGAAACCCCCCTGATGGATCAACTGCTCTGCGGAATTGTGTGATTTTTTTTTATTTTGGTTTGTTTTGAGTTTACTTCCTCTTTAAGGCGGAGCTAAACCTGAAAAACTAAAAATTGGCAACAGGCATCTCTATATTGCAGGAAAACCAACCTCTTAGCAACCTTTTGTAGAAAGGACACTGAGCTGTGCATGCACCACTCAAAGTACAACAGTGCCATATAGATGGTTGCTGGAAACAAATGAAGTCTTATGTGCATAAGCAAGATTTACGTCATTCAGTTCTTGCCAAGCAAGATGGCCAAAAACCCAAACTCAGAAGAAGACTAGATGAGGATGTTGGTGATAAGGCAACTACATGTGAAAAGCTTTTCATTTATGTAGTAATATGTGGTATTAGTAGCTAATAATAAATAGTCAGTTTCAGTTATTTTTTGTGGGTGATGTTAAAAGTCTTTCAGCATTAACTTAATTAAAATATGTCTCAGACACCCTGGCTCTATGAGAATTGCATCATAGGAATAGAACAGGGCGTGCCTATTATTATTGAGCAGTTTGTTCCTGCCTTAGAAATTGTATTAACTGAGGGCTAACTGAGGACTGAGGATAACACTACAAAAATGCAAAATATCTTCAACATTCAGTTGAAACTCCTAGGAGCTGCAATAAACATTTGCATTAGTAGGCCAATAAATTGGATCTTTAGTAACTTTTATGTAAGTATTACTAAAGCCATCATTCAACATAAGAAGCAGGAGAACTTCGAATGCTGGTAACCTCATTAAGGCTACGTAAACACCTTCAATAATTGTCGTTGGAAAGGATATTAAGGATATTACACGATCCTTTCCAATGACAAAAGACTGAATCGGTGCTGTACAAACAGTGCCGTTCTGCTCTATGGAGAAGGAAAAACGACAGAGCTGCACCCCGCTGCACTCTCTCCCCTTCACTTGTTTTACGATTGTTTGTCGTTCGTCTCTCATGGATCTGCGCTGTACACATGCCAGATTCTCGTCCGATACTAGCGTGGAGGCAATTATAGGACAAGAATCTTCTGACATGTGGGCGTAACCTTAGCAGGATAGTATCTGACCACAGATAATGATATAAAGTGCTGTAATAATGATACAAATGATGAATTGGACAACGTATTGTGGATCTGACAATCATTTCTTTATAAAATCAGGCCTTATCAAGGTAAATAAACATACTTTTTTTTTACTTCTTTATGTTGATCTGTGATAGATATGGACATCCACAGTAGGCAGTCTAAGTATGTGAAAACATTCATATCATTTATTGGATTACAGAGACCTAGCTCAAGGTCTACATTCATGTCCTGATGCCACCCTCAAACAATAGCAGCTTGCATCCCTAGACAATCCCTGAACAAAATCTAACTGGATAACAACTGATTGATAACCAATTTAAAAAAAAAACTTGCAATGAACGGCACAGTCTAAATTATGTTTTCTCCATTCACCTCTTGAGTTGGTAAAATAGGCAAACAATCACAATTTGTATTTTTATGTATAACTGGAACTTATTATTGTAATTTCACCATCTGAGCTTGAGTTCCAAGTTCTGAACCAAGGTTGGAATCGCCCAGATAAGAGTTGGAATCTAGAGGAACTCTCCAACAACAACTAAAACTTACATACCATCATGTCTGTTAAAAAAAATGGTCCAATTGAATGGTACTTATGATACTCCAGCTGAAGCAGATATTTAAAGCTGGTGTGTAACCAGCTTTTATTTAGTCTTAAATAAAACCTTTTGTTTTACTGAATTTCATTTTATACTCAGTGTTAATATCACATGCTTGCTTTGTACAGATCATAGCCTGTGGAAGGTGGAAGGATGCTGTGCATGGCTTTTTCAAAACATCACAGTATTCTGCCCCAATACTCCTCTCAGGAGCTCTTAGCCATGATGCAGGAATCGGGCCCCTTACCTTTCTGCCTGTATCCCCTTGGCCTTCTGGGAAACCCCCGTCACGCATCCCAAGAGGCTTCTACCTGCTTTTTCTTAAATGGGGGAAAAAAATGCAGATCTTACGCATGAGCAGTCAGATCGGAAATCTTTTTGACGTTTACCACAAGCTACGTCACCCAATCACATGTCAAGGCAGTGCGAGATCAGGTGACGTAGGCAGAAGCAGGTAGGAGAGGAAAGAAGTTGGCGGCACCTGGTGCAGATGAAAATGGATAATCGGACAGTGCAGGATCTAACCGAGGAAACCTCTGCAGTAACACCCATATGCATTGATGAGTCTCCTTAATGTGATTTAATATCAAAGTCTAATCTGACTTTTTTTAGTTCCTGTTGAACACAAAAACTGTCAGTGTGCAGTAAAATCAGATGAAGCAATTTCAGTGGAGGACAATAGGCCTGAAGTTCAGACCTTTAAATCATTGTAGCTTAGCATCAAATGTGTGGTAAGGTGGGTTAAGTAAGATCATTGGTGGGGGGGGGGGGAGAGAGGATAAGAGATAGTGTTAGAGAAGTCTAGCTTTAGGCATTATTTTTATTAAAATTGCATGAATTACATCTTTTACTTTTTAAAATTTGGAAAGTAAATATATCCCACATGATGTTTAATTAAGGAATTAAATATAACACAATTAAAAAACACATTGACACAGGCAAAAAGTAAACTGGCTAAGGGTAATATGTGTGCCATTAGAAAGAATGATTTTTTAGGGGAACAGTGACTTTTAATGCAGGCTCGCCAGTGTAAAGCTGCTGGAGATGTGCGGCTCCGGCTGCGAGCTTTTTCAGTTGCTGAATTGCGCGACGGTGTACGATTTCGGATCGCGAATACGAATGCGCGAGCGTCCGATTCTGCTTGATGAATTAGGGCCATAGTGTTAGAGAAGTTTAGCTTTAGGCATTATTTCCATTAAAATTGCATGAATTACATCTTTTACTAAAAAAAAAAAAAAAATCCAAATTTGGAAAGTAAATATATCCCACATGATGTTTAATTAAGGAATTAAATATAACACAATTAAAAAACACATTGACACAGGCAAAAAGTAAACTGAATTAAATAACAAAGCTCATGAATTACTAATAAGCATACTAAAATAATTAAATTACGCGGAAATCCACTTGTGTACTGGTAATTCAAAGCTGACACATATAATGCTACTGAACTAGCTTGACACAGTAATTCTTTCTAGAAACAAATAATTCAAGCTCAATAAAAATGTTGTGAGAAAAAAATGCCCTATTTTACTGCATATTAACCAACTTAAAGCTTACATAAACTCATAAATTTCACTTTACATAAAAGAGTAGACAACTCTTATGTTAAGTAAAAATTCTGTTGTTTGTTTTTTTAAGTGCAACACCCTTTTTTTCGCCTGGGCGATCAAGAATGAATGGAAGCGGTATACCTATGTCACAAATCCCGGGAGGCCCTTGGGTGTTACCTCTGGGCATGCCCGAGCATCTTGTGCATGCGCAGAAGGAGTCTTTTCGTGCAAAGAAAAAGGGATTTCTTAAAGGAACCAATTACACAATTATATTATAACATAACTTTGTACGTACTTTAACATCAAGACCCCTTCTTTTATGTGCACGCTTTGTATCAATGTTGTAACACTCAATTTAGTAATTTGGCCAAATTATAATTTTAAAAATATAAAATATATCTTTATATATAAAATTATCTTTTAATAATATTGATTGTGTGATCAGCTAATTATTGAAGATTTTCAGGAACAATATTATACAAAAATAATTAAAATCAACACATATTAACAATCTTTGTTGTCAAAATAACCTCTCAAGGGGCAGTTGAGCAGTGCAAACATAAACAAAATTGCAAGCATTTCTTGTGTTCTGCTGTGCTGTAGGTGACCCATTCAAATGCCAAGGCACATATGTGCACAGATGTGAACCCAAGTTAATATATACAGCAGACAGCAGCTTCCTGCTGTGTACAGTTTAAAGGGTTCACAGTTAATGTTTACTTTACTGATCAGAACTCAAACTGAGCTAAGAAAAATTTAAGCAACACTAGTAGGATGCACTCTCTTTTCTTGCGAAGTGAGATCTACTAATTTTCTAACAGGATATATATATATATATATATATATATATATATATATACATATATACATAAAGTTTGCATGTTGTTCATGCGTTTCCCAAGAATGTCTTGATTTTTTCCCACAACCCAATACCCTACTGGTTATTTAGTTAGCTTCTAACCAAACTGACCTGCAAATGTATGTTATTATGTATGTATTAAAGTTTATGTTATTCAATACAATAAAGTTTTAAAAGGTATGTTCAGTATTTTTAAATATGCATAGGTAAGACAGACAGAGGGATTTTTTTTGGCAAATATGGTATGGTACTATTGATATAATCTCATAATATAATACAACTTCTCACAGTACATAGAGTTAATCATGCTGTAGAGTATTGTAACATATTGTAAGATATGTTCTCTATACACTGGAGAGGCTGCAGCTGCAGTCCTCCCCCTCTTTGCACAGGATTACTGGCTATCACATTCAGTACAGTACCCCTGAAGAAGCCTACGACGGGCGAAACGTGTCAGGTTTAACAGACATACGCTTGCAATCTGGTGATTTTTTGGTCCACAATTACTGTATCTATGGGATTTTGTGATGAATATATCTACCGCCTGTTACAGTTGCCTGCATACGCTCCAGCGTTTTTTACCCTATACCTAATATGTTAGAATTTTGTACAGCTTAATAATTCTATGTACTGTCAGAAGTTGTATTGTATTATGGGAATATATCAATAATACAATACCGTATTTGCCAAAAAGTCCCTTCTGTCTGCTATTTATATTGGACAACCCCCCTGTACGTATTCTTTTTAAATATGCAGCTTTTATTGAAATATTACCCAGTGATCCTGCCAAGAAGGTCCTTGTGTAGACAGGATTTGGTAAAAGAGCTCCAAAGGAAAACGGGGTCTGGCACGCCTGGAGTTTATTTTAAATAAAACACTATGGGATAGGTTTCCAATGTAGTCCAAAGTTAGGGTAATATTTTGCAAACATATTATTGGGAGTATGTTCCTAATATAGACATAGGCAGTGCAAAATGCAATTATCATTCGAAGAATAATCATATGTGCAAAAAACAATGTCTCATTATTATCTATAATAAACATTATTGGACCTACAAAGATGGTGCTAGTTAAAAAGAAATGACAACATAATAATTCCTGCTTCCCTTATCTAAATATTTAATTTTTTTCTATACTATTTGTTTCTGGACATATTAAAAGTTTTGAGTTAGGTCAAACAAGTTTCAGATATGTGTAGGGGCTCATACTGGGCATTTTTTGCATTTCTACAAAATAAAGAAAGAAAAATAACTATAAAATCCAACAGTATTTATGAAATACAACAGATTTGCATTTTATGAACCTGATCACTTTGAGATGTAAAACCCTTTGAAGTGCTCTCTTTTATGTGTTTATTTTTTGGAAAGCCCATTTAGGTTTGCAGCACGATGTCATTCTCTATAGTGTGGTACATGCTGGGTGATGATTGTGAGTGAAGGCATGAAAGCTAAAATACAGCTGTGGTATGTCAGAATGAATAATGTCTGCTTGCTGAGACACTGAGTCAAAGATTTCAAAAGCAGGAAAGTATTTGAATGACTAACTGGAAAAGCTGATAAGTGTACATTTGGGTTTCTCCTTTAGAAATGGCAAAACAGTGACTTACCAAAAAAGCAATAAACATGTTTTCATTTCATCGATACCATAATATAATGTTCTTTTAAATTTGGTTTCTTCCATTTTATAATCAAGGGGTCATTAAAGCCAGATGCCCAGGCCAGGGTCAACATGAGGCAAATAACTTGATAATAACTTTTTTTTAAAATACCTTTTCCTATAATTTAAGGGACTATTTTTTAGTATTTTAGATATGTTTTATATTTTAAAAATCTGTTTTTTTAATAATGCCTTTTTCATTTTTTTAATAATGAAAATGTACTTCATAATTATCGCATTAAAAAGATTATACTGTAGATGCTCCTGTAGCCTGTAGGTGGTGATGTTCATCTGCTTTTAGTTTTTTTTCTCAATGATCGCTCTGATTGGTTTCTAGTGGTCAGTGGAGACCTGAACTGTTATTTATACTCAGAATTAGGAGCCACCAGATCTGGGGGGATTTGCAAATGTATCCCTAGCATGAGACATAATGTGGGGATCTTTTATTACAGATTGCAGGTATATATAGGTTAAAACAGACAGAAGGTAACCACTAAATTTGACCTGTTTTTTGACCCCATTAGTCCTTTAATCTAATTTACTAGCAAGGTCTCTGTAATATATTATAATATATAGTAACAGTGGTGTTGGGGTTATGTTTTCTATGTCATAGGGCACAACCTTTTTGGAAGCAGAATCAATTGATAGCCATCCTGGAGCCTTTGTCCACATACAGATCCTATTATAGGACTGAGCTAATTGGCCTGATTTATTAAAGCTCTCTAATACTGGAGAGAATACACTTTCATCAGTGAAGCTGGGTGATCCAGCAAACCTGAAATGGATTTCTTCAAAGTCATTTGCTAGCAAATGCTTTTAATGCTGGACCAGATCCATTCCCGGTTTGCTGGTTTAGTATTAGTATTACAGAAACATTTGCTTGAAGAATAGGTTATAGATAATCAGTGGGAATAAGATAGATCAAACTTTAAATTTGAAATGTATACTTAGGCATCATGTAAGCATTTGAGCTTATTTTGGAAAGTGACATGACAGATAAAGTTTTTGTATAAATCCATAAAAATAATCAAACTAGATAATATTAGTAGTATCATCATTTTAAATAAATAAAATGCTGGTTATATCTTTTAAGTGGTATGAGAGATCTCTCTCTCTTTAAAGTCATCCAGTATTGATTATAACTATAATGCTATTTTAATCTCTGTAAACATGTACTCTTTGCTTACACAATCAATGATTAATGTATTGTTTTGGTATACAAAATTCATTAAGTCCCCTTCTGTTTGGTCTTTTTTGTGCATTCTAATTAAGTTCAGCTGTTCAAATAAAGCCCTTTTAGATTCTACCTAATAGAAGGAGTTGCCTGTGTAATTGATTGTTCTCTGAGTGACCCTAGAAATTTAAAACAGACATCTCCAAAGGAGAACAGCTGATAAACCTCTAAAACATTGGGAAATCCCACAATGTCCCAAATAGACACTTTGTATATTCTTGTGAATTGTTTGAACTTGTAATACTTCTGCACTATAGCTAATTTTTCACATAAAACTATTTTATGAGAAAAGTGTTATACATATTGTACCTGGCCATTTGTTTGTTCAGTAAAGTCAGGCATTCAATTAAAGGAAAGAGAATAACATGTGAATGTGGGAGGCTCTGAACAAAAATGTGAATCTTAACCTACCCATCCAAGTCTAATTCTTAGAGTATTGTTAAAATGTGTCATAGCTTAAAGGATATTTTTTGAGGACGTGCAAAACAGTTTTTGTTACTTATCAGGATGAAAATTTTTCCAAAGAATTTGGATTCTACCAGTCTAAGTGATGCATTTTAACACCACTGCTACCATCCCCGGGGGTTTGCCAGACATCACACCAAGGGCAAGGCATGTAAATGTTCTAGGATATTTTAAATAACAAAAAGCCTCTCTTCTTTTGGTAACTCTCAATGTTTGTCCATGAGGAAAACACTGCACAACAATGCAACAATGTATGTCAAGGTTTCAAAGGGAAAGCCGCTACTTACTGTACAGAAAAAAAATGCTCCCCATCTACAGTTTGCTAAGAACCACTAATATAAGTCAAAAGGCATATTGGAAGAATGTTTCTTGGGCTGAAACAGGCTTACATTAAAATCTGTATATTGGTGAATGCAAATACTGCACTTCAGTATAAGAATCTTATCCCATCTGTGAAACATGGTGGTGGCAGTATGATGGTTTAGACCTACTTTGCTGTCACTGAACTTGCTTGCTTGCTATAATTGATAGAACTATTAATCTACAACCTGGAACACAAGCAAGAGTGGGTCGTGCTGCTAGGATTTGACCCTAAACACATAAATAAATCAACAAAAGAATAGTTTTAGTAATTATTAGTTTAGTTCTTACCTTAATTCTATAGAAATATTACAAATTGACTTAATTAGCTACTTTATGTGAGTTTTGTAACATTGAATGGGCTGCAGTTTCTTAATGCATAATTTCTATGTGCAGGACTGGTTGACTATTCTACTAAAAACATAAGCTGCAATTATTGCTGCCCATAGAAGGTACACCCATTACTAAAAGTAAAGGTTTACATATTTTTCCCTAATATGTACATTGCTGTTTGATTTTTTTAAATTAATTCAGTGAATGTTAAAAAAAAATTAGGACATAAACTACAATCCCTATTTTATATTTATTTTTTTTATTTAGACATTCTAAGAAACACAGCATTACCATATCACATTTGAGACAATACAATTCAAAAAGAAGAATCAAAATCATGGTAGTCAACAAAAGGTTCTCTATTTACAGTATAAATCAGGGAATCTGACATTCCCTCAAACATTCCCTTGTGGAATTCTTCTGGTCAATGTGTTTGACAGTAATTGATGTTTGAGGAAATGTTAGATTCCTCCTTTTAAATAAAGCCCAAGATGTATACAAAGAGTATAAGAACAGAATAGTACCACATCCACAGTAGGTTACAAATGTAAGGCGATGTAATAAATGCTGGTAAAAATATATATTTTTTTCATGCACAATAAAGAAGTTCCCAATTATCCTGGGTGTCCAGAGTGAGAATGCCTGACTTTTTTGCAAAGATTTCCTCGAAACTTCTGATGGGTTTGCGAAATTTCATCCAACCAATTTTGCGAATTCCATTCAAGTGCAGGTGCCCAAGGAGCCTGGGAACCTGCAGTCACAGCTGATTGGAGGCATGCGAGTGCCTCCAATCAGCTGTGACTGCAGGCAAACTCCAGATGAACTCCCAATGAAGTTTCTTCATTGATAAGCACAGCCCAGTGACTGTGGGAACCTGCGGTCACGGCTAATTGGAGGCACGAGGTTGACTGCAGGTGAACTCCAAATAAACTCTCAATGAAGATTCTCTATTGATAGATCATCTGAGTTCGCCAAGAACACAACCTCGTGGCAAATCACAAGGTCGTTCTCGCTTACATGTTCTGAAATTAAAAATTTTGCTCACTCATCCCTAGTGTCCAGGACAAAAAAAAACATGTTTTTTTATATGAAAGATGTATAAAGATAAGAAATAGCAAAAATATAAATAAATATAGGACAATTAGAGTAAAAAAACAAAGAAAGAGAGAAAAAAGAATGGAGGAAAGGGAAAAACAAAGATAGAACTACAGACATAACAAATGAGGAAGAAGAGTAAAATGTGGGAAGGGAGTTTTGTGTCTGAACCATGAGTAATTGCAAGATATGATAAATGATGAATAATGTACAGTATTGTTTTTGGAAATAGTGTTGTCTGCTAATTGTACCAAGGACAAACATTCAGCTTCACCAGCTAAATTTAATAAAACCAAGCTCCGTTGTATTTTGTTCTTCTGCTCCCTTGTTCATTGATAAAATGTAATTGGCACGTTGAACCTATTGACTGAGAATATCTGGCAATACACGTTTCCAATAGGTAGGTATACAAGCCGTAGCTGCATCTAACAGATGGCGGACCAATGAACGTTTATATTTCTTTTTCGTTAATAGGAAAACATGGAGTAAAGCCAGCTGAGGTCTATCAGATGTCCACCTCAGTAAGTTTATAGATTATGTTTGCCACCTCTGACCAAAAAGTTGACAGGACAGAGCATTCCCAGAATAGTAAGTGTAATAGTGTACCAGGAGCAGAACCACATCTCCAACAATTGGAATTGGCATGAGGATATATTATGATTATTATTAAATAGGATTTATATAGCACCAACATATTTTGCAGCGCTGTACATTAAATAGGGTATGCAAATGACAGACAGAAACAGACAATGACACAGGAGGAAAAAGTACATAAGTCCATAAAAAAGTGCAAAGAAAGGTGTCTAAGTGCATAAAATTGCACAAAAGTAAGAAACTTGAGCATTAAAAAAATTAAATAAGCTCAGTAATTAAAGAATTCCATAGGGAATAAAAGCAATATAGATGCCACTTTACCAGTCATTTTGTCTCTCATGAACATACACAGGGTTTATTTTTTATGTACAATTAGTATGATTGGGGTTCTTCTAAGACTAGATATTGTTCAGTAAACAAAGTAGATGTTCTTTGAGCTTAGTAAATAAGGAAAAGCTGTGTTCGCTGTAATAGTTCAGTTTTAAACAAGATTTTTTTTTAATTACAAAGCTAGGGGAATTATTCACTTTGTGAAGGGACCATTCATTTCAAATATAACGTATGTATACACCATTTGCAATTTGTGCAGAAATCACATGGTGTCTGGTGCAACAGACCTAAGACATAAAACAAATATATTCCTAGGCTTCCTAACTCTAATTGCACTAACTGTCCCTTCTGATTAACCAGGTGCAGGCCTAATGTCTGACATAAGTACCGGTAAACCTATTTAACCAGTAATTGCAGCAGTCATTCTCAGTATGCTTTGAAGAGGTAACAGTTCCTAGGTTAACTCTAACTTTGGGGCTAAATCTGTGCCAGCTTATATCTCTTAAAACTAATGGAGAGAGATCCTACTCTTTAATATCCATTGCAGTAAATAAAACTATTTTCTTACATACCTTCCAGCTTTGGAAGTTGAGAAAGAAGAAAACTGAAAAGAAGGACAATTGGTGGCCAGAGCGTTCTGTGCCTAAATTGCTTTGGCTAAATTGCACTAAACATTGAATGTGGCCTAAAGCAAAAGTGGCTTAAAATAAAGGATTCAGGTCCATATAGTCTACATCAGGACAATACAAGCTACAAAAAAAGTACAGAGTGCAGCAGAGAGCATGTCTAAACTGCAGCTGCATTTTTTATATTCACATTTAAATGGCTTTTTACACAAGATATTTTATTGGCTTTCCATTACTACTAAAAAATGGAAAATGTACCCTGTTCCAAAATCAGGCACATTAAAGTATTTACAGACTCTGGATGAAAACACCTTGAAACAATCTCTTGCTATTCTCTGCATCTATAAGCATTGTGGATAAAAAATACATATTGAAAGTTTACAACATTGACATTGAACTTTTATTCTGCAAGCTAGAACTCACAGGTTGACAACCAGCAGTTTTTAAGCTGGTATTAACTCAACTTTAGAGTCTCCACTGTGCTTTTTAAATAATGATCACATCTACAGACTTTTTTTTTTTAAAGCAACTATTATGGTCAAGGTCTCTTGTTGCCAATCCTTGATGCTTGCTAATTTTTATATAGTTAAGTTCATAGTCTAAGCCAGACTTTCTCATTCTTTGTAGGATTAGGAAACCTTTGAAATAACTTTCAAGTCTGCAGGGAAGCCCTTCTATAATTACTAGACGCACAGTTCAAATTACATTAGTATGATGGTCAATATGAAGATTACGTAAGATATGTAAAGAACAAAGGAGAAGAAAGTTTTTTTGGCAAACAAAAAAGTAATGTATTCAATGATACATCTCATTAATAGCAATACATCAATTATCAGTTCTGGTGAACCACCATAGGAGTTGTGGTCCCGTGTGGTGAAGTTCAGGCCCTAGGGGGTGCTATACATAGAACATCTAACATTATGCGCAACCGTTTTACCCAACGCGTTTCACCTGTTATTGGCTTCTTCAGGGATAGCGGCAGTTCCGCAAATTTGTATGCATGCAGTTGTAATATCTAAGTGTGTAAACATACACAGTGTAAATATTATTGAACAATTGTGGGTCCAAACCTACAGGATATTCTTTTAAATATCAATATTTAAAAGAATATCCTGTAGGATTGGACCCAAAACAGCCGCTACCCCTGAAGAAGCCAATAACAGGCGAAACGTGTCGGGTAAAATAGTTATTATGAACTGATATGTTGTCCTGTACTATAACAAGCTACGGATTTACTTGTGTGCATAATGTTAGACGATGTATGTATAGCGCCTCCTAGGGCCTGAACTTCACCACACGGAACCACAACTCCTATGGTGGTTCACCAGAACTGATAATTGATGTATTGCTATTTATGAGATGTATCATTAAATACAATACTTTTTTGTTTTCCAAAAAACCCTTCCTCTCTTTTGTTCTTTACACATCTTACGCAAATTTAAAGGGTTGGCACATTGTCCCTTAGGACATCCAGTATACGTAAACTTCAACCACCACTAACATTCCTACTTTATATTCCAATATGAAGATTACATTGGTGGTCAGTGGGAAAACATCATCTTTACAGATAGCCAAATAGACTATTGGTTTCAGTTAACCTGACATGAGAGGTGTAAATTGCTCATAGTTCAAGGAACCTCTAGCAACCTGTAAAAAATTGGTTGAGAAACACTGGTCTAAGCACATGTACTTTAAACTACTTTTCTTTTTTCATCACTGTCTTCCTTACACAATCCTATAATGCTTTGCCGTGTAGCTGTCACACCATATACATACATTTATTCTTTTATATACATTCTTTATTCATTCTTTATTCTTCTTTTTATAACACTGGCTTGCTCAATTTTAGAACATCATAATGTTTTGTGGTATTGCTACTGCACTCTAAAACATGTTAAAAAAGCAATGTTTTACATAGTTTTAGTTAACTTTCCATTTGCACAGTGATGATTTTGGGGGATCATTAAAAGGTTCTGTTTAATAATGTGAATTTTCTGCATTCAGTATTTGGCTTATATGTTAACTGTCACACAATGGGTTAAACTTTGCTTCTGAACAACCAATACCAGATGGCTTTATACAAACAAAGCATGGCCTACAAGTACATTGTATAGCCTCATATATATTAAATTTCCTGTAAAGAAAATGTAGCATAAAGGCAAGACCTTAGGCCTGAGGTGCTCCATGAAGGTTATGCACACATTCCTTTACATTTCAAACTAATACCAAAAACTTTGAAACATTACACCAATGAACCTTAAGTAGCCACATTTATTACTGCATAGTCAAGTCTAACCACAGTGTACTGTAAGAGCAGCTAAGATTAAAATACTCATCCTAGGGGCAAATTGAGGAAGATATTGATCTCCACAACATTGCACAAGCATGATGTCTCATTGCCCAAAGGTGATGTGATGTACAGTGTTAAGTGATGGAAGAAAAGGTTGAGCTAACCATATATTACCATAAAATTACCCAACTGCTGACTGTGGGAGAGGATTTGGGTTTGTGCTGACAAAGGCCATTAGCTGAATTTAGCAGTACCGCTGTTGTAGCTGTGGTGTTCTAGAAAATACTTTATTTTCAGATTCTTTAAATTTTTATTACATCTGATAATTTTATTGAATCAGACACTATTGCATGTTAAAACTTTGCCCATGCAAACTAGACCTTACAAGATCTAGTAGCTTAAATTTTGAACTTTTTTAAGGTTGCTCAACAACGCTGTCTAATGAACTAGGAATGCGGAATCTAATCACAATGCATTATGTGCAGGGCAATTATTGGGGGGGGGTTAACATAAAATATTGATGCTGGGACTAAGATGGAGGGGATATATGTAATAAACATAGGTCAAAGTTTCAACAATCCACAAAATACGAATCCAGAGGCACCTGGTAATCCAACAGCAGCAATGATCACAGGTATGCCATGGTACCACCTTAGACCAGAGACCTCAACAGAAATCCCTGGTCTAGAAGTATATGGCTGTATCCTTGTACAGGAACTTATTACTCAACAATGGAGATTCAACTTATTGAATGGTAAGTTGCCAGCTATGTGTAAGACAGTTATTGGGGTTCGAAGAAGCGAAGCGGACAGTTATATGTGACAGGGTAGCGTGTTTTGATGGGTAGAGTTTTTTATGTTCTAATGATGCCATAGTAATGACTTTTTAGGGGATGTTAGCCATAAGTATCTCCCACTCGCACCTACATTTCGGATTGCCACACTTCCCATTCCTGAGAAATTGTGGTTTAAAGAAGGGAATCTCACAGTTATGTGTAACAGGGCAACAGATTTTGATAACATTTTATATGTTGTAATGATGAGACATAGTAATGAAATTTTAGGAGGTAGGAGCCACCAGTGTCCCCCAATTAATCCTACACTTCCAGCAAAATTGTGGTTCAAAAAAGCGAAGCAAACATGGTAACATAGTATGAGAGTTATAGTTTTGTGAACTAGCAGGTATGAATTTAGGGGCCTTGCGCCAATCCCCTTGCATGTTCCATTTAGGCCTCCTAGACACACTTGCTTTTGCAACAGCATTCCTAATGTTGTAAGTTTTGTTTTTAAGTTTGTGACCCCATATTTTGAAATTCTGTAAAGCTGGGGGGCTAAAATGACCCAAAGTTGTTTCAAGTCATTATAACCAATGGTTCAGTAGATATGAAAGTTAGACTGCAGAAATAACAAGAATATAACAATATAACGAGCAGCTCTTACAGTGTGCTGCCTATGACATATTTGTACACGTCCCTCGGGCAGCACAAATTTACAAGTCAGCTAAATTTGATAGAACATTGTCGCCACTATGCTTGTGAAGAGGGACTGGGGGAGCCGAACACTTGTCTGGCATCATTACCATGGCACTCTACGCCACACCTAGATGGCCTTATGAGAAATCTAACTCTGGTTAAGGAAACAATTAATGAAAAAGTGCAATTTTTCCAACACTGGAAGCAAGTAATACTTCAGCTATAGTAGTAGTAATTAGTATCATGGTAAAAATATTTTTTTACCCATTACCAAAACAAATACAAATTTTGAATAGACTTGTAATGCAAATGAAAGTAGTAAACTTGTATTCAGTAAGCACGTGTTAGTTTTCTAATACACTGCAGTTATTATGTCTTTTTTGCCATTACCTGCCTGCAGCAGTCTAAAGATTTATTAAAACTAAATCAAAAAAATGTATAAGTGTTAGTGAATGCCTGTATACATATAATGCAATAACTGAAAATTAGGATAGCTCTATGCTAAGAGTAGCTATGTCACAAGCACTGGTATATTCCATAGTTTTGCCTCTGTGATATGAATACCTAGTATATTAGGTAATGAAACTATAAAAAACAAAAGTCTGCTTGGTCATCAATCTGCTGCTGCATGTTATAATTTAAAACAGATCCTAAAAAAATACATGTTCTCCTCTTAAAGAAAAATCATGTCATTGGTATAATATGAATACGGGCCAGGCAGTCAGCAAAAATCTCAGGAGTATGAAACATGACTCATAAAAGCCAAACTGAATTTCCCTTACATTCACAAACATCTGTTGGTAAAAAAATGAAATATATAGAGAATTTTTTAAAGAATTACTAGTCAGTTAGTAGAAAGAAGTTGCAGGATGTTTACAAAAATGAATTGATTGTCCTACAACTGTACCTGATTCCCCCTGTAGTAGACATTCATGTTATTTTAATATCCCACTCATGTCTGAAGGATTTTTATGTCCAAGTATTTAGGGATTACAACAAATTACATTTTGTAGGTGGTTACACAAAAGGAAAGAAAGTATTGAAGCAACACTGTGTTAACTCAGTTATTCAACCTGGGTTTTTCCAGAAGTTTTTTTTAACTTTTGGTCATATCCCAATGGTTTGCGAATTCCAGAAGTTGCCAGTGATTACCTGAGCTATGGCTAACTGACTTCCCAATAAAGGTGTCTGCATAGTTCCAGGGCCAACACCACTTGACAGGGCTAGCTGTGTGAAACCAAAGACCATTTTAGCTGTCTGTAAAGGCGGCATTCATCCCACTGGAAACCAATGCCAATAGCAGTTTTAACGATGGCTGATTATAGCAGGGGTTTCCTGACACCTGAAAATTATTTGAAGGGTTCCTCAGGGGTAAAAGGGAAAGACTGACTTAGGCAACACTGCTTTGTTAGGTAACCAAGTTATATAGCTCCCAACCTAAAAATGATTTCCACTTTTATAATTGACTATTGGTTTAGAGCTCATTGTTTACAAACAATGGTAGTGGCAGTAAGGGAATCTACACAGCAGGCTGCAGCTGGCCACTCTTTACTTTTAAGAGTTCCCAAATGTTGGTTATGTTGGTAATCATGTGATTGGCAATGTAAATTTAATTTGCTCACACTGAATAGAGGTATGTTTGCACAACTCCAACCATTTAACACTCCATTAATGCCAATCCATTAATTATACGCAGGATTAATTCTAGATAGATAAGTAAATGGAAATATTGGGAACATATGTATTTTATGCTTAAAAACTAAATAAACAATATAAAAAATAAATATGTGCCAACATTTTTATTACACAGTATTTATATAGGGCCAACATATTACGCAGCACTTCACAAAGTCCATAGTCATGTTACTAGTTGCCACTCAAAGGGGTTCACAAACTAATGTCCCTACCATAGTCATATGTCACCCGAAAGTCAATTTAGACAATTACCTAACTTCATGTTTTTGGAATGTGGGAGGAAACCCATGCAAACACAAGGAGCACCTGCAAACTCCATGCAGATGGTGTCCTGTCCTGGATTTGAACCTGAGATCTAGCGCTGCAAAGACCAGAATGCTAACCACTAAGCCACCATGCTGCCCGGTAAATATTTTATATTATCCATCCTTAAACCCTGCTGGGTTGATGATGCTGTAATGGACTGTTCAGTGTATCTCAAGTTTGACCCATGTTACGGTAATCAGAGAAATGTTTCAGAAAGACTGTATTGTGTTGAATTGTTTAAGGTTGATTCCACATTATTGCAGCACTCCTCAGTATCTTGAAAAAAATCCCATTGCATGGGACTTCGGGAGGATGTTGAAGCTGACTCATTTGGACACTTCACTTAACAGTGTTTTTTTTCTTTTATGTCTTAATAGAATTTCCAGTCTGATCCCTGTTATTTTCCAAAAACAGATTGTTACCATTTGGGGTCCTGTCCTGGGATTTTAGATGCAGTTTTTCTGCTAAGAGTTTTCTCTTTTTTCTATTCTATGTCTGCAAGTTTTGTCTACTGGATATGACCAGACAAACCTAACATAAACTATTGTATTGCAAAAATGAATGCCAGACTTGAACATTGCTAGATAGGCACAGACTACATTTTTGTATTAACAAGAATAGTCAAAGAGGGTGGGAATCACTTTATAAATTATCACGATCTTACAGAAAAGTGGTTTAAATTGATGGGAGGAAGATTACAGAAAACAGCGAATCCAATATATTATTACGTTTTATCCAACTTTTAACCTTAACCCTATAAAAATGCCAACATATTCCACAGTCTATTCTGAGAGTGTGAACCTGCAGTTAAAAAAAACATAAAGGCAATATACAAATTTACAGTATACAGTACCTACTTGCTCATACTTTTATCTATAGCCTGTGTGTGTGGTCACCATAGTTTTGCAGATCATTTAACATTGAGAAAGCTTTTCTTAGTTTAAGGTGAATGAAAAAAAAAATGCTTTTTCTGATGAATGTGAAAGCACAGGATGGAAAGACTGAGTACCTAGAAGTGGCTTCAGCTCCAGTGGGAATATGAGGGGGCACAAAACAGGCACAATGGGAATGGTTAAAAAAAAGTCTGAGGATACTCACAGTACACACTGAACATGTCTGCATCTTTTTTGTTCTGGCAAAATATTGTAATATACTTTACTCTGTAATTATATTGCCACAATAGATAGTTGTAAAGATGCACAAAACCTCAAACACACATCATTTTTTAAATTACATCACATACATCACGCAAACCCACTTTCATATAAATGGGTCTACCTGTGATTTCTGCTGTAAAGCTCCATCAGGTTGTCAACAGGCAATCCATACCTTGGAGGATCACTTGTACACAATCTTTCTATATAACAATTAGTGTAGTGAAAGCATTTACACAGTTGTTGTGGGGGTTGATGGTATCAATAAAGCTTTTCTATGTCTCAAATATCTTTTTTTGTAATCAAATATCTCTGAAGTGTGGGCTTAACTCATAACTGTTAGTATCTTTTGAAATTGTTCTCCTATTCCTAAAGTATCACATTATGTTATTTCCCCATATTTAGAGACTTTTGAATCCAAATTAATAAAACTATAATTTTAAAATATGTTAATCTACTAAACTGTTTTCTTTAAAAATTACATTAAACGCAATCCCTTTCTAGAATTTAACTGGTCCCCTCAACAATTCAAATTCATAATGACATTCAGAAATTATTTTACTTACCTGTTCAAAATTCTGACTTTTATTTTAGGTTAAATGATTAGATAAATGTTAGCTTTAAACAAGTTGTCTAATTAGGATAAGAAAGGGTAAAATAATTCTTAGAAATGTTTCTATTATTTAGGTATTAGAAGCAATATTATAGTTGTGGAAAAAGCAACCCACAGACTCATACTTGCAGTGTCTGTGATAATTAGGGGATTGAGTTCCCTCGAGATGTATTTCCTTTCACCTAATTGTAGGTTGGGAGGGCTTAAAGTATTGGTATTAAAGGAAACAGAAAGTGTATGCATCTGCAGAAAGTAGATTTTTATTCAGTCGACCGTTGACTAGTCTGGACATGGTTTAAAGCTTAAAGGCTTACAAAGGATGTGATTGAGAATGTTTCAAAGAATTGCAAGTTTAAAATCTTAATATTAAAAATATGGGTTATAATTACCATATTATGGCAATGCATAGATTTGCATTTAAAAAGTGGCATCACATAAGAAACAGGGTATTATTTAGTAGATTTTAAAATTTAGGTAACGGCTTTAGACAATTCCTCAGTTTCAAATGGAGCTATAAAGTCCTAAAGTTAGTAGCTGACATAGGGGTTCATGTTCTTGTCCAGTATCACTGTAGTTCAAGCACCAATCCCCAATTCTCCATCACACTCTTCATCTAGAGTAAGGCTTGAGAAGCATATAGTACTACCCCAGCAATTGTTTTCCGCAGGACTTGAGTATCTAAGGGTCTGGGGAAGGACTGACAGAGGACTAGAAACAAGAACTGTACTCTGGACGTAAGGAAGTCCAAAGAAATAAAAACAGGTCAAACATCAACCAAAGGTCATGCACAAAAGATAGTCAGCCAGACAAGGTATTCAAGGAGTCCAAACTAACAGACTTCAGGAGATAGAACCAGCTTTTCCTACTAGACGCAGTATCTAAGGGACCAAAAATGAGAAAAAGTATAGTCAAGGTCAAAGTGGGCAATAAACCAGAAGGGCCAGGAAAAATGGGCAAAGGATATGAGTCAGCTCTACCTGAACATACCAGGTAAGTCAGTTTCGGAAAGGCTGCTTTGACCTATTAAAAATATCAGGGAAACCTGAGAATGTGACATTTCTAATAAAGGTGAGTACTTTAAAAGTACTGCATAAAACTTCCCTCTCTTTCTCAGAATGTATAATCATTTTCAGCACAGGAAAAGGATATCTACAAGTTTACAAAATGAAAGAATTCAACATTAATAGATCCTGTCTGTTTTTCACAATATATATTCTTGGGCTTGCCCCATTATAATCACAAAACCGTAAGATAAAATTCTTATCTCTTGATGCTCCTTTGGAGAATTATGGTTCTTTATGTGTGGTGCGTGTCCTGAAAATGGGGGTACTCCAAGTGTTTCTAGAAAACCACTGATCTCACTAGGACTCTCTTGACACTTTTCAGTGACACTAACTGGAGCACCTAGATATAAGGGAGCATGCAACTTCCTACTCACCTGAGGTAGTGGTCATCCTAGCATGACCAAGAAAGTGGTTTTTCCTGATCACCAGCTTCATTGGAGGAGGTAGCAGTGCAGCAGCACAAGCAAGATGTCTAAGGTTTCGGAAGGAGGTTGGGTTAAGAAACTCAATTACTTTAAAACATCATTTATTTATTCAACTTGGCTGTAGTTTTTCTAACTACCCTTTCATATAAAGTAAAAATATTATTTTTTCTGCAACAAAAAAAGGTGAAGCCCCTCCCCTTCCTGTCCGATCAAGACTGAATAGGAGCACAGAGCCTCCCAAGATACCTACGTCACGCATCCTGGGAGGCTCTTGGCTGCTTGTTCTGTGCATGCCTGATGTCGGGCCTTTTCTTACAATGAGGGTAAAGAGATGCTGATCTTACACATGGGCAGTGAGATCGACACACTTTTTTTCCCCCTTTACATGAGGCTACACAGTGCGAGATATAGTAACCTACCCAGAAGCATGAAGAAGAAGGCTGAAGATGGCGGCACCCAGTGATTCCTCTGCAACAGGATGAAGGCGAATTCCAGGACAGCATGGGCCCTGAACAAGGATATTTCCAGCTTGATCGAGGGATCTATGGAATTATGGGTAACTGTGATTTTTTTATTTTTCAGTTTAGTTCTGCTTTAATGTATCACTTGGATTATGCATCACTACAAAAGGCTCATTTTTATGTTTTTATAAAACATTAGAAGATTTTTTGCTGTAAACGTTTGAATGATATAGTTGGAGCTAATCCAACTTTATAAAGCATGTTGGTAGTTTGTGAGGTTTAGAATTCCTAACATATCTAAGCATTTTTCCCATAAACATATTTTAGACAGATTTTATCAGATGAAAACAGAAAGAAAAAAGCATACAATGTCCAGTATTGCTGTATTCTAATGTAGAAAAAAGAAATAGTAAAAAAGCAGTCAGGTTTGTTTTCATTTTCATATCAGGAATCATCCTAAATTCTGTATGTTCACCCTATTGCTGGTGCTGCTTCCTACAGACTCACCCACACTATTTAGCAGTGATGTTTCTCTTCTGGGTTGAATGAGCACTAGTATATTTTTACATATACATTCAATAGGACAAAAGTGCTTGTTTCTAAAAAAAAATGGCAATTTAATAATTGATACAATGGTGAGAGAGTGAAAAATTCACTGAAATGTCAGTGCTACAAAATCTAAAACATTTACCAGTTGTTATTGACCCATTTTTATAAATAGAAGGTCATGTTATACTAGTATGCTCCTTTCTGCAATCTCTGGTGAACACATTCCATTCTATATTCTAGAGATACATCAGAAAAAAACACATAACATAAAATCCTCTGTAAATTATTTATACAAATACAAGATATATGCTCTAACATTACATAGTGCCAATCCTAGCATCCACTACATCAGCCATAGGTTTCCCTGTTTTATCCCAATTATCCAAGCATGGGCACACAAGCTATGCCCAATATGGGGGGAGGGGGTGACATACCTAGGCTCTGTTTAGATTCTACTGCTTTTAAAGTCACTGACTCCTAGACTGATATTTTTCGAATATGTTCCCTACTCTTAAAGGAATATGTACTTTCAGAATTTCCCTAAAAACTTGAATTGAAAGAGTACCTGATTTGCTGATATACTGGAGCTTCAGATATATAAGCCTTTAACCTGTAAGCAGTTTATTTATAGATTGTCATCCTGTAAGAGCTGTTTCCAACTTCCCATGAGCTCACTTTAGTGGGGATATTTTCAGTAAAGTTTCTTAAAGAAGGTCAATCTGATGGTTCTTGGTTTTACAAGTGACCTACAACTAGCATGGAGAATGGGAAACCACACTTTGCTTGTTGGAAGCCTTCTACGAGTAAGGACTGGTCAATGGACATGATTAAAATGGCAATTTCCCTATTTTATTCCAGGTTTTATTTAAAACCTGACAAATGTACAGACAAAATACACAAAATGCAAAAAAAAAAGATAAAGTACAATAAAATGTAGGACAATCTAAACAAGCACTGTATCCTTTTACTATAAGATGAACAAGTCCCATAAAGTAAACAAACTTCTTTCTTTACCTTCTTTGACTGAGCCAAATCCAATTATGTTGATTGTAAGCTCTTTGGGGCAGGGTCCTCTCCTCCTCCTGTGTATCTGTCTGGTATTTGCAACCCCTATTTAATGTACAGCGATGTGTAATATGTTTCATAATAAATCCTGTTTATTATTTTTATTATTATTAATAATATTAATAATGTTTGCACTTTCCATGCTCTACTTACAAAAGGAGGGCTTCAGAAACAGTGTCAGTCATGTCCATGTAGAAAGCAGAGGCCAGGACTGATTGTGGGCAGGTATTGAATCTACAAGTCTATAATTTAGCAGTGACAATGTTGACGGCTACAATCTTATTTTTTAATCTGACTGTAGTGCATGTAGACAACTCTGCTGTGAATTTAGGATTTCCTTTACAGGGAGCTGTATTAGATGGACTTTGCAAGGAGGAATCTGGTACAATTACGTGTTGAATTAATGGGAGGCCATACTTCTACATTAATTTTGTAATCACCAATTAGTGTTCCCTTAGAAACCAAATCACTCATCAGATCTGTCCAAACTGTCAAAAGATCCATTGATAAATTAGACATTACATACAACAAAACACAAAACCTCATTGAAAAAACAAGTCACAAGCTTTACTCTCTTTTTGACATTTCCTTGCTCTTAATTTGACCAGAGTATGGCTTTGAACTGCTTACGTGGCTAAAGAATTACGTAACAGAGACTCATTCAGATTGGCTTCCTCCCCATTATGTGATAATTTGTAAAAAAATTAAGACTATTGCATAATATTTACAAGTATTTAAAAGTATTTGGGTGCCTGCCACCTGTTTGACACAACATAATACGAACTGTTGGCTGGATCTTAACGTTGGATCTGATGGTTCTGCTGGTGCTGAAGAACACAAGACAACAGCACAATGTATTATTATGTGTATTTGATGTCTGATTTGATGATCGTTTAATGGGTTCAGTTAAAGTTGCATGATATCTATACACTCCATTTTTTAATGTTGATGTCATTTTTTGCAGTGATTTGACAGTTATGAGCAGGTGCCTAATAGTCTGTTTTTAGCTTGCTATCACAAATTCTTTCCAATTTTGGATTCTTAAACTTATGCTACTTAGTTATCCTCCATTCTTTAACAGACCCAGTCATATTTTTTTTGGTCTGTTAGTAGGGATAGCTTAGGAATAATTAGGGACTATTCTTTTCCTGTATGTGTTTCAATAAATTATTAGTTTTTTTTGTAATTTTTTTTTCTAATTTGGAAATTTTCAAGATACAACCAAAACATAATAACCAATGATGTTGGTATAGTACTTACAAATCTTTCTAAAAAGAAACAATTAAATTGTGTTCTAAGGCAAACCGATGGTCTTTTATATAATTTCTGTTCTGCTGATCATGTATTGCAAATCATGAAAGCAATACTGCACAGGCACTGGTCAATTGCACAGATATTTATAGACATTTCATTTTCATAGTTCACATTCAATTTTAGGACTTTCCATTAAAATAAAGACATCTTTGGAGGACTATAAAATAGGAAAAAAAACTAAGTTTCAGACTAGGTCAGATAAGATCTGGGAAGGCAAGGTGTATCAGCTTATAAATCTATTTCTACTCAGGGCAAGTACATTTAAAGGACATCTTCACTGTCCTTTATAACCCTTTGGTGTAGTCAGAAGTACTGAATCCGTACCCACAGCTCCACTCCAAAGACCTAAACTGTACAACCCAGCTTCTTCTATTGAATGCCCAATGAAGTTTCAGATATTTGCATCTGGGGAATTATATTTTCAGAGTATTAAACTAATCACAGAATCTCTGTCTGTCTATGTATTTTAATTTCTTTCGCTCAACTTTCATTACTAATTATTTACTCATTTGTGGAAGAATTGAGCCAGAGCCAACTACTTTAATTAAATGGAAAGTGATACTCCTGGGATAACTACAGAAGAGTTATTTATGGGAATATTACTGGCAGAGAAATTAACCCTGTCCTTTATCTTGCAAAGTTGTTTAATTTTGTACATATTTCATCCCCACTAAGGAAGATGTTCTCTCTGCTGTGGAGACAGAATTGTGTTTCAAAGGTTCCACTAATCAGGGAGTTGAACATATAATTTATGATGTCCTACGATGTCATACAATACAATTTATAGAAGGAGTATTACAGACATTCTTTTGATCAATGGCCAGGATTTTTATATAGGACATTTTCTGATGCAAAACATCCTTTACCAAAATTTCTGTTTTTAGAGTTAAACTAGAATTGGGCAGATACTGGAATTTAAGACTGGAGTTTGATGGCCTTGCTCTAGATTTTTACACAGTCTTGCTAACTTGTTACTGACATATCTTTGGCATCCACCAAATGATATAAAGCTTAGCAGACGGCTATTATGGAGAACCATGAAACTTACTGGGATACAAAGAACTCCAAAATCAAAAATGCTGGTAAAAGGAGAAAATTGCACAATAAACGAACAAAATTAGTATTGCTCCCTACGGCATCTAAAGGTGAACTATACCCTAAAACTAGGAGGTAGAGGTTCTTGAAAGAGAAACACAAATTCTTTTTAAAAAAAAAACAAAATCTTTTTCCTGGCTCCTGGTGGATTTTTGTTTTTTCCCTAAAGTGCGCTGGGCATGCACCCAGCAATGTAGAGCCTGGCTTCATATGTGGCAAAACCATTAATAGGCCCGGTTGCCAGGAACATTCATCATCACATGAATGACCACAGATGACTATCTGTGGCTATCCAATGGCTAAGGAGAATCATCATGGACCTAGAAGTCTGCCATGAAATTGACGGCAAAGACGGCAGCTTTGTGTAATTCAAAGTTCCTGGACCTTTCAATGCCTCATGGTACCTACTACCAGGTAAGTCCAACAATGCATGCTGTGTATACTTACCATTATGGCAAAAGCTCACCCACACTGGCTTTGCCCCTCTACAGTTTAGAACTTACAAAGATGCACCATCAGCTGACATCCCACATCCAACCCTGTGCAGTGCAAATCCATTTGCTTAGAGTAGACTTGGTGCCTAGATCTAGGTAAGTAGTAAACTGTACAAGGAGAAATTGGTTAGTTTGGGTAAATGTAGGAGGGAAGCAGGGTGAGAATAATGTTACTTAAATTATTTTTATCTTTTCAATTTACTTGGAACATAGGACACTGCAGAAAAGCGTTTACCTGATCGTGCAAAGAAATTCAACTTTTTAAAAGAGTATACTTACAAAGGGATACTAATACAAAAAGATTGTAAGCTCTTCGGGGGCAGGGTCCTCTCCTTCTGTGTTACTGTCTGTATGTGTTTGTCATCTGCAACCCCAATTTAATGTACAGCGCTGCTTAATATGTTGGCCCTATACAAATCCTGTTTATTAATAATAACAATAATAATAAACTGAGAAATGCTTCAATGCTTAAAAACTGTGGGAAAATTTCTACACAGCTTTTATGGCACTTGTATATTCACCTATCTACCTACATGCTACTACTGCTTGCACTCCTTTACTCATTTAACCAGGTCCCCAATACAACACTGACTGTAGAACAATCAAATCCCCAAAAATATGTACTACAGCACTTAATTAACAGTGCAACTTTTATATAACATTATCATTTGAATATTCATTTGAGTATACTCATTAGTAAATTACAAGCTCACTATGAAACAACCGTTGTTTCATAGTGAGCAACAATGTTTTTTAATAACCTATAAAATGTCTTTTCTAGGAAAATATGCATTGTTTTTTGCTGTGAAATGGTTTAAGCAGGTAAGTCATGAGCAAAGCAAATATTATAGCTAAATATCAAGGTTAAAATAAAACTACCCCTGCAGATGCCCTAACTTCCCGTGCCGCTTGCTAAAGTCACCAGATATCACAGCTTCTCTTCAATCCTACTTTGGGTATGTGGTTGGTCAATAGTAGCCCCCATGCAAACATATCGGACATGTATTATAAGGAAGGACCCTGAAGCCCTATAAAAGAGGCTAAATGGTACTGGCTATACAGAGCGAAGGTGAAGGAATAAGGTAAGAAAAAATTGCTGTTACCATCCCCCAAAACAAGCATATTACCCTTGCAGTGTTGGGGGTAAAATGGAGTAGGCTTTAAGAAAATTTACATCTAACAATGTATATTTATTCGTTTATGTTTTCCATATAAATGCATTTACTGTAAGTGTCCCAAAACTACAATCCAGGCAAACAAAATACTTAGACAGCAAGGCAACAAAGTCAAGTTGATGTCTAGACTGTGCAATTAAAAAGTATGCCAAGCCAAAAACTAATTCCTAGATTTGGAAAGAGTGGGGAAGGATATGAAAACCCAGGTTTTTACTGTTATACAGATAGAAAGATTTATCTTCACTATTTTTCACCCTCCAGCTTGCCCTTTGTCACCATGTATGCATGCAATACACCTGATTGGTCATTTAACTGACCCTTACTCATCCAATCTGAGTTTTGCTGTACAAGTTATTACATGAAACTGATACATGGTGGAATTTAGGAATTTATAAATGCTGCATGTAAAAAATATTGAGTTTTTTTAATTTATACATAACTGTAGTAATTGATACTTTCACTTCCTAGATGTCCATTTGATTAAATGCAGATTACCATCAACTAAACTCTAACCTAAGCAACATTCATTTTACCAGAGTATGGATGAAGGTAACAGAATAGATGGGCTGCAAGCTACACATTACTGTTTTGCTAAATAAAAATTTGGATTTATTATTACTCTTCAGACAACCCTTGTTAAAGGAAATGGGAGTTTTCTAGCTTTATGTTGTTAAGATGCTAACATCCCCTGGGGTGAAGCTGAAATATAATGCACCGGTATTAATGACTGTATGTCCCGAACGACCTTTATAATAAAACACTTTCTGCATTAGGCTAATAATCAGTTTGCACTAGCTCAGCAAAATGTTATTTTCTAAATTCCTGAGTGCTATAAATTTTAAGGTATACAATCTAAAAAACTATAATTTTATTGATATAACTTCATTTGATTTTCTGTTGTGTTATATATAGTCAATATAAACTATTCATCCATCCACTGAGTCAGGACATTTCATTTTATATTTAAAAGGTTTCTATATTTTATCTTGTAAAATAAAATATGAGTGCAGACTTGGAATCTGATCCAGAAAATTCTTGGCAGCAGAATCTTTACTGATCTCATTTATATGCAAGAAAAGAATGAGTGTTAAAGTTGTCTTTCCCTGTACCATTTTGAATAAGAATAAATGTATTACTTCCAAGTAATATTCTAAGTAAGTTACTATAGTAAAAATTCATAGCTATAACTTATTTGCAAACATTTTCATTCCACGTCTGTCAACTTTATTCTAGTTCTCTAGTAGAGTGTGCTATAGATCATGTCACCACATGGAACTTTCCATTCATCCTCTAGCTGTTTGACCTTGGCTACTGGACTCTTCTTCATGTAGCTCCTTAGCTACTCTACTGTTCCTAAAATCACCTGTATAGCATAACAGTTTATTTTTATCTGAAGCCAAAATCTTTATCTTAAATAATTAATATAATTTACTTTTCTTGCTTCCCCTGTGCCCACTAGGAAAATTTATTGACTCTATCCAGATGAAAAAAATATAACTTAAGCTAATTTGTATGGATAGGGTAATTGAGGGTTAAAGAACACGCCAAGGTATGTTGCTATTAGTATCCCTAGTGGAGATTCACTGTCTATATTTGTATTTTTATATTAGTGGTAAGTCTCCTTTAAAGACCTTACAAGGGCCGAAAATACCTGTTGATCTGTAAAACTCACCGAGCAAAGGAAGCCGGGATACCTGGCACATCCTGACCGAATGCACTCCCGCATGCCCGTGTGGTGGTTATGTCATCCTGGCTAAGCCAATCAAGATGGCCAAAGATTGAAACTAGAGAAGTAAAGAAGAGAAGGGAACATCAACAGGGAAAAGAAGTAGGAAGAAGATGGCAGCACCCACAATGGAACAGGAACTGATGAGTGTAAAAATGGTTTTGTTTCATATTAAGTCAATTGAAGCAGAAACAGCCAGGTGTTTAAATCCCCAGTAAAATGAAAGCCCCCATACTTTTCTTGGTACACATTTACTTTAGGAAAATAATCAGTTTTCTGTATTGCATACACATCTGCTTTTAACATTTTTTTCTATTTTCCTTTGACAATATCCCAAACGAAGAATCTTCAAAGCATCTTCTGGCTAGTTAATATTTTTATGTCCTTCAGCTAAAAAAATGTTAACCGCAGTCAGTCTTTTACTTTGTGGTGCAGTGGTTATTCACAGACTTTGCATGATACTGTTGATTCTGTAAAATGCAGATTTACTGGCCTGACATGATAGTCTGGATAAACGTTTAAAGATGCTACAAAAATAATGCCTGGAAAACACAACAGCAGTTATTTTTACTAGACATAGACACATTTTTGCATCTCTTCAAATAGAACTTTTTTTTCTGGTGCTTTTGCTTACAAACATAAAAAAATAAAATATGCATCCATTTTATGTGTGGTGTGGCTTTTTTACAATACAAATGGCTTCTTTTAAACTAAAAAATTTAACTTACATGAAGAGTTTAACAACCTATGTAAGGTAAAAATTACCTTCTTTTGGGGGGGTGTTAAAACCCTTATTTTTTAGGAAAAAAAGATCAAGCCCGCTCCTTCTATCCTAATCAACCCAGCGATAAAGACATAATGGGAGTGCAGAGCCTCCTGGGATACATACGTCATGCTTCCCTGAAGGCTTCTGCCTGCTCCGCAGAGGGCGCTTTTTCTTCAAAGGGGGCAATAAAAATTCTGATATCATGCATGCGCAGTGAGATCGGCACTCTATTTTTCCCCATCTATTGCAGGCTACGTCACCTCATCTTGCGCCTGTGCAGTGTGAAATCGGGTGAAGTAAGCAGAATGGGAAGGAGAATGGCAGCACCCGGCGCTTCTTCCACGCTGGGAGGAAGGATTCAATGAAGACAAGGAACCCAATCCAGGAGATCTCCAGAGGGTTCAACTGATCTGCAAAAGTAATGGTGGGTGGTTGTTTGTTTTTTTAAATAGTTTACTTTTGCTATTTAGTATAATGCTAATTTGGCTTGACTCTCATCTGCATTGCCGTCTTTTAATTCATTGACCCTAATTTATGACAGCTCTCCAAGGCTGGAGAGAATACACTTTCATCAGTGAAGCTGGGTGATCCAGCAAACCTGGAATGGATCTGGTCCAGGATTCAAAATATTTGCTAGAACCTGCATCTTTAAAAAAAAATATATAGATATTTTTCCATGGGGCTGTTTACAGTCAAAATAACATGCATGTATTATATATAAGCAGAGATCTATCACATGTAGATAATGCCAGCAACAGGCCAATATTACTAATGACAGGGAAACACTAATGACATGCAGATAATAAAAAGAATAGGCAGAAATCTACAGATACAGATTCCAATAATTGGCAGATACTATGATGACAAGCAAAGTCACCAGTAACATGTATGACAGTGACAGGTTGACATGAAGATTCCCAAGTAACTGGTCCCTTAATGACAGGTATATTCACCGCTAACAGTGGTGACATTGACATGTAAATGTAACTAGTATTTTATCTTTATCTATTCACCAGTAAAACCAGTTCCCTAATGACAGCGAGATTCATCAGTAAAAGGTCACTTAGTGACAGTGACATTCCCCAGAACATTGACATTCACCAAAAACTGGTCCTTTAGTAACATTCACCAGGAACAGGTCCCTTTTTGACAAGGAGATTCATCACTAACAGTTTCCTTTGTGGAAACTGATTTAGTGCCAGGCAGCAATTGAATGGTGAAGCAATAAGGCAAAAAGTGTTTTTTTATCATAAAAAAAAAGAAATAAGGAACATAGCGGCTCTTTGCTGCAACCTTATTATTATAAAAATCTAAAAAAATCTTTCATTGGGCTTAACAAAATAATACAAAATAGTACAAACTTGGAAAGTACACACATGTATAAAAAGATGTAATTCTGACAATTTTAGGCTGAATTATCTAGCAATAGTGTTCTAATATTTGTTCACATGTAGTTTGATCTCATGCTTAGTAGGTGGGAATATATACTATCTAATTACAGTCTTTCCCGACGCTTTTCGTCCTAGTAGGCTTCTTCAGGGACAATGAGACCTTAGTATATTGACCCAAATGTAAGTGGAATAGAAGATCAAAAAATTGGATTCACATCATATGCCGAATCAATGATGATGTACATTGGCAGATTATATATGCTTTGGATGGTATATTAATGACTGTTGTTGATAATTACATTTGTTTGATGATCTTGATGAAATCTGGGATAAAGGTCCTAAGAGGCGTACCTGGGATAAAAGCCCTTGATGAATAGAACTAATTTATATATGGTGTGGCAATGTAGATAATTTGAATCAACTTTCCAAAGTAAATAGAAGGCACCAGAATTTTCAAATACACCTTAGCTCAGTCGCAGTGTCTTTTCTTAGCTGTCCAAGTTTGATTTCCTGTTGGCTTCTTTTGGAGTGCAGGTGAGCGCATCACCTGCACTCCAAAAAAACCTTTTCAGGAATAGACAGGATCGAGAAGCCAGTAGAAAATCTACATTGCCACACTATATATAAATTAGTTCAAATCTCTAGCTCAACTCTAGCTTCCATTCCCAACACACCAAAGGGGCCTTCATACACAGCCAGGCCACGAGATACCACCACATTGTTTCAACCAAAAAAATTTATATCCCAGATTACTAGCAGAATCCTTCCATATGAAAGGATACAACAGATAAAACCATCAACACAAGAAAAAACTGTCTTGAAAATCCAAAAGAAAATTTCTTTTAGAATGAATAGAGAAAAAAAACACAGCACTGTATACCCCTAGTAACTGCATACAATCGATTACTAAAAGGGATAACAAAGATACTCAATACCAGAGGATAAAACACTGAAAAAGATTTTCCAACAGCCCCCAAAGCTTTTTTAAAAGATTGTGAACCTAATGGATAAAATAATGAATATGAATGATTTTCCTTTTTAATTCAAAAGTGTTATTAACAATAATATAAAATTTTTTTTTACCCTTAGCTTAATTTCAGGGACCAGCGGTAATGCAGGGCATTATGTGAGCTCATTTTATTCCCAATACCCCCACTTTGGCTAGCCTAGGTCTTGAGATTGAGACCTGGAACGCAGTCTATGGTTATGGATATGGCTATCTTTGGTATCACATTGAGGGGTGGAGATGCAGGAACACCATCCCTGCTCTCCTCCTCCATCAATCTTAATATCCTGTAGTTCCGCCTCTCTGTGGAACGCAAATCTATTTGTGCGCTTCACTTGGGGGGAAGCACTAGGAGGCTGACGTCATTTTCCATGACTCAGTAAGTCGCATGCATACCAGTGGTGGGTCCCAGAACCCTGCGCTCGGCCTCATCACATAAATGGCAGGGTGGTGAGTGGGGGAGAGCCTCTATGCATAGAGAGCCAGAACTAACCAAATTGAAGTGGTGCTCATTTATTTGCTGTACTCACTATCAGGTAATACAGGTATTGTTGGCAATGCTGTTACAAGTCCCTGGTCCCCGAGTTACATGCGAGATAGGGTCTGTAGGTTTGTTCTTAAGGTAAATTTGTATGTATGTTGACACAGGTACATTATTTTAATAAATGCAATTAGGACAGATGTTTTTCTCAACATATTATTAGGCAGCGTGGTGTCAGTTACTGTAAAAAATCCTCATTGTGAATTATTCACAAACAAAGCAAAAAAAAAAACTTTATTGCGCCTAGACATTCATTAACTTCTGGAGCAAGCTGTGCTTTGATATGCAAAAAGAAACAACTGCAGAGATTGTCTTGGTCAATAAAGAGTTACAAGAGGCTGCAGAACAGCAAAAGATGTCTTCTGCAAAGTCATGGGAACCGCCACAACCCCCGACCCCCCCCCCCCCCCCAAAGCCTCTGTCCTGCACAGGAACAAGCAGGGCAGCCCCGTTCCTGTCTTTCGGATGTCCTTTACTCAGGGAGTACCTGTATTTAGTTATTTTGTTAGTTGGTTATTGTACTCACATTCAGGTCGGTACAAGCTTTGCTAAATGATGGCATGAGAAAATGACAGATATATTGTTCCTATTCAATTTAAGGGGCTTATTTAGTTCTTATTTAGTCTTTGATTTCATAACAGAATATAATCATGAGTGCCAGTTATGAAATGGATGTATTTATAATAATTATAGTGGACATATTGAATACATATTGAAATTGCTATAGAAATTTTATATTCCATTACTGTAAACTGAGTTGTTTTCCTTTTAGCACCAATAAATTGGTCATTAGGACTTAAATATATCATCATGATTTAATTTTTGTGGATCAAATGAGTACCATCCAGACAAACCTGGCCAAAATTTTCCATTGAATCGGATGGTGTTTCCCACTACACCAGCCCTCCATTTTTGCTGTGCTGTTGAGGCGCAGGGCCTATGGCTTTGGTGGTGAATTTTGTTTTTTCTGTATAAGGAAGTGATGTTGTTTATTTGCTCCAAAAGAATATTAGTCGTGCAAGCCTTTGGCACCAATGGATATATATTTTTGTTTGGTAAAATACTTACCTCCTATACTCCTGAGAAAGAAGACTCGTTTCTGCGAAATGCGTTGCATAAGAATAATGAGTGAATAATGTGCCTAGAGTGAGAACCCAATCTGTTTGGTGGGCTTTCATAGGCACTCACAATTTAGGAGGGACACTAGATATAATGTAATATCTCTGCATGCAATTTTTGTAATTATTTTATGTACTGAATTGTACTGTGAATATTAAATTATTTAAAATTTTAAATGTATGTTGTTCATAAATGTCACTATCATCATTAATTTTTTTCCTTGTCCATGGCTTCAGGCAAACACTAAACCTCAGACACAAATTAATCAGCAGAAGCCTCACTTGATCTACAGAGGGGTGCAAACAAGGGAATAAAACCTTACAAAAACATATACTGAAAATGTGCAGCCACATCAATCCATTAGAAAATATTACACATGCAAAAATAAACTTTAATATTACTGGATCATACAGTTGCACTTCAGTAATGTGGTGTACCTCATTTGATGCAACACATGTAACCAGGAATTCTATATTGGAGAAACAGAGCAGAAATTACAAACAAGAATAAATCTACACTGACACATAATAAGGAAACATAAGGAACATGGTTTCTGCACAGCTGGGGGACATCAAATCATGACCACTCTATAGAGGACATGAATGTTTTAGTTTTTAAAGAGGCTTTAAAATACTAGGGGGAAAAATTGAATTATAAATGATAATTTTATTTTTGTCTCAACAATAAATCTACTGACACAAGAGCTAGCAGACTAAATGTGGACCTCCACTTTTTTTTTCCACTGTGCACAGCCACCATTTCCAATAAATCCTTTATCAATCCATGATGATGGATTGATAAACATCAGGGAACTTCTGTAGCTGTCTCAGGCTTCAATTATCTGATGTGTGTGAAACTCTACTTTTATTATCCTATGTACTTTTTTTATGCAGAGATTGTTGTCTTTTCAGATCTTTTAACAATCTGCTAAATTTTTGTGTATCAGTACTGCTTGAAGCAAGAAGTGGGTAGACCCATATTTTATTTTTCTATATTGCATAATATATATATATATATATATATATATATATATATATATATATATAGTGACACCAAGGCAGGATTGGAGGTGGAAGGGAGATATATATGCACAGGATTCCTCTTTTATGGGAAGTAATTTGCTCAAGATTCCTACCTATGTGAAGTAGCAGGTGGAAGACTCTCACCTGGGGAAAAATTAATGAAGAAGAACTGAGGGTGGGGATATAACATAGAGCCAGGAGCTCAGTCAGTAGCTTGGCTTGGAAAGACAAAGACAGGGGGTTGTGTTAGTGCAGCTCTATTTGGGGTCTGTGTGAGAGTTCAGCTCTGTTTAGAGACACAGACTGGGGTCTGTATGAGTTCAGCTCTATTTGGAGACAGAGCCAGGTGGACTGTGTGAGTGAGCTCTGCTGGAGACACAGACAGGTGGGCTGTGTGAGGAGCTCTGCTGAGAGACTCAGATAGTCGGTCTGGGTGAGTGAGCTCAAAAGTGAGTAGAAGGTTGCTGAAAGCTTGGTTTTGAGCTGACAGGGAGAAGCCCTCCAGCTGATAGACAGGGATGTCTGATGTATAGTAAGTGCCAGACGGGCAAGGTTTTCTTCTGCTGTTTTGTTATTTTATCTGCAACCTTCAATAAACCTGGCTGTAAGCCAGCTTAAGTCTAATACCTTGTCTTACCTGGTGTGTGATCTGAGTTGGATGAACCAGACAAGTGTCCTTTGACCCCAGCAAAGGCGATCCTGAGCGTAACCCCTCACAATATATATATATATATATATATATTTATATATAAAAATACAATGGGGATACTCTCATCCACACAAGGTCTGATCTAGAATCGATCATAGCTTTCTCTCTTCACTCCTACTACCATAAGTTATGGAGTGTAAGCTCCTACCAATTTCATGGTTAGGCCATGATGCAGTGTTTCTTACTCTCTCCTCAGGCCCAAAGAGAACGGTTGGACCCTCAATGATTCTCTTCTGAGCGATCCAGATGTAATTACCCAACTACAACAACAGGTGAGGGACTACTTCTCCCCCAATGCCACCCCTGACATATCCACAATGCCCATAAAACAGTGATTAGGGGCATCCTGATGCAGCAGGCATACCTCAAAAAAACTGAGAGTAAGACAAGCGGAACTAAAGCTCCTTTTTCAAACTCTTAACAGAGCAGGTGAAACGCACCCCTTCAGCCACTCTGTGTAAACAGAGGTGGCAAGGACAGAGCTAGAGCTTTACCTCAACAACCAAGCAGAAAAGTACCTCCATTGGGTTAGTAATAAATATTATATAAAAGGAAAAAAGGTTGACACTATTTTGGCGAACCGCTTACAGTATATATTATGGCCCATAAGCCATATCATTTACATATAGCCAATTATGGCCCTACTAGTCACCCTCTCAAAATTATCAAGGAATTCCAGGCACAGCTCTACGCCCTTTATGCTAATAAAGAAACTGTAACATCTAAATACATACAATCTTTTTTTTCCGCCCTCCCACTACCTTCTGTCCCTGATCAGGTGCTTGGATGTTTAGAAACGCACATCACAACTGAGGAGATATTAAAATCTATACGCAATCTTAAGCTGAAAAAGTGCCCTGGGCCAGATGGCTTTACCGCCTCCTGCAACTTTACTTTCCTCTCACCTGGCAAATCTTTTCAATCAGTTGTTACAGGGTGACCAGATTGGTGCTGAAACCCTTATGGCGGGTATATGTATGTTGCTTAAACCCAATACTGACCACATGTCATGGGCAAATTATCGTCCAATATCTTTGTTTTATCTAGATGTTAAACTATTGGCCACGATTTTGGCGTGGAAACTTAAAACTTACATATTCTCTTTGGTTGGCAAGGACAAGCAGGTGACAATATATGATACATCCTGCACTTGACACACCTGGCCCACCAATGTAAAAGCCCAGCAATGTTACTCTCTCTGGATATCAGAAAGCCTTTCGACAAGGTATCATGGTTATACCTAAATTATCTTCTACAACACTGGAGATTTGGCCCACATTTTCCCCCAATGGATATCAGCATTATACACAGACTAAGGCATTTGTCCAATGTCCTGGGAACTGTTCAGCATTTTCCCCCATTTTATGTGGGACCAGGCATGGAAACTCATTATCCCCACTCCTTTTTGCTCTGGCCATTGAGCCTTTGGCAATTACTATCAGGAACTGCCCAAATGTACAGGGTTTGGAGGTCGCAGGGTATCACCACAAAATATCTTTATTCGCAGATGATGTAAGTTTGACATCCCTACCATTGTATGCACTGCAAGTAGCCTCATAGAAAATGAATAAAGTGAAATGTAGCAGTAGTCAAATTTGCAGACACTTGGGATTGCTTGCTCCTGAGACATGTCTCCACCTAACCCTAAAGTGAATCTATTTCTTTGCAAGCAAGGCAAAATAACGCGTAAATCAGTCCTTCACAGATAAATATACTTACTTTTCTCCCAAATGAAAAGTTGCAGGGAACAAAGGAAACCCCTGTTTAAATTTTAAGTCAGCACAGTTGAAGCAAACACATGCGAATGGACTGTGGTGCTGGTGGTGTGTTTGGCCCAGTGTTGTATACAATAAATGGGCAACAAACAGATGTTTTGCATTATATTTATTTTTAGTTGTAGTGTACATTAAAAAAAAAATGGTTACATGGTTAATACACCCAAACGGTAACAGATTAAACTTACACCTCCTAAAATCAACCCAAAACAAATATGTATTTTCTGTATCCAGGATCCATTAATGACAAAATGACATAATCACTGAGTTGTCAAGTGAAATAATATATTACCTAGAGTGGTGTTGAATAAAATCATGATGAAAATGTCAGATTTAGAGTCCACTCCCTTGAATCTGCATTTTTTAGCTAATTTGTTGATTGATTTTGACCAAGCATATAAATGTGTTAAGTAATATCCAGTTGCTTTTGTTTCTGTTATACTATGTCATAACAAAAACCACAAGAAACATGATGAGAAAAAATGCAGAAGGTCATATGGTGTATATTGAATACCTAGACATGTTTGCCAGCTCTTTTGTAATTGCTGGTAAAAGATTTGAACATTCATTGACTGAGATCATGGAGTGCACTCCCTTGCTTGTAACTTCCAAAATTACCAAGTCTCCAAAGCACACTGTAAAACAGATTCATAATATTGGAAGAGATTACTTCATACAGTGGTACACAGCAGCATAATAACAGAAGTCAATGTTCTCTTCTTCTTTGTCTATGGTATCTTTTGTTTAAGGAAGGGATGGCAAATTTTTTTAGGAGTGTGACCCTACACAATCGAATGTCAGAATAGGCCCTTTAAAGTAGCCCTTCCATGGAAAACTGGCCTGCTGGCCTTTAAACACATGTGGCTTGGAAAAGCAACTCCTCAATAACTGTTCCCAAACATTAGAGCAAACACCATGGCTTCCAATGCTTCCAGGAGGCATATGTATTGTCACTGTGCATGCCAGAAGAGCCATTTAAAATACCACAAGAACGCACCCCTTCAATGGGTAATGTTACCTGAACCTCCTAAAAATGCCACAAGCCAGGACAAACATAATTTTTGTTAATAAAAAACATTTTTTGAGGGATAGTGGCAGCAAGAAATGGCAAAACGGGGATCTTCTGCTAGAACTTACCTGTCTATAAAACTAATAGAGAGACAAAAAATTATAATAACATACTATAAGCATACTTTTCCCAATGAGGTTGTATCGTTGAGTGGCGTTTTTATTATAGGTATCTATGTGCAAATGTGATTGTGATATAAGAAATAAGTGATAGTGTATGCCAGGCATTTACATAATATATCTATAGAAGGTCTTTGACTGGATAACATCAAAAAATGTTTAAAATTTTTGAGAACTTTACATGGATAAATTATCATATGAAGAGTGAATTTAGGAGTTTAAAATATCTTACTTTTGTGTTATTGACTAGGTTCTCTTTATTATTATGAAATATTTTTATAGTATTTATATAGTCCTTACTTTTTAGGTAGCAGACAGGTATATCACTACCTCAAAGGAGCTCACAATCTAATGTACCTACTATAATCATATGTCATTACCACAGTCTTAGGTCAATGTTGGGGGGCAGGCATGTGTTGGAGTTCTCTTGTCAGTAAAGTTCATTAACAAAAATCCTCAAAGGTAAAAACAAAAGTGACGCAACAGTCCTGGGGGATAGATAGTAGTACATAAATATTATAAATAGAATATATGGTGAAATTATCATAAATTAACTCATTTGGCTCGGAAGGTTAAGGGGTGAAAAATCAGAATATACTAAAAGAAATGTAGATATTAAACAATAAGTGAAGGTTTTTAGTTTATGTAAATAAACCTTTGTGAAAGCAATGAACCTCATTGTGGGTCTCTGGTAAAGCAACCTTTAATATTTTTTTCATTTATTTATTCTCTATACTCTCTATACTTTACCTTCTAATAAATACGGACCAAGCACTGTTATAATTCCTTCTATGTGTACTTTATCCAATTTGTTCTCTAGGAATAATATATTTTGTGAAAGCTTAACTTTACTAAATTTTACCCCCCTTCCTTTTTTTTTTCACAAAGGTTACATATAGTATGTAACTTTTTTTTGTCTCTGTATTACCTGTTGTTTTCTAAAAAAAAAACCTTGTAGAAGCCAGTAGGAGAAACGGCAGCGAGACGTTATTTCCTCTAATATTTATATGTCAGGGATCATTTTGTATAGATTCCCATGAAGTTCTGAATCAGGATTACTAACCTATTGCACTGATATTGTCATTGATATTTACAAACATAAATGCTTTTTCAATTCACCGTTAATATAACGTCAATATACAGATTTCTCTGTCTTTTTTTATTATAATTTTGTAATTGCTGCAATCACAACTGGTCCATTTTCTGACATAAATGCAAAGGTGCCAATATTTTTGGCCCCCTAATAACTGTAAATGGTTTGGTAATATAGGTAATGTGTATTTAGCTGTTGAATGATGTTTAATAGAGACCAGCTGCTAATGTCATAGGGAACATATCCAAAGTTAATTGTAGAGCAATTCCTGTAATGTACAAGACCTCTTCTGGAAGTATTTTCTTTGGAAATTAAAGAAATGTACTTAAACTCTTATTATTGGCTAAATTACTGATCATGGGATTTGGGGATTTTCCAAGGAAAACACTGAATGGCTGCAGTAATAAATATATTTAAACTCATATCTTCATATTAATAAATGAAAATAGATGCAAGAGAAAATATAAAATATATAGCAATGGCACATTATCATGGTTTTCACATAATTGGGAACCACACTAACTGGTTTCCAAACATTAGTGGGGAGCCAGAGTTGCTGGTGATATCCAGATCTTACAGTTAGGTACCAACAGAGCAGCACTGTGCTTGCTCTAAAAGTGCAAAATAGATTAACCTTCCCAGCAGTAACCCCAAGAGTGACTCTGGTTAAAAAAAGCAAGCTGAAAGCAGTAACCCCGAGTCACACTCGGTATAGTTAAAAAAGTAAAAGATAAAGGCTTACCTGGTCCCATCGGCATCCTCCGGTGTCCTCCAGGCTCCTGCAATCCTCAAGCCGCGTCCTCTTCGTTCTTGCATTCAATACAAAATAACTGTATTGAATGCAATACACTGGATTTATATGTCTAAAAGCAGTACATTGTCTTTGTCAAATTTGTTTATAGTATATTATAATAGTATCACTATATTAAAGTTTGAAACACAAAATCATGTCAAGGTTTAATATTAAATTTAATGTTTTTTTCAATTTATTTAATTTATTATTTTTACATGATTTTGTGTTTCAAACTTTATTATACTTATACTATTTTATTATACTGTAAAATAAATGTTCATGAAAAACAATGTGCAGCTTGTAGACATATAAATCTAGACAGAAATGAACTGCCCATGAGGTTATTAGAAATAATTTTCCCTCTGCATGAAACATTGGGCAAAGTTGTTGTTGATGTTTAAAAACACCATTTCTTTATATCTTCTATATTAGTGTTTCTCAACCAGTTGCTGGGGTTTCCATGAGCAATGAGCACTTTGTGAAAATGTAATGCTTTTTGCATGGAAATACATACAGAATTACAGGTTAACTGATACCAATGATCTTTAAGGCTGGGTAAGAGTGACATTCTTCTCACTCTCCAGCAATGTAAGATGCATTCTTCCCACTGACCATCAGGCCAATGTTCCCTGAAGATCAGAAAGTTATTTCAATGGTTCTTCCATGTTAAAAAGTTTAGGAAACACTGCTCTACATAATGTACATATTGGTAAATATTGTCTTTCCAATGTTTTCAGATATAATTTACAAACCTTTATTGTATTTGGAACTGCATATTCTATATTTTATTCCTATGTACATATTTATGTTTATATATATGTATTTGTATGATTACATATACAGCTTTTGTTCCCTACTGTGCAGGAAGAGTAACTTTTCTTTTTCAAAATGGAAACATTTTATAAACATTAGTTTAAGATAAATAACACAAAAAATATGAGTTGCACAATGTACCTTTGGAAAATGTTCCAAGCTACTGAAAAAATATATACACAAACATGAGAATAACATATTTTTCCATAAACCAGCTTAAAATAAACGTTTAGTTATGTTTCCTAATGCCCAATTACTTTCTCAAGCAAAATGTATTTTTGTGTAATGTCCATTAATAATTTACTTATGCAGAAACTGCTAAAGCAAAATGATTTAATGACTATCTCTATAACATAATCTAAGAGGGTGGTCGAAATGTGAGAATAGGCAATAGTGGGGGGGAGTGGGGTTAGATTAAGTCCCAGGATGAGAAGCTTTAGACATGACAGCCTAATATTTATATTATGTTGAGAACTGGTAAAACAAAGTTAATAATTTAGATTTGCATTGTATTAAAAGTGCAGACAGAGCATATGTTGTATTATGAGTTAGGACAAGATGTAATGCAAACTTTAAAAACATTTACTAGTAATGAAGTATATTAGTAGCATATTTGAGATATCCTCACTACTGTCACTGTAAAGATGTTTTCTGCACTTCCCACTTGTCGTTTTCTATAATGGACATGCATCATTTTCACTCAAGACTAAGAAGATAGCTTAGCAAAAGAATTTCTGCTGGAGGCACCCTGTCCACATAGGAACACACACATGGCATGTGAGAAGAAACTTCTAATAGTTAACAAGAGGCATGACTGCTACATTAATATCTGGACCCTCCGCACCCCCCATGAGAAAGTATAGTAGCACTATACTTATACCTAAATGTTTACATTATTATAATTATTATTATTATTAATAAACAGGATTTATATAGCGCCAACATATTATGCAGCGCTGTTCATTAAATACATTACATAACCAAAACAAACACTATTGGATTTTACTAGCCATCAGGCTTTATCATGGGTTTAGAACAATAAAATATAAGTTTATCATCCACTTATGAACCATCTCTATGTTATTTATTATTACTAACATATTATAAGACACATAAGACATAATATTATATACAACTGCCTGAAGCAGAAGTTTAGGAAACACAAAATAAAAAAACTAGGTGCAAAATTTTAGCCAAAATGTATGCACACAAATGTGGCCATTGCCCATGATGCCCATAGATTAATTACTCAAAAATCAAAGTTTCAAATGGTACTGTATCTATGTACACCGTCATGTCATATACATTTTAAAATGCGCCTGTGATTGTTACTTCATTAGAAAAACAAAGCAACAACTAAGATGTTTCATATATTAACATCTCTATCCCGTTCAAAGTAGGCTTATCCTGACCCCAGTTGGCTGACATGTTGGCCTATAAAACTGCAATGTCACCTCAGTCAAATTTTACTTTTTATAATGTATTCAACTTTATTACAAAAAAGGTGATTTAAAAAAAAAAAAACTCCTTCGGAAGGCGATTTGTTGAACGGACGCCCTGGAAGCTAATAAATACCTTGATTTGAAGACATGATCAGTTACAAGCCTTTCCTATGAATTATGATCACTATCAATAAATTCAGATACATTTATGGCAAATTGGTTTTGTTATTTGTTTTTATTTACTGTTCTGTTACCTTTTTTTTTTAAATTTCCTATGTACTGTAAGACTTCAAATTTGAAGACTTCAAAACTTACAAGATGATTTATATATCATTAGAAAGAATGTGTAGCAAAACTATATTTTATATATTCTGTCAATTGCTTTTAACCTAATTTATTATGAGCCACTATTTTTCTTTGAAACTATCTGTTTACTGAATGGGAGATGCATTTATTTGGTACCATATCCCGCTAATAACAATCTTAAACTTTAATTTTATTTGTGGATTTTTTAGGTACCATACATTAACCATGTATTTATAAAAAATCACATAATTTAATATTATACAATTTGTTTATAAAATATAATAAAACAAAGAATTTCTATACATGAATTATCTATACCAAGAACTAAACTACAAAATGTTACATATTCCAGATTCTTAGTTCCTTTGGTTACAAAATTACATGTTTTGAATCCCTAGTCCTTTACGCATTTCACCATTTGGCTTTATCACATCTGAATAAAATACTTTGTGTACATTATTACTTTGCTACCAGGAGTCATAATGATAGATTACGATACAAATGTTAACAACCTTAACCAAAGTGACATCTGTTTCTAGAACATGTGGCCATGTACTGACATGTTATAAATACATAGCAGTTTCACGTATGGTACCCAAAACTCCCAAAATGAAAGTTAGGCGTCACACTATTTTTTTTTTTTTTGCTTATGGTTGCCAGGAAATCTGCACAGGTCACCACAGGGACACAGGCACCTAATTCAGACCCATGCTAGTTGGGAATTGGCATATTGGTGCATTCTGGGTAGGCACAGTTCCTGCAATTGTCCCCTGTGTACAGGCTTTGTATCGCCTATTTGGCATTTTCATCCATCCTGTAGCCTCTCCAACCAAAAGGGATGTGGGCACATTTCTTTCAGTGCCCCCTAGCTAGTTGACTGATTGACAGCTCTGTATTCTCCCTAAAGCTACATGCACACGTGCAATAATTGTCACTGTAAAGGATCTTTCACGATCCTTTCCTACGACTAACGATTGCACAATGCATGAACGAGTCCTGTACATAAAGAACTGTTCTGCTCTATGGAGAGGGGAGAATGATGGAGTGGCGACCTGCTGCGTGCTCTCCCCCTTCGCTTCCATTACGGTCGTTCGTCGTTCATCGTCCGTGGATCTGCCAGGACGACGAGTGCTGTACATACGCCAGATTCTCATCTGATATCGGCCCTGAGCTGATTACCGGAAAAGAACCATTGGACCTCTGTACGCAGCCTAATTTGTGCACTGAATGCCTGTCATCAGCTATGTAAGGCCTAAAGTCTGTTGTGAAGCTCACATCTGTGTCAGCCCATCTTGTACAGCTATTCATATTGTCTCCCTAAGTAATCAGCAATATATACTTCACATTTTGATATACCTGATAAACGTTCTATTTGGATATGTACCTACAGTCTACTTTCTCCTATTGTAAATTATTGGATGTTTTAAAGGCTAACTTTCTTTATAAACATGTTCCATAAATCCTTTGGACTTGTCTCCAAACACATGTAAGCATATCTCTTTACTTTATCTGCTAAATACCTTTACATTGCATTTTAATAATAATAATGGCCCACCTAAACACATTTTGGGAAAATAAAAGTATGTGTTGAAAACTTACAGTGACATGTTTGTGTCCTGAGGGCTGGGTCTTTTTTTTTTGTGGTTCTCCTGCCAGCTATATGTATCCAGAGAGAATGATATTCTTCTGGGCCTCACAACAATACTTTGTTTCACCAAGTTATTCTTAGAATATATGTATGTGTCCCCATGTGGGTTTTTTCACGACATAAGGTAATTCAGTTTTTTACTTTGCTGGACTTGTAACTATACTTTCTATTCTATTATAAATGTATTACATCCCCCCTGAGGAAGCAGCATTTTCTGCAAAATGTATAGAGAAAAAGTGGTTAAAGTTCTCCTAAACTGAGATTGTTTGGAAGATGTTTTCACCTTTGAACTTTCAACAATTGGTAATAGAAAATGAAAAATTCTCCTCTGAGGGCGCCTGGCATCATTCAGTTTGGAGGACATGTTTTATCATGTTTAACTGTATGTAACCTGTGAACTTACAGGTTTTCTTGTTTTACCAAACAACAGCTTTTTAATTTAGATTATTGGATTTAAACAGTGCCTACAGATCGAGGTGTTATACTCAATTCAAAAATGCAAAAATTCATTTATATAACTAAAATATCATCAGATGTCATACTGTCCAATGGAAAAGTATGTAAGCTGGTATTGCCCTCTTTAGCAGAAAGGTATTATAGATGTTTTTGCACGGGTGCTCATCAGTCAATGACCATTCTTCAACACTCTTCACAGCATTTCAATAAAGTTTGAATCAGGACCTAAATTAGGCTATTCCATAACCCTTCATTTATTCTTCTGAGCAATTCTTTGGAAAGTCTCCGTATCTGTATACTATTCTCCCCCATCTCTTAGACTGTATACTCTACTGGGCAGTGTCATTTTCTCTTCCTGTTTCATTGATTGTACTAGTCAAATATGCAGGTTTTCCTTTTGACATGCTGACTCTGATTTTCCCAAACATGTCTACTGCTGCTGTGGTCAATTCTGTTTTTGATTTACCCATCACAGCAGATTGTTCCAAAGTCCTAGTTTATGTCTATATGTTTCATAGCATATTGAAGACTTTTTGCAATGCCAAGACTTTTTTTCTGGCACACCACTCAAGGAGGTTAAATTCATAGTATATTCCAGACTTTTTGCAATGCCAAAACTTTTTTTTTCTGGTACAGCGCTCAAGCAGGTTAAATTGAAGCAATAATGATAATGAAAACCTTATGATTTTAGATGCATGTACTGTGACACCAACTGTTGTAAAAATTACCAGCAGATCCCTCCAAAACTTTTTTGGGATTAATAGGCTGGCCAGTCCTGTGCAAATAGGGAGTCATTTAAAAATCTATGTGACTTTCAACTTATTTTACTTACAGTGTAATGAATGATTTCATGCTTTAGAAATTGCTTAAATTCTTTTTCAGACTTTTGCAAGGTAGTTTCTGAGGATCTTGACGAACTATTTTGATCTTAGCATGATGACGCCACAACCATCAGCAGCAAAGAGAACCAGACTCCAGATATCTGAGGTTTTTTTATTGGCACCTAGTCTTTATTATTAATATTAATAAACATTATTAATATTATTATTTTTAATAATATTATTAATAATAAACAGGAATTATTTAGCGCCAACATAATATGCAGCACTGTACATTAAATAAGGGTTGCAAATGACAGACAGATAGTGACACAGGAGGAGGAGAGGACCCTGCCCTCTACAATCTATTCTGAAAAAAATAATAATTTTAATTTTATGAATGTGAAGTGGTAGTAAATGTAGGGGTATCCTTTGTTTTATGAAAAAACTGAAATTGTATTCATTCACATTATACTTCTGTATATTTTGTTCTGACAACCCTGGTATTTGCTTAGTGAAGTAGACAGTCTTATCGTACAAAAATGTAAGAGTGTAAATATTGGTATCATATAAATGGACAACCATTACCTAAAACAATCTTTAGAGCCATGATATAGTTTCATACTGTACCCTTCTGACCATGATTCTTTTTGCAGCCCGACCAGATGCTACTCCCAGACATTTAGCCACATAAAATTTATAGTGACAGCTTCTTCCTTTCACCTGCAGAGTTCTTGCTGACATCCCCTCCCTCTGTATTAGAATGTCAATGACTTCCTTCTCCAAGTTTAGAGACATTTCTTGCTTATCAGGATGTCCAGCTCCAGCTGCTTACATTATATTCTATGAACCCATCTGCCAGAGGAGCTTTCCAAATATATCAAATCTCATACTGTTCTGTTTTCCAAATTAACAACGTTTTCTTCCTTTACTTTAATGCTGAAACCTGCGTGGAAATAAAAAAACATAATTAAATCTAGCGTGTGATCAATAAATTAAAGTTGAAGTTTAATCTGGTAATATTTTTTTACTCTGGTTCTTTCTTTAAACCTTTTTGATGCAATGCAATGGCAAAATAAAACCTCTCCATTTTGGTTACGTAGCCAATTTAAAATTGTTCAATGATTATAAAGCTAACATATTTCAAGAACATTAGGTTTCCCCTTCATGGCTAAAATTGTTAATATAGTTGGATTCTCAGTGGCTCAGTTATGGAATAAACTGTCTCCTTTAGTCTTAAACCATGCTTGAACTAGAACCGCAAGGTGCACGGGAGTATGTAGGCATCTGACAACGAGAATACTGCACATAAGCTCACTTAGTGACTGCAGAGTTGGAATTTGGTGTTTTTGTTGTAATGTGTGCTTAACAAAGTATTCTCCTAAATTCAATTTCTGTGGAAATAGTTTAAAATATTGAACTCTAAAACCTTTTACTGTGGGAAAAAGGTTTATTTATTTAAACAGTGAATACTTTTTTAATATTAGTCATTGTACTGTAGCCACGTCAGTTGTGGTTTCTTGTCACTGTGGGTATTTGGCCTTTGCATTTGGCCACATCATATTGGACTGGTTTACTGAATACAACTTGTTAATTATCACCGTGGGATCTCATGGTAGCCATGCTGTTATGGAAGGTCAGGAAGAGTGTAACCAGATTTAGGATTGCCAGAATTCAATTAATAATATAGAGCTTACCATGTAACATGTCAGATCAGCATATTGTTAGTTAGTGTCCCTTATGCATTTAGGCATTTGGAAGCATTCTCCCAGATCTATAACTGACCCCTGACTCTATCACCTACCTATTAAAATACCTAGTGGCCTATGCTATTATATTACAGTAAAATCTAAAATTAGGTGCAGTTTGGGCAATATTGGAATATTGCAAAATTTTGCCTGGAATGGAAATTATTGGTTAATTCATCTGAAACTGCTTCAATGTATTTATGTCAATGTCTGGTAATTCCACACAGTTTTGTTATCATCTTTACTTCCCATAATGAGTGAGAATGGATAAGGTAGTACAGAAAACCTTGGGATGGTGAAGTATTGTTGTTTACTTTTTTATTAAAGCGAGTTATGTTTTTTCTAGAATGACAATGGCACATGTAATAAATCAACTAACATATTTTTTATTATTCATGATATATACAGTAGATAACTCCATCATAACCAAGGATCATGCACTATTATTATTTTGTATTTACATAGCGCTATAATAACAGCACCTACATAATGGGCTCTTTCTTTGGCCCTGAATGAAGTTGCCCCTCCCACCTTCCGTTACCCATTTCCGGCAAACCCCCAACCTTGGCACAACAATCACACCAAACATCTACGAAAGACTACTCATGCAGCTAAACGTGGAGGAATTCTGGCCTCAGCCCTGACTTCATGGATTACAAAGCCAGGCTACAACACCTTAACACCTCACTCACTCTGCTGTCATATCCTCCCAAGCTTCCAACCCACTCAGCCTCTTCCCAACAGTTGATTCCCTCCTAAACCCCATACCTGTTACCCCTACAACTACCTTCTCTGCCCAAGACATAGCCACCTACTTCAGAAATAAAATTGCCAAATTCAGACTTGATGTATCTGCTCACTGTGCTACTCCACACATATCCACTCCTTTCACCTGTAAATCATCACTAACCTCCCTCAGCCCTGTTACTGTGGATGGAGTCCCCTCTCTTCTCTCTTCATCTCTATCTAATACCTGTCCATTTGACCTGATTCCCTCTGATCTGCTCCGTACCCACTTCTCCACCCTGGTCCCTGCACTAAGCAAACTATTTAACCTTTCCCTTTCTACTGGTGTTTACCCCTCCGCAAACATGCAACTATTCTCCCTACCCTCAATAACCCTCAAAAGACTCCTCCTGCTTTTTAGCAGACTCCTGGTTTCTAGCTAACATCCTATCCCCCTTCTCCCATATGTTTGCAAACTTCTTAAGTACCTTGTCTAAAAAAAAAAAATTACAGACTACATGAAAACACCAACCTTCTCCTCGACCCACTCCAGTCTAGCTTTAGAGCTGCCCATTCCACCAAATTAGCCCTTACTAAATGAGCCATCAGAGCTAAGTCACAAGACAACTTTTCCCTTCTGCTCCCCCTAGATCTTTCCTCTGCTTTTGACACAGTTGCTTCCTATCACAGGTTTGCTTCCTATCTGTCTGGCTCTTTTCAAGTCTCTATCAATGGTAATTTCTCCTCCCCAACTCTCCTCCCTGTTGGTTTCCCCAAGGGTCAGTCCTTGGACCGGTTCTCTTTTCTCTGTACACCTCCTCTCTCGGTAGTCTCATATCCTCCTTTGGCTTACATTACCATCTGTATGCTGATGACACTCAAATGTTTCTGTCCCCCCCTGACCTGTCTCCCTCAGTCCTGGATAAGGTCTCATGCTGCCTGTCAGCCATCTTATCATGGATCTCTGACCGATTCCTGGAACCCAACCTGGATAAAACAGAACTCATCATTCGACCCCCCTCCCCACCAAATTCCAAATCTCCCCCTGACATATTTCTAACTGTTACCAACACTGTTATTCAGCCCTCCCCTCAGGCACTATGTCTTGGCATCACCTTTGATTCTTCCCTCCTCTTCACCTCCCATATTCAGATCATTTCCAGGTCCTGTTACTATCACCTGTACAATTTTTCCAAAATCCACCCCTACCTGTACCCAGAGACCACCAAACCCCTTGTACACACTCTTATCATCTCCTGTTCGGACTGCTGTAACCTCCTCCTCTCTGGTATTCCACTAACCCGACTCTCTCCTCTACAATCTAATATAAATGCTGACTTATCCATCCTTCCCACCACTCCTCTGCTGCATCTCTTTGTAGTTCTCCTCACTGGCTTCCATTTCTCTGTAGTATAAAGTTCAAGCTTTTGTGCCTTCAAATCCCTCCACAGCTCTCTTCTTACTTACCTTTCTGACCTGATAGAAAAATACTCCCCTATCCGCTCTCTTCTTTCCCCCAATGACCTACTACTGACTCCCTCACTCATAACCTCATCATATGCACGGCTCCAGGACTTTTCTAGAGCTGCCATGACTGCCTATTCAGTTTGCTTCTGTTTCTGCTCATTTAATAGAGCACTTAAAACCCATTTTTTTAAACTTGCCTACCTGTCTTCTGTCTATTAAAACCCACCAACCACCATTTACCCTAATTGTAATTGAAAATATTCAAGAACTTCTGGTTATTGAAGAAGTCTTTAATGTTTCTAGAAGGCCATGCTTATCTTTATACATTTAAAGCCATTTAAGTTTTAAATCAGATAACATTTTTCGAGGGTGCCAAGCTTTAAGAACATTCTGTGCTTAAAAATGTATTATTAGATTATGCCATATAATAGTTTAATAGAAGTGAACTCTATTCAGAAGGTTACTTAGTGTATTTTCAAATAATTGTTGGGCGTTTAAAAGTCTATTTGTTGATACAATATATTGGAAACTGGCTCTTTCAGAACCTCAGTTCCCAGAACCTACAACAGGGTGTTGGTTTGAACTGCAAAGTTACCTATTCTAATTCAGAATTCTTGAATCAGACTTAACAAACTAAAAGCAATTCTACTTTTTCCACTTTGATAATTGTTTATTTTCAGAACACATACTAAATTATTATTGTTACATTTACCAGAAGGTACATTTCAATGACCAGTTTAGCTTTCAGGAGACCTCTAGAGAGTTAAAAACCGCAGCATCTGGCTGGCATCCTTTGAGTACTGGAAAATGTTGCTTTCCCCACTATTTTGCTCCATGAACGCTTTTGACCTGATTGTTTGCTTTATATTATTTGCATTGATGTAGCTGGCCCTACATTTTTCTGTAGGAGGACTCCCTAAACAATAACACTGGTACAGTGAAGAGGTAAGCAGCAGGCAAATAGCATGAATAACGCCACTTTAACGATTACACTCACCTACCCTTACAGTCATTTGATTTTTGGAATCAAAGAAGATTGGTGTAATATGCTTGTAAGAGGAGCAATAAATCACTGCACAGTACTTCTAAAAGCAAGCCAAGGCCTGTATAATTGTTGATTGTTGATACTTAATAATAATCTACTTTGTCTTTCAGCACTATATTCCTCTGTGGACCTTGGCTTGCTTTGTAATTTTTTTCTATTCCAGTCTATTAGACACCTTATGCTAATATTCATTTTCCAATTTTTTCTAGGACATCATTAATCCATTTATTTCTGGTCCATCCTAATGTTCTCTGTCCCTTCATTCATCCATTCTCTCCAAGTCCCCAATCCATGCTATATTTCAGGTTATCATAAACCTGACTATGTTTGTATCATCTGTTAAATGCTGCAAATTTCCAGTTCATAATTTCTCTCTGCATTTCATTTTTGTCTTGTAGATCTTATATTGTTCTCTCAAATACCCCTAAGCAAGCTTTGTCTTGGAAAAGAAACAGCCCATGTTATGTTATAACTGGTCTTACTACTTTGGTCCTACTGGTCTTACTACTGGTCCTACTTTGTCAGTCAAATGTATTTTCTCAGTACATGTCTATAACCGTGGTAACATTTGTTACCATTGATGATTCTAGTATTAATCTCTTTTTTGTTTCATTAAATCTAGATCAAGGGAAGGGGAAGCTGTTTACGTGATCAAAGGTGGAACTTTCAAATATTAATGGATTATATAGTACTCTTTATGTTCTTGCACAATCCTTGTGTTGTTTCTTTGACTAAATACTTGTGAGCTCTACCACTGAGGTACCTGTCAAGAGTTTCTCTACAAGCTCTGCTTAGTCTATCTCCACTGGTTATATTGAATACTTCTGAAGGTCGATTGTATTTGTATAGCAGTTCTAGGTCAAGTGAGGATGTTTTTATTAGGTTTATCATCTTCCAGGTATTAATGTTTGAGTTCGGGGTCTGTATCAAATTTTATCTGAACAACTATCATGTGGAGTAAAGCTGAACATCTATGATATTCGGTGATTGGATTTGGCACATAGCCGCATGCTATAACGGCAAGAAATCCAGCTGGCTGACTGTAACAGCTATCATAGCTGGCAATATTTGCAGAACCTAAACAAAAAAGTGTCCTTGCACCATTAAAACCAGACATTCAATAGGTATGGGACCTTCCTGGATAAGAAATGGGCAACAAGTGTCCATTATCCACAAAAGATCTTTTGGAATCTGGTTTTCCCAAAAAGGAAGTGGGCAAAAAGCATGTAGCCACTTCCCAATTTGGCAAAAACCATACCATCATTGGGGAAGAGGGCCTACAATGTGATCCCTATGTTGTGAAGTATGTAGATGGGGGCTTATTTGGAATCTGGAAGCACTCTTTATTAATGGGCCCCAAGACATCCACCCCCCTCACTCTGGGGAATAGGTAGAGGGGTATATATTTGCAACTTATTAACAGGGGTTCCCTACATTAATTTTTAACCGAATGCCACATCCCGATACAAATTACAACTTTAATACTTCAACCAATCTCTGAGACTTTTAAGGCATCATATGTTTAATATTTTTTCTTTTACCATATACTTTATTACATTTAATTATGACAAAATAATCTTATAAAAACATTTTATTCAAAACAACACAAGACTGCTAGCATGAATACAAACATACATGCTCTCTTTAGCATGCAACTAATTGAAACATACTATCCTCAATGCGTTTCATGGATCGTGTCCACTTCTTCAGAAGGAGAGAAAGCTCTATAATTAAAAACATTTAATACAGTGATAACATGGCCAAATACAAATATATCAATACAGATTCAATTGTACAGATATACAATTAAACAGTTCAATGACTTACATTAAAACCATGAAACCATAGTTCCGACAGCTGGTGATGATACTGACAAGATAAATCTTACAGAAAGAAACTAGGTGGATCTTTGAATTTGAAGCTACCAAATTTCCAGGTTTGAACGAATGCTTAAGTTTCAAATTTTAAATTGCCGGTCGATATTCATCATCAAACCACTAGTTTCTTTTTTTTTATTTGTCCTTTAATTTCTTGGGCAGCAGCAGTTATTGTATTCTTTAGTACTTCCCAGTCTTCCTCTAGAATTTTTTTTCTGTTTTCTTATTTTTCTGTTTGTTCTGGGATCTCCTGGACTTCTCCTTTATGTTTTTGTTTTTCAATTAATTCTACATTCTCACTTTGTAATAATTCCTATTTATCCTCTGTATACCAAATTCTATGTTTAAATCTTTTTTTCTTTTTTACAAGATAGTGATCAAAGTCAGTTTGCATTTGTTTATGATGATAAATCATCTATGGAGGTATACTAAGTTTTGATACCAGAACATAAATACTTTGGTTACTTTCAGTGTCAGGGTAGCCCATGTGCCTTTTTAAATAGTCCAATAAAAGTAACAGGTGCTGGATATTCTAAGGTTATTCAGTGTGTCTAATTGAACAATTCTCCAGCCATTGTTGCTGTTTTTTTTTTGTGGTTTCCAAATTTGCTTAATCTTGGTATATTTCTTAAGATTTTATCCCATTTTGTTGAAGAATGACATACAATTATTTAATTACTAACTTATGCTTTAGTTTATTTAACCACCTGACCGATAAGCCCGACCTTGGTACGGGCTAAAAAAAAGTTACTATTTTCGATAAGCCCGAACTTTTCTCACTGTATGAAAATACAGTGAGAAAAGTTCGGGTTTATCGATCACTTACCTGGTCCCGCTGCGATCGTCCATTGGTCGTGTTCCAGCGTCGTCCTCCAGCGTCAGGTGTCCTCTCCGGGAAGAAGAAGCCGGCCGGCTTCTTCTCCCTCCGTGCGATGATCCAGCGTCGATCGCAAAAAAAATACTCACCTTCTCCCTTCTGTCTTCTTTCTTCATCCGGCGAGTTTCCCGGGTTTCCCGGTGACGTCGCTGCATGCGTCGGTGCGGGAGGGAGGCGGGGCGGGAAATTTAAAATCTTGTACTGAGTTCCTTTGCATTGAACTCAATACAAAAAAGGTGTATTGAGTCCAATACAAAGAAATTCATATATTATATATATAATTGTAATATATATATATTATATAAGCTACTGTACATTACATTATACACTATTTTTTTTTTAGTTTTTTTTTTTTAAAGGTTTTTTTTTTAAAGGTTTTTTTTTATGTTTTATAAAAAAAATTTATTATTAAATTTTTAAAATTTTTGGCATATTTCGGTGAGTTATGCGGTAATTTGGTGAATTATAAGTAATTATTGAGTAATTCGGTGAATTATAGCCTACAATCTAAAATAAATTTCCATGCAAAAAATGTAACACTTTTTGCATGGAAGTTTGGAAAGAATTAGAATACCCAGCATTCGCGTACACGTCCCTCGGCGATTCCTGATGATGTCCGTGCATGCGCCCGTCGATGGGGGTCGTAGCGGGAAATTCAAATATTTTGTATTGGATTCAATACAAAGTTCTGTATCCAGTCCAATACAAAATAATACAAAATATATTTATGTGGTTTTGTCTATAGGTATGTGACGTTGGACGGTTGGACACTAGGGAGGTGTTTTAGAAAAATATATTAATATACAGTATACTGAGTTATCCCATTTTCAGTATTTTTCATTTATTTATGTATTCTTGTTTAAGCTGATTTTTGCGTATTTTAATTTTATTAAAAGTATTTTTTTTTTACATGATTGTGTGTTTCAAACATTTTTTATATTCATGATATCTACTAGAACCCTGTTCGGACATATTTCTGTAAGTTACAGGTCTACAATTTAAAAAAAAAAATTCATTAAAACCTGTAATGCTTTTGGTACAGAAATCTAGACATTAGTGTAACGCCCAGGTGGTTAAAGCAAATACATTAATAAATGTAATTATTATGGAACTTCTCTTTAATGTGCACCTATAGGAAAAATATTTTATTCTTTTCTAATTTGAGCCTTGCCCTTTCTACATAATCTATTGTGTGACTGTTAAAGTTTGTATTCATCTAGTTTCTTAGCATTGTTTTGTTTGTTTGGTCATAGTTTACCTACCTGGAATAGAGTACTAATATTCCATGTTCTGAATTCTAAAATATTTTTCCTGATCTTATGACATTCCCTAAGTTGTCTTCCATTGATCAGTCCAGTATTTTTTTATGTAATAGGATTGTTGGTCCTAGTCCCAATTCTTTTTATGAAAAGAACATTTCTCAGGCTCTTGTCAGCACTGATACAAACTTGGAGGTAAGAGTCATTATTTGGTAGGCAAGCTTAAGTGACACTAACTGGTTGCAGTATAATGTATCGCATTTCACTACCCCATTTTGAGTGCCAATAAACAAATGTACATTAACCTCCTTGGCAGTATGAATAATGAGGTACATGCAAAAGCAGTACATTTAAAAATGCTCATTATTTTAAATTTCCCCTGGCCCCGCGTCCTCAACGTTCACACACTGGAAACATCTGGGTAGCCTGGCGATGCCCGGCCGGCATTGCCAGGGGAAGCAGATGCTGCGCATCGCTGGAGGACACTGTGGGAATCACTGGAGGACACCGCTGGAACGTGGGAACCAGGTAGGAGTTTTAAACTCCCTGGCAATTCCACCACAAGTGTGGCTCGGGGTTACCACTTTTGGCACTGAAAGTTAACACTGAGCCACATTCGGGAATACCACCAGGGAGGTTAAAGTATATCTCTAGACAATAGTGTCTAGTGTCCTGTAACGTTATTAATGATGTCCAAATTGGGAGGAGTTCACCCCTTTGATTGAATTGGTAGCCATTGTCATTGATAAAAAGTGTAAACATATCCAAACTTTTAGAACTGTCACCAGGAAAATACGTACGAAAGAAAGTTTTCTGCATAGTTAGACTAAGGGCTTACCTTTCCTTACTCTATTCAAGACTACAAAATATACTTTGGCACTACATGCACTTTAAAATGATCACATTAACATACAAAGCTAAAAATAACTGTAAAAATACCATAGTTCCCTATTACCTATTTCAGGGGTATCCTACCAAGATGAGCCCAACCTAAGATGTGGAACCTAAGATAAAAATGGGGGCCTACCAATGCAACATGCTTTACTCACCACAGAAAAAATAGGCATTGCTGTAAAAGTGAATTCACAAAGTGGGTGTAGGTTATAGTGATAACCACCCCCCCCCCACCAGCCATAACCCCCAGTGAGTGTTATAACCAGCAATAACCCCCCAAGACCTAATAATATCCCCCAAGCCCCAGCTGTCCTGGACAGCAAACAATAATTTTCAGCCCACCTTTAGCTGCAACCCAGCAGTGTGTTTAGTATACAGGATGAGAATGCACTATGAATTGTAGAGTATAGTGCATTAAGCTTTCCTTCAGAGGTTCTCTGACCCCAGTAAAAGAAAAGCAAAAGCAATCTAGAGAGCAAAAGGTTTAACAACAAAAGTAGACAAGGTTTAAACAGCCATCAGGTGGGGAGTTTGTCAGGGGTTATTAAGAAAAATTTATGGCAAGCAAGCATCAAAGTCAAAGAGTTAAGGTCAGAAGTATCAATAAAGTCTGGACATTTGGCATTCAAGCAAGGCCAAAACAAAAAGGGTCAAAGTTTAGCAATAAAAATAGCTCATGTTTAAACAGCAATCATGTGCAGATAGGAGTTTGCCAGAGGTTGTTGGGAAAAAATATGGACATCCTGCATCAAAGTCAATAGAGGAGAGTTAAGGTCAGAAGTAGCAATAAATTCTGGACATATGGATTGCAAGACAAGTAAGATCAGAAAGCAGATCAGTGTAAAACAATAAATAAAAATCAATCCATGAAACAACAAAGGATTGTGTCACACAACCAATTTTTTGCTGAAACAAGAACATGTATAAAAGCCAATAAGTGTAAAACACGGGGCGAGGGATCAAAACCAAATATTTATGTCCAATTCAAGACTATTCAAAGTTTGATGAAAATATTAAACCATTCTCTACCTATTATACAGTCCTTTCCTATTTACAATTCTCCATAGGAAATTATGTAACCTGTATCAGTATATAAGTCTTGATCTAAATCAGAAGCCACATAGTTTTATTTTGTCAGTAAAATGCTGATGTGATATAGTGGATCCACATTTTTTTAACAATTGGAAGATCATATTTTTTTATGATGAGTCCTAGTTGCAATGTTTGCAAGTAATTCCGTAGGCAACTGTGTTCTGTATTTCTTTTGTGTTTAAAAAAATGTTTATTCAGATATTTTAGTATTTTTAGGAAGTTGATATCCCTAAGCCACTGTTTTCCTGAAGAAGCAGAATAAAAAAAATCTGTGAAATGCTTTGAGAAAGTTGATTAAAAGACACAGGAATACAACAGATATATTGGCCCTGATTTAACCTCCCTAGCGGTTCATTTCTTTCCGGTTTTATATGTCTAAAAGCAGTACATTGTTTTTCATGAAAATTTATTTTACAGTTTAATATATTAGTATGAGTATAAAAAAGTGTGAAACACAAAATCATGTAAAAATAATAAATTGAATAAATTAAAAAAATATATATATTTAAAAAAAGTTTTTTTATTTTTAAAAAAAAATACATATTATACTCATACTAATATATTATACTGTAAAATAAATGTTCTTGAAAACAATGTACTGCTTTTACACATATAAATCCAATGTATTGCATTCAATACAGTTATTTTGTATTGAATGCAATACAAATGGATTTTGAATTTCCCGCCCCGCCCCGCTGGCAACGTACACATGCACCGATGTCACCGGGAACTCCTCGGTGACTCATCTGGTTCAGAAGCCAGCCGGAGAAAGAAGAAAGAGGACAGAGATTGCGACAATGGACGACCTGGGACGCCGGCAGATCAGGTAAGGCTGTATTTACTATTACTTCTATAGGTTTACATACCCCGAGTGTGACTCAGGGTTACCGCTTTCAGCAATTTTTTTCTACCGCTAGGAAGGGTAATAAAGCTCTACAAGGCTGGAGAGAATACACTTTCACCAGTGAAGCTGGGTGATCCAACAAACCTGGGATGAATTTGGTCCAGGATTCAAAGCATTTGCTAGCAAATAGCAAATGACATTGAAGAAATCCATTGCATGTTTGCTTGATCACCTCGCTTCACTGGTGAAAGTGTAATCTCTCCAGCCTTGGAGAGCTTTAATAAATCAGGCCCATTGTGTGAGAAAAAATGTCTCTTTTTGACTCTCTACACAATGTTTGTGTTTATGTGGGAAAAATGCTTAGATCGTATTGAATAATTCATTAAAAATACTAAGAATTGATTACTTCTGAATGAATGGCAATAAAGTCCCTAAAAGTCTCTGAAATGTGATAACTGTTTTTTTTTTTTTTACATATAATTCATTCAGGAGATGTTCACATTTCAAATTCCAAAGTTGTATGTAAGAGAAAATTTTCTAAGAGTGTCACACATTGGGCTTGAATAATCAAAAGTCTCCAAGACTGGAGCAGATAGACTATTATGGGGGAACCATGGGTGATTCAACAAACCTAAAATATATTTGGTTTAGGATTGAAAAAAATTGCCAAATAATAGAAAATAATTTAAAGAATTCCTTCCAGGTTTGCTGGATCAGTCTATCTTCTCCAGTCTTGGAGAGCTTTAATAAATCAGACCCCAAAAATGTATTAAATAGTATTTTTGGCTTGCATAGCTACAAAGTGAATGTGGATGCTTGAAGGACAGTAAGAATGAGAGGGTAATATACAAGTCTCTGTACTCTGCAAAATAGAATTAATTTACATCAATATACACACACTGTTATTTAGTTTTGGATAACATAGGTATAAAATAATGTAACCAGCTGAGTGTTTCTTTATATTAGTTTAACATCTCAGGTTTAGTACAACCTACTGAAAAACTAAATGTGTTTAGCCGTGATAAAATGACCATCAGATCCATAGTTGTTGAGCTTGATATTACAGCAAGGTGGGGCTCAACCCCATTTGTTTGTAATCATTTTACCTAGGAATACTTTTTAAAAAAAAGTTACATTCTTTTAGTAATTTGATATTCTGTTTACTTTTATCACAATGAAAGCAATTTTTCTGTAAAACCTAAAAAATGTATATGAACAATCAAATGCACAGATGAAGTTTTGGCATTGACGTACATGGTAACTCAAGAGAGAAGTAGAACAACCCAACTAATCCGATATATATTTGTTAATATTTAAATAATTTATATAGGAAATCCTTCTTTTTTTATGCCATGCTAGCTTAATTTACTATGAATAAGCTTTGACGTATACTGTTAAAAAAAAAATACATAAAACAATACCACAGTATTTCATTTTACTGAATGATATTATAACATTTTGCAACTACGACCAGGACTGTTCTGCCTCAGTTTGATCTTTACAAACAATGTCAAAGTATTCCAATTACTCTGCTGACTGTTTTCCAAGACAAATTGCAGATGTGTTCTCTCGCACAGCTTTCACCATAGAAATAACTACTTATTATGGAGATGAAGTTGAACATGATTTGTGTCTTTCTAGGAGCAAACCATTATATGAAAAGTAAAAGCTGTACATTATATGGGTTAAGTGTTGTGCACTTGGAAGAAAGTTTATTATAAAGATGTTTTTCATTGGTCAAAGAATTTAAATAAAAGAGGTTAGATCTGAGTTAATTTCAGCAGGAAAAAAAGTAATGGAAGAACTTTCTAAAAAAGCACAATAGGTATTCTAGCCTTTCTCTGCTCTGTTTCAAGTAAGAAATACTTTATAACAGTTATCATATAAGAATAGTGTGGAGCAAACAGTAAAAAAAGTAAAAATTAAAACAAGACCATCTATATAGAACCTAAATTTTGAACCTTAAAATTGCATGTGAAGTGGTGATACAACCTAAAATCACAACTCTCAAAATTGCCTACAAATGAAGTTTAAAATTATTAACAGGTCTCAGTTTAGAGGTAATTGTAAATAAGGGCACTAGGAATTTTTCACACTCTGACATCCCTGGTGATACCCAATATGTGTTAAACAGTTCATGTTTACATACAGATGTACATCATAATGGTAGAAATGATTTCATATGTGCATGGGGAAAGGGCTGTAGGTCTATTAGGGCTCTATTTATAAAACAGAGAATCTGAGATTCCCTACAACATT
>NC_092864.1:65315679-65324756 GCF_032062135.1 Pyxicephalus adspersus
TAAATAGGGATTGCAAATGACAGACTAATACAGACAGTGATACAGGAGGAGAGGACCCTGCCCCGAAGAGCTTACAATCTAGTTTTAATTGTAGTAATTGATTTCCAACAGGGAATGTTTGAGAGAATGTCAGATTTCCTGTTTTCTAAATCTTAAATGTTTTTTCAATGTATTTTATTCAACTATATATTTGTGCTCCGTTTATTGTTCAATTTTTGTTATCCCTAGGGGTTGACAAGTCCATATGTGATAGTAAAGACCATGGCTGGAGAAGATTATCATCTTAGACTATAATAGGAGAACCTGGGTAATCTAGGAAACCTGGAATGAATTTCTTAAGATTATTTTCTCTTAGCTGGCAATGTTTTCAGTCCTGGACCAGATCCATTCTAGGTTTGCTGGATTACCCAGGTTCTCGCATAATATCTTCTCCAGCATTTGAAAGCTATTTAAAAAAAAAATAAGACCCTATAATACACGTTATAGGTCCCCAATTTTTATATGGATGTAATTTAAGGCTTTGTGATTATCACTACTTTTTATTTTATTAACCTATTTTTTTTCACATCACATAGGGGCTGCAAAGCCCTGATGTCTTAGAATAGTTACAGATGACAGGTTCTATTTAAGGAGAAATCAGGGGTCCATACAAGAATGTACTGAATATGACCCAGAAGTTCCCTGTTTTGAGTACTTTCAGGTGAGACTGTACTGATTAATCCTGCTGATTTATTCTGAACTCCCTACCAGTGACCTGAGGAATACTGAGGCAGGGGAGCAATGCCTACATATGTATAGGACCAACAGAGACATGTTTTTAAATCCTATATTCCTTCTTGGTCTATAATCAACACATGTATCAATGCACATGTAAATGTTTTATATACTGTACTAATTTTTCAGAACCCCACATCTAATCTGAAAAAGGGAAATCTAAGTATATTTACAAAGTCCTTCGTACCCCCCCTCTCATTTTCACCTCTTTAGAAGTCCACTCCATACGTCTTTTCAGCCTACTACCTCTCATTGTTACTGCTGTCTCAAAATCACCTCCCCAGATTAAACTGCCACCCAGTTAAACCACTCTCTTTCCTAGGCTCTGGATAAAGTTGCCCCTGCCACCTTCCGCTACTACCGCCCTGCCAACCCCCAACCCTGGCACTAAAATTACACCAAACACCTACAAAAGACTGTTCGTGCAGTTAAACGCAAGTGGAGAAAATCTGGCCTCAGCACTGACTTTATGGACTACAAAGCCAAGCTACAGATCTTAAACACTGAACTCACTGTCGCCAACCAAAATTACTTCTCTGCTGTAATTTCCTCTCAAGCTTCCAACGCACGCAACCTCTTCTCAACAATTGAATCCCTCCTAAACCCCACACCTGCTCCCCCCACAACAACCTTCACAGCCCAAGACATAGCCAGCGATGTTAGAGGGAAAATTGACAAAATCAGACATGATGTCTCTGCTAACCGGGCCACTCCATATCCACCCCTTCCACCTATAAGTCATCACTGGTCTCCCTCACCCGTTACTGTGGACGAAGTTTCTTTTCTTCTCTCATCATCTCTATGTACTACCTGTCCGCTTGATCCAACTCCCTCTGATCTACTCTGTGCCCATTACTCCATCATGGCCCCCATCCTAAGCGATTTATTCAACCACTTCCTTTCCACTGGTATATACCCCTCCTCTTTCAAACATGCCTCACTAGACCCCTCCCTACCCTCTAGCTACCATCCTATTGCCCTTCTCCCATATGTCTCCAAACTTCTTGAAAGCCTTGTCTACAAAAGACTCACCGATTACTTGCGCACCAACTCTTTCCTTGACCCTCTCCAGTCTGGCATTCGAGCTGCCCATTCCATTGAAACAGCCCTTACTAAAGTGGCCAAAAACCTCATCAGAGCTAAGTCTTAAGGCAACTTTTCCTTCCTCTTTGTCCTTGATCTTTCCTCTGCTTTTGACACTGTTGATCACCCCCTTCTAATACAAATCATGCGCTCCATTAGTATCAATGGCACTGCTCTCTTTTGGTTTGCTTCCTATCTATCTGACCGCTCCTTTCAAGTTTCTTTCAATGGTAACTCCTCCTCGCCCACTCTCCTCCCTGTTGGTGTTCCCCAAGGATCAGTCCTTGAACTGGTTCTCTTTTCTCTGTACACCTCCTCTCTCGGTAGTCTCATATCCTCCTTTGGCTTACAGTACCATCTGTATGCTGATGACACACAAATTCATCTGTCCACCCCTGACCTGTCTCCCTCAGTCCTGGATAAGGTCTCATGCTGCCTGTCAGCCATCTCATCATGGATGTCTGACCGATTCCTGAAACTCAACCTGGATAAAACAGAACTCATCATCATCCCCCCCTCAAATTCCAAATCTCCCCCTGACATATATCTAACTGTTATAACACTGTTATTCGGCCCTCCCCTCAGGCACACTATCTTGGCATCACCTTTGATTCTGCCTTCTCATTTACCCCCCATATCAAAACATTTCCAGGTCCTGTCACTTTCACCTACGCAACATCTCCAAAATCCACCCCTACCTGTCCCCAGAGACCACCAAACTCCTTGTACACGCTCTTATCATCTCTCGTCTGGACTACTGTAACCTCTCCCACTCTATTATTCCACTAACCCGACTCTCTCCTCTACAATCTATTATGAATGCTGCAGCCAGACTCATCCATCCTTCCCACCGCTCCTCTTCTGCTGCATCTCTTTGTAGGTCTCTTCATTGGCTTCCATTTCACCTTTGAATCAAATTCATCTCCTGTGCTTTGCCTTCAAATCCCCACACAGTTCTTGTTCCACTTACATTTCTGACCTGGTAAAAAAATACTCCCCCAACCACTCTCTCCGCTCCTCCGATGACCTACTAATGACTTCTTCACTCATAACCTCATCATACACATGGCTACAAGACTTTTCTAGAGCTGCCCTAACTCTCTGGAAAAGTCTTCCTCATCCTATTCGACTTGCTCCTACTTTCTGCTCATTTAAAAGAGCACTCAAACCCCATTTTTTCACACTTGCCTACCCATCTACTCCATCTACTTCCCTCCATTACATATCTCCCATCCTATTCTGTAATACTCCCTCCACCTCCTAGATTGTAGCTCTTCAGGGCAGGGTCCTCTCCTCCTGGGTCACTGTCTGTATTCGTCTGTCATTTGCAATCCCTATTTAATGTATAGCGCTGCCTAATATGTTGGCACTATATAAATCCTGTTTGTTATTATTAACAATAATAATAATAATAAAATTAATGATAATAATATTTGTGGTTTTGTGTGTCTGATCAGATACACTGCACATACAAATGTAATAAAGCAAATAACAATAATTATACACATTTATTCTAACTGATACAATGGCAACCCAATGTGACCAGTCTGTAGATCCACAACGCTACCCTATTTGTTATGCATGGTGTTGGATAACAGTTGGAGAGTGTGCACACATCCTTTTTTCCCTCAGAAGGGCAAAAACACAATTTTTTTCCAAATGAAAGGGTATGTACCCAAATTATTACAGACATGGGGTGTCTGTCCTGGGTTAACCTCAGTGGCAACCTTATAGAAAAGCCCCTCCTTGTTCGCATATCCCCCTTAAACAGGCACTTCCTTTTTTGTTTGTTTTTATGTGCCTGGCTCTTAGTGTGATGACATTTTGATAACAACGTGTTGGAGTTACAAGTTCTGTTAAATGTTTTGTCTTTCCCTACATCATGTCCCTGTGATTCCTAAACATATAATGCAAAATGAAATTGCCACTGGGGTAGGGAGTCAGGGAGATAAAAATGTAATAAATGATCCTAAAATCATTCCTGACTCCACTGTAAATGTTATGGGTGTTACTGCCAATGTCCCTGTACCCACTGTCCGGACTAGAAGAAAGAGTAATTCTCTCCAATATAGAGACTAAAAAAAAAGGAAATTAATTTTCTGTAGATTTCTCCAGAAAGGGGTCAGTTCTTTTGTATACTGTATACAGAGTCCTGTCTTTTAGCTCGATTTAGTGTAGCCAGTTTTGTAAACACAGTCATGAAGTTATTAGTGATTTTCCTTGTACATTGGAGTCTTTACCTTCTGCCCTCTCATAACCCAGTTATATGACCAAATTATTTACTTTGAGTGGTGGAAAGCATGGTAATGTCTTTTATTAAATCCATCATGGATAAAAGATGATTACATTAAATAATAGACCTGCAGGCAGTTAAGTGTTCTGTTCAGTCACTTTTCAACATCCTAATACAGCATCCCCACCCTAAATAACAAATAAAACCCATTTTCATTATTTGATGACTAACAGGGTTGTTATTCACTAGTAAAGTTTTGGGTTTGATTTGTGAAGATCAAATTTTAATTTGGCTCTCTTATCGCTACACAATATTATGTTAAGCCACCTGATGAATTTCAGGTTTATTATTTTTAAAGGAATATCTTACCTCTCAGCTACTGTCACTAATAGATATCCAATGGATTTTACCCAAGTATTTTGGTTTCCTTGGAAAAGCCAAAAACATGCTTAAATGGCTTCCACCCAGATTGGCCGTACTATGTGTATGACTGTATGACTGTTATAGAATTGTGAGCTCCCTCAAAGAAACTGATGCGGTTTATGTACTCTATGCAGCTGGAGCTTAGCCCCATCCACCCACAAATCCAAGAGAGACAACATGCTTCCTTCTGTAGAGACGAATACCTTTTCATCCCAGTGGGGAACTTAACTAGTTCACTATGCCTGGGTACTATCAATCCAACAGACAAGCTGAGAGGATGATTCAGACTACAAAACATTTTTTCAAGAAGTCTTTCAGCACAGATGTTGACCTACTCTTATTGAGTGAAATTAATACTTTCTGAAAGTTTTTAGTTTGGACTGTGGTATCTCCTACAGACATTTACATTTACAATTACTCCAATTAATTGTATTGTATTATTAATATTATTTTTTATAGTATTTTTATAGCATCAACATATTGCACAATGCTGTATATTAAATACAAGTTGCAAATGACAAATACAATGACACAGGGGGAGGAGAGAACGCTGCCCAAAAAGAGCTTACAATCCAATTTGTATGACACTGGAATATACACAATTTTAATTAAAAATATATTCAGAGACATTATTTATAGAATGTGGAAGAAGTACATTTTTTTCAGTTTGTTATTGCTGACTGTGTCCCCGTTGGGAAAATTGGGATTCTATTTGTCCTACTGACCAGTAGTGCGATACAGAAAGTAATGGAAAGTTCCACAATTTTTTTGAAAGGATAAGGTAAGGACAGGAAAATCTGTTCTGGTGCCCACTGCCTAAAATGAGATAACCCTTCACTTTGGAGAGATCACCCTTTTCTTTCTAATATGCCTTTGGGAAGTTAAGTTAAATCTTCATCTTTGGACATATAAATAGAAATGGTAGGGTTCTTAGATTATGGCAGAAAATTAAACATATGTGTTTTGGGATTTCCTATTGAAGGATAATCAATCAAATTGGTTAGTCAAGCACAAGTGGCAGTTGATCTGCTGTCAGCTAGGCCTAACTTTAGTCAAAACAAAAAAAGTTTTTTGTAGATAAAGCCAAATTGTGGTCCAGGTGGCCCCCCACTGGAGCAGTGTTTCCCCAGGCGAAGAAGAAAATTAACCAATGCTGGGCCTGATTTAATAAAGCTTTCTACAACTGGAGAAGATAGACTATCATGGGAGAGTCTGGGTGATCAGGGAAACCTGGGATGAATTTCTTAAAATTATTTGCTATTATTTGCAAAAATTTTCAATTTTGGATCAGATCTATTACAGGTTTACTGGAATACTAAGGTTCACTCTGATAGTCTATGTTCTCCTGTTTTGGAGAGCTTTAATAAATTAGGCTCATAGTGTCATGAATTGAGTTTTCTGGGAGAAGAGGTTGCAGATTACCGGACTTTTGGTAATATTTGCTTTTCTTTGTATTGTTCCAACACTAATGAACTTCTCCTCTAGCCTAGTTTACTATAGAACTATTTCAAAATCAGCGTTAATTTAGGTATCATAATATTTAGAGTTTGGAAAGTGAAAATTGTCACCACTTGTTAGGAAATGTGTTACCAACACAATCACCTGTTGAAATTACAGGGGGAAAAACCTGGCTAAAGTTTCTCTTTCAAAATTTGTGATCCGGTACCTGATAGCTCTCTTTAATTGCATCATCCCAGCCCGGCCATCAAGATGGCCAAAGATCAGAACAAGGAAAAGAGGAAAGAAGAAGATGGCAGCACCCAGTACAGATCAGGGACAGGTGAATGTACTTAAAAAATCGCGATCAGAGAAGTATGTATTGAAAAAAGGAACATCGCCTGTGTCTTCTGCAATAAAGGACCTGCCTGATAGCATTTATTTAAAAAGAAAATGGTTTAGTTTTGCTTGAAAAATTTAACTGATGCAACCACCGTATCTATGAACCAGTAAGCTATGGAATGTGTGTTCTTGGGTTTATATACACTTTCATTAAGAAGATTGCCATGTTCAAAAAAACTGTACTATATGATGTGTCATACCTATTTCTCAGAACAAATTTTAATTGTGTAGAGCACTATCTATTAAAGTTAGGAGTCTGATAAGGTGTGTCATCTGGTGTTAGGGGTCAGGCGGCTCTCCAAGATCCAAAGGGCCAAAGTTCAGACTTTTAGGAAGATTGGAGGTATATGGATTAAACTGACAAAGTCATTGTGTATGTTACAGAAAAGTTTTTAATTCAAAGTCATATAAAACAGAAAAACAATGTTCTCCAAATGTCAATCTGTTTGTTGGCACTATATAAATCCTGTTTATTAATAAAAATATTATTAATAATAATATTTATAGTATTTGTTTATGTTGTCAAGAACATGCTACATTATTCTTTACCAAGCCCTTTTTCAAGGGGACACTTGGAATACCAAAATGCTTCGGCTTTCTGATTTATAGGACTTTTTAAAAAATGACACTGGTTTTAACGTGTTCCTTTTTTAAACTTCCATCTATATATAAGAAACCTAGATTTTCCGAGCCATCTCATATATGTTACACAAATATTAATGTTTTCTATGATATCTGTGGTAGCCAAACCCCTAATTGTATAAGTATAAAGTAAATGAGAAAAGGGATTTATGGCTAAGTGAGCTTTATCTATATCGGCAGTTGAACTCTGTCTAGGCATAAGCCCCTGTAACCCCCCCTGTATGTCTAAGGGCCAGGTACAGGGATTCACTTATTACACGGTAAACAGATATTGTGAGTCTATTCACAATTTGTATATGAAAGCTCACTTAGCCATAAATCCACTGCTTTTCACATTTACTTTAGTATTATTAATATTATTAGTATTATTATTATTATTATTATTAATAATAATAAACAGGATTTATAGAAGCGCCAACATATTACACAGCACTGTACAATAAATAGGGGTTGCAAATGACGGACAAATACAAACAGTGACACAGCAGGAGAGGACCCTGCCTCGAAGAGCTTACAATCTAGTAGGTGGGGGAGATTACACCCAATAGGATGGGAGATATGTACTTTATACTGTATACCTATGTAGTCATTGTAATAATGCCCAGTAGGCCTAGAATCATTTGTGTTGCATATTCTAAAAGTTGTGATCAAACCAGGTGTGTGAACGAGCCCTACAATAACTGCCTGGTGGTGTTATAGAAAAGGGTCATTGTGAATCTGGGATAACAGTAACATGAACATGAATACTGCAACAACTTTTACAAGAATGGGCATGTTTTTTATAAGAGAACTTTCTGCTTATTTTTATAATAATCACTAAACAGCACAGTCAAGTAGTACAGCGTATCCAGGAAAAACAAACCTATAAACAGGCATGTTTAAAAAATGAAACAAAATGTGTCCACTTTTTTCAATATTTTTCCTAAAGAACATCCAATAGTAGGTTAACTTAGATTTTATTATATGTAAGCATTTGTTCTTATCACATAAAAGCACTTTATGTAAAAGTTACCAATTAAAGTTACCCTACCAGCAGTTTTTTGTAAGCACAATATGCCTGCTAAAAGAAGATTGCACTAAGGCTTTTGGAACAGTTTATTTTTTGTTTGGACAAGGTCCGGCCTGTGCTGTGGACATTCACACACCTTCATGACTATCATTTACTTTTTAATTAAAATGGCATTTCATGTTTTCATTGGCTAGTTGTCAGGATTCGGGATCACCTCTGACACCACCAACAAGTTAGAACACTTTTACAGTGGTAAACATTTTTATTGGCCCAGCGTTGTTTACTAAACAAAAGTAATGTAGTAAGCAAGTGTATATTAAGGCTATCTTTGTTTAGCTCTTACAGGGCCAATGTTAGGTTCTTACAGATCAAAGCCAAATTTTGCATGTGTAGCCTGATTAATCTGAACAGCAATGCAACACAAATACTTGCCTATCTGGGTGTCCTTTTCTTGGGGACATATCTGCCCTCTGAAAGTCAGAAAAGCACAATCCCTTCTCATGTTTGCTGCGGTTTGGCCTAATGACTTATAAGTCTTGTAGTGACATTCCACTGCAGGTATTCACACACCTGGCTGGAAGAGATTTTCAAGAAACGCTCCACTGGAAAGATAAGTATTTGCCGTCTTCCTTGGCCAGACAAATGACCTTGTGCTGACAGAATCATTTTAACTAAATACACTTTAGCAAAATACATTTGTAATGCTCACTATTAGAGCGTGTTGATTCACGTTTTGATCACCTACAGAGCTACTGGCTACAATCTATAGCATGGAACACATACTAGTTTTACATTTTCTGCATCTTCAGTCATTATTCCACCATGATGTGCCTGCAGAAATCTAAAGGAGTACACCAGTGACAGAATGTGTTCAGTTCTAAATATATGTGACAATAAATTGATTAAAACAAAACTGTACCTTTGTACTAATTAAAAGAATTCAATATGCATCCAGCAATTTAATACATGTTTTGTTATCTCTCTATTGTTGTTGTATGTTGTTATTAAAACATTGCCACACTTACATTCCTTTTTTGTTGGTGCCATTGTATGTTCCCATGCATATCCCAAAAT
>NC_092864.1:65326028-65343980 GCF_032062135.1 Pyxicephalus adspersus
TATGGTATATATTGGTGAATATTTTGTAAATTGCTTTAGGGCATCAGACAAAATTATTAGACCCGCAAAAGGTTGCAGTAGGACACATGGTAAAACGTGCATTCGCTTTGCAAACTGTTGACAAATGATGAAAAAAACTATTTGCATTATGTCCTATAAGATAACATACTATAATGTTATCTATGCTTCATTAGTACCAAGAAGACTTATAGAACTTAGAAAATCATGCAAATTAGAATAAATATAATGAAATAAGTTACAAACATAAAGTCCTATGCTGCTTCAACAAAGGGTTACATTAACAAACACTTCCAACAATATAGAAATATCTTTCCTTTTAGTAAGCTGTGAGATAGCTGAGAGGGAGGGCGGGGAAAGCGGGGAAAATGGAGGGTGGGAGCTGACAGTCCTAGCCAGGCAGCTTTTCTCTGACTCATTGTTGGTCTAACACAGCTGTATATCATTGTGCCTCTCAGCAATGTAAGTTTGGTCCCACACCCCTCCTTCTTCCTGCACAACTTCTGTTGTTCATTAGTCGCAGTACTACCATAACCCCAATGTGAATCCCAGGATTCAGAAACATTGATTTGGTTGATTAGAAGCAGAGACACGTTAAAGACATGTAAAGAGTAAAATGTGTGTATCAGGTAACATAAAAAGTTACATTTTTCATTAGTGCATTTCACCAATTTAGTTTTCACTGTTAAAAGTTGACTCAACATGGATCTGGAAGCTTTCCTTCTCTTTTACAAATTTTTTTTGCCTTGCATATAAGGAAAATAGTTTTTGCAGTGCCTACAGAAAGGCGTAACTTACCAGTGCCTTGGGCTGCACTTTTGGCAATAACATTCCATTGTTCTTTCTCTTTCCTTTTTTCTTGTCTATATAAGAGATAAAAGTGGCCAAATTCAGCAAAGAAATTCTAAGGAAAAGGGGTGTGGTAGTTAATAAATGAGACAGAAATCACTTTACTGCTCTAGAAAAATGTAAATTCTCATTTGACTTTCCCTTAAACGATTATCTTTAGGGTTGAAAATATCTCTGCATATAAAGAAAACAGCAATTTCTAATTATATTTTGCCAGAATAATTACATGACAATGACAAGGGTTTGTGCATGTACAAGAGGTCATAATGAGCATAACTGGGACCAGAAATGCTGGCAAATCCAAAATATGTCTCTGTGCTATCAGGGGTTCCCTCTTGCTTGAGCATAGAGTTACCACCCATCTGCAAAAACTACTGTTGGTGGTCACTGATTTTACTTCTCGCCACTGCCCAGACTGCCTGGTGCTCCAAGGGACGGGGAATGCTTAGTCCCCTGCCCCAAAATGCAGAATCTGAAGAAGGACAACAGCGTGTGTAACAGCAATTCAGTATCCACTGAGAGAATCAGCCAGTGGTGTGAATGGTGTGAACAATGATGCTTTATTTTACTTTTTATGAGGACCTGTGATGATTGGTCTTATTGTTAATAAACAGGAATGATATAGCGCCAAAAAATTCCACAGCGCTGTACATTAAATAGGGGTTGCAAATGACAGACGGATACAGACAGTGACACAGGAGGAGGGTAGGGCCATGCCCTGAAGAGTGTACAATCTAGGACAGCGGTCGCCAACCGGTGGTCCGTGAGAAAATTTTGGTGGCCAGTTCAACCCCGAGCGGGGTCAGGAGAAGGGCCCTGCTGGGGGGACGCACCGGCCAGAGCCGCAGACCATGTCCCCAGTGCAGTTCCCAGGCTCAAGGAAGTGAGAGGGGACACAACCAAGGTGAAAGTCTTTGTTGATGAGGTTGCTATTAGCATAATTTAATAATGTTTTTATGTTTTTTATGTCTCTATGCTTGTACAATGGTATTGTGACTCCCAGTTGACCTCCTTATTATCTTATATTTATATTGCACCAATATATTACACATTGTACAGAGTTCATAGTCATGCCATTAATACAATCTAAGGCTAGTTGTTGTGGGAACCAACTGACTTACCAGAATGTTTTTAGGATGTGTAAGGAAACCCATGCAAGTTTAGGGAGAACATACAAACCTTATGCAAATCATTTCCTGGCCAGGGTTCTATCCTGGAATTCTAGTATTGCTTGGTAGTGTTAGCCACAGCCTGACTGTACAATTCCTTCTACATCTAGTAACAGCTAGTGCAAGGGGGCAGCTAGCTTAGATGCAGATTGATTAAATTAGTTTAGTAGTCATCATAATACACATTTTTGGTTCATATGGTTGATGATTATATGGTATATGCTAATATATATTGTACATTTGAATCACTTTAGCTCCTCGTAACCGTCCCAGGTAAAGTTAAATAGTAATCTAATATACCGTGAGATGGCAATCATTACTTATTAAGTAGATGGAGTAGAGCATTTACAAGAAAAACATGTTCCATCATGTCAGGAAAACACCTGGTTTATGAAGTGTCCTCCACATCACTGGACCAGTCCAGGTCTAGAGCTAATTCCAGCTCCTGACAACTGTACCCTTGCCCTGAGCTTCAATTACCTTTTTTAAATGGCAATTTTCATTTTGTATTGGGGGGGAAATTCCTATGCACTATTCTGCTACTCATTTTGAGTGGTGGAAGTGGGGGGAGGGGGTTACCTATTAAAATACCAGGTAGGGGAGGAGGATTATTTATAATGTGCTGCCACTAATATTAAGTTGGGTTTTATATATGTACCATGCCTCCACTAAAATTGGGGGGATGGAGGGTGGTACCTAATATGCAATATATTGCCACTGATATTTGGTGGAGGAATGCACTACTTGTTTAACATGGTGCCACGGACGCTGGGCGGTATCTAAAGTTTTGCTGGGTGGGGTGGCAATATTTTGTACTTATGGCCCTGATCCAGGCCCCTGCATTGGGAGTTGCTTTAAAGTTACAAAGTGGCAACTAAGACCTAGGTTATAATAACTGAAGAAATTCATATTGCCTGTAGCAGAATGTTGTAATCATCGACCTGAGCAAACTGACATGACCAGAGCTTTTTTCTGACTATCAATGTAATCATGCAAAGTTGTAAAAGAACCAATCACTCAGCTGAGCTCCCTATCTCCCATCACACATAGAGAAGAGTGCAGCCAGTGGAACGGAGGGAGTGGCATTAGTTTAACAAAGAATACACATAGCAATTGGAACAGATTTTTTTTTTTACTTGTCTGATGGATCATTTCCCCAGACAGCAGCCAGCCGACTGAGGTGACACACAGACATGACTATCTCTCCATTTAGTCTTTGTGGTAACAACCAGATGTCTCCTCGGCCTTTTTTAAAACATAAATATAAAGACACTGCTCAGAAAAATAAATTACATTTCTGTTTCCATTTCTGTTTTATCATTTTTTAAAAAACCTGAATTGCTTTAATAATAATCATATTTTACATTGATTACTCATCATAGTTATTTAGCTCTTTATCAAACCTCATCAATTTCACCCCAATATGCTACCCATCTGCTGTATTCTAGCTACCAGAACAGCAACTTAAATAATTTACTTCTCTTACTTTTTACCCACATTGCCCGTCACTAAGAGTAAGGATCATTTTCCTTTTTATAGGTATGCATTCCATATTAATCTTATGTGAGCATTTTTAAGAGCTCTGTATGTGAGTTTCGTCTCTAATGCAAATATTATAGTTCCCTCTTATCTGTCTGCCTTTTAACTATATTTTTGACTCCTACTTGATCCCACATTTCTATCCCGCCAATACCTTATCTCCTTCCTCCCACAGAATTCCAAACTCCATGAATTTCTACAAATTCCGCTCCTACTAAGCACAACTTTATCTACAAATCTGCCAGTTAAAGTTCTGAGAGGGGAGCTGCAGGCAAAATTTAGTGAAGTGCTTTGTGCAGGTATGCTTCTGCTCATAATAAAAAATCTTCAAGTATAACTGAACACTGTACTCTCCTTTAAAAGTAAATTTAATCTGCTTCGTTGCAGGGTCCTCTCCTCCTGTATCACTGTCTGTATTCGTCTGTCATTTGCAACCCCTATTTAATGTACAGTGCTGCGTAATATGTTGGCACTATAAAAATCCTGTTTATTAATAATAATAATAATAATAATAAAATTTCTTAACTGTTCATATGTTAAAAAATAGGTTAAACACACAAATAAAAACATTGCTTATTGAAATTCATTGCAGCTGTTTATGACTACTTGAAGAGGTAATCACTGGCAAAAAAAGGCAAAAAGGGTATTTGATAAATTTTCATTTTTCATTGTTCCCTATAGCCATTAGCACTTTGTAAGAGGTGTAGAACATCGGCTCCTTATAAAGTAGCAACTAGGCTGATCAGCACTTATACTATATTATAAATGATGATAGCACTATAGTCCTGATAAACATTGGGATTCTAATGGTAACTGTAAAAGTGGCAATCGAGCTGCTAAGTGACTGTACAGCTGATGGACACTTCGGGAAATGTGTAGAAAAAAGTACCATTATTTATTTTAGGTAAAGTTAAAATGTACCCCTTTATAAGTACCCCTCCTCCCCCTTTGTGCTTTGGTAGAGATAAGATTCTGATTTGCTGCACATTATGTTCACAGTAAATCCAGGGAGTTTGAAGCTTGTGATTGACAAATATATGATGAAATTCACTAGAAAGAATTTCAAAGGACCTATAATGACCTGCCTGACCTTTGAAGTGAAGTGAGAAGGATTGGAATATCCAATAATGTGGTCCTTGGAATGTGACCCCCCTTCCCCCTCCAAGGTTCAGAGTTCAAATAACCAGCACCCTTTCATAGGAGTACTTTATGTGTGTCAGGAACAACAGTTGTAATTGCTTTTTTTAATTTTATATCATTATTATATTTTGTATTTTTTATTACTCTTAGGTTTCAAAAAATAAAATTGGGTTGGGCGTTTAATTTTTGTTTTTTTGCAAAATGTTTTTATTTGGTGGTGGGAGTTTTTTATGTTTTGCTAAGGCCCATGTCAATAGTTTACACTCTTTACAAATACAGGTAAAATATAGCTTTTGGTCCTTGTGCAGTAAAGTAGTTATGCCTAAACACAACCTATTTATCCTCACCATATTACCATAGCCTGCAAAACATTTATGTAATCCCCTTACTAAAGTAAGACGCAGAGGTTCTGTACATGGTGCTAGTGGGAAGCAAGCAGGTTCTGCAGGACAAAGAGGTGGTCAGGCCATAACATCTAGAAGCAGGACACGTATGCCTTATTTTTGGCCTTGCTACAGCCAGAGAATGTGCATGAGGTAGTGGACTGGCTGAAACATTTTTCTTTCTGTTACTCCTCCCAGGCCCTCTGGTCCCAACCAGTTAACTGCAGCTGCTGCTAATGTGCCCTGGTTTTTCTCCTCCTTCTCTATACCAAATTCTACTATAGGCCTGCAAATGGGGTGTCTGGCAATAAGGAGTCATGAATAATTTGTTCGCACAATCACTTATTTGATGCAAGAAGATGTGCTTACACATGCACAAACATTCCTCAGTCCAAATATTTAGAGAGAGGAGGACAGTCCTGTGGCCATAGTGGAAAAGGAAGGTTCACTACTCAGGCTAAACACAAGTATGGACACATGGTCCAGTAAGCATGGGCAAAGATGTTCAAAATACTTCATGGTATGGCATACTATTTATTATTATTATTATTATTATTATTATTAATAATAATAACAATGGCACACTGACTCAATCTTCTGATAGTTGGGAATGATGTAGGGTGGGGTACATATCTGGAACTAATGGGGCTGCCATGTGTCTGCACAGTCATCTGTCCTCCTCCTTAGTCCCCACTAACTTCATCCTCACACTGAGGCCAATTGTCACCTCCATGTGTCCCGTGAGCTCAGACCAAATGCTGACATACTGTGTTGCATCTTTTACGTCTGGGTAACAGAAGTCATACTAGGCCTGAGCTGCTGTCAGTTCTCCAAGCATAGGTTGAGAGATGGCTGACCACAAACCATTTATAGCCAGGCAAGGTGACAACTGTCAATGGCACTAACTGGCTGACTACTTCTCCCTGGGACACGTCATCAACCTGGTATTGCAACTGTTTATTAATTAATACTTTGGCTTCTTTAAAGTCCTTCTATAGGATTTGTGGCCACCTTGGACATATCCAACCATGGCTCACCTGGCAGAAATGCAACAGCAAATAGGCCGACTGCAAAGTATTTCATCTGTAACATAACCATGCAATAGAACTCAAGGTGGCCATGTTATACCAGTAGCAGCAAATAGGTGATTTTCTGCATGAATATGGTACAAGTACAGGCACTTGGCAGCCAAGATTACATGCAACATTCTGGCTCCCTGAAAAGGCAATCAATGCCTACTGTGTCTATTACTCTAAGGCAAGGGTTGGGGTGCTGGCAGCGAATCTTGGGTACTGTAGTGCTGTAGGAGGATGGGGTAAGATGAGGACAACTTTGTCCCTGTTGGTTTTGACTGAACACATCACATAACTTACAGCACAGAATGGCCGCTGTCAGTTTTCAAGTGACAGTACGATTCGTCTGACCTGTTAGTCACCCCATTTGCAGTCCTTCTCCTGGAATTACAATGGTGAGGTCCAAATTCTGCATCAGGGGTCTCTAGCTACGCCATTAATGCCTACCCTTGGATATCTTAAATGCTTTAATGAATGAGTCAAAATTTCAGTCCCAACAGCTATTGTGATTTGTTTATGGCAACAATCACATTCAATGCTGTTGTGATATATGACCTGAAAGTGTGAATATAGTAAATGATTGTGTGGAAATAAATAAGTTCTTAGCATGAATAATTAGATACATGAGGTCTTTAAGCCTTTTGTATAAGGAGGTTAATTTTTTTCTTTAAAGCTGGCCTACAAATTTCTTTTAAAGGGGATAAATACCTATACCTCTTGCCAAAGACAACGGTTTTTCTGCTGGCTTGTATGCCCTGTTGTGGCTAGGTACACACGTGCAATAGTTCTCGTCCGATAATCCGCTCAGGGCCGATATCGAACGTCAATCTTGCGTGTGTACAGTGCTCGTCGTCCATCATCCAAACGATCGTCTTGGTGAATCCGCGAATGATAGGCGACGAACGATCGCAATGGAAATGAAGGGGAGAGAGTGCAGTGGGGTGTTGTTCTCTGCCTCCCCTTACCATAGAGCAGAATGGTGACGTATGTACAGCACTCGTTCATGCATCGTGCAGTCGTTTGTCGTTGGAAAGTATTGTAAAAGATATTGCACGTGTGTATATAGCCTTACAAGCCAAGGAAAAAACCACTGCACATAGCAAGATACACAAGCATTCACACACATCATGAAATACCTGCAGGGGCTATAGGGCAAAAGTGTGGGAGTTTCATATCACAAGCCTCCAGACAGATAAGTAAAGTACCTTTTCTTTACCAGGGCTGCTGTTTTTGTAAGTGTGGAAGTTAATTTACATGGTCATCCAACTCAGAAGCAAGTGAAATGCCTAGGAGAAAAAATGGCACATTTCAGATCAGTTTTATATACATTTGAAATGCTTCCTAATTGCATTTCTGATGATTCATATGGGGGGGAAAGTAGGTCAGATACAGCTAACACGTTGCCAATTTCCAAAACAAGAAAATGTAGCAATAAATACATGTTAAAACTTCTCTATAACATTAAATTCAGAATTTAAACATTGCCAAATGGTTTCAAATGGCCTCACAAAGGCAGCACAGGAACAATAAGTAGAAAATATCCATATTCACAATTATGAATAATTATGTGAAAATGATTTCTAATTTTTTTGCTGTAGAGTAGATAAGTGGTTGTTAATAGCTTCTTCCTCACTTCACCACTCCTCCCTTTATACAATTTGTATTTTTATTTAAAGTAGTGGCTTTATTCCAGTAATTTCTAACAGTTGCATCCAATGTGCATCCAGTCTCTGGCTGTGTTTTCAACAGACACGTTGACAGTCTTTAACAACCCCCAAAGCATGTTCACAGTCTCTGACCTAAACTTATTGCTTCTAGCCTTTGACTGACTCATTATCATTAACAGCTTTCTGTAGTATTACCATTTTACTAATATCAGTGGGGTCTTAGGTTACCTACTATTCCCAGTATCCAACCAGTTTTCAACTTTTCCTTTGTGTAGCTGCAGGTAATTTGTTTTGTTGTATTTTTGTTATTACAGCTGTTATTATTATTACTTTTATTAAACACCATTTATATAGCGCCAATATAAAGCGGCGCTTTATATTAAATAGCAATAGCAAATAACAGACAGATACAAACAATGACAAAGGAGGAGGAGAGAACCCTGCCCAGAAGAACTTACAATCTAAGAGGAGGGGGAAGTAGCACACAATAGGAGGGGAGCTATGGATTGGTGGGTAGGTAATGAGGGCTTAAAAGACAGAAGGAGACAAGTAGATGAGTTTGAAAAAAAGGATTTGCAGTTTGCACTTTTTGCTTGGGATATTAGTGGGGATTTTACATACAAATAGTTTATCTGAATTACTTTACTTGGTATTGGGGCCCTGTTGTGGTATGAATGTTCATTCATCATTTATCACATTTCACTACCTTAGGTCTTTCAGTTCTCAAGTTAGCCTACAATTAGATGGCATAGGTCCTGTGCAATAGCACAGCGAATTGTTTAGGGCCCCGAACTCAGTGGGCCTGATTTATTAAAGCTCTCCAGGGCTGGAGAGAATACGCTTTCATCAGTAAAGCTGTGTGATCCTGAAAATCTGGAATAGATTTCCTCAAAGTCATTTGCTATTTGCTAGCAAATGTTTTGAATTCTGGACCAGATCCATTTAGGGTTTGCTTCACAGATGAAAGTGTATTCTCTCCAGCCTTGGAGAGCTTTAATAAATCAGGTCTGGTGTATCTAGATTTATACCCACCTAACCTACTTTTTCTCATTCCACCTTCCCTACCTTTGACCTGATACATTCCCTTTTTTTTCATATCATCTTCCTGTCCCAACTGTTTCCTTTATACCTGTTTTCTTTCTTAGCATTATTGTTATCTTTAAGCCTACTGTCTGACAATTCTACCCAGTTTTATACTAGCTATTCTATTTGCCCAATTCCCACACATCAGATCCTATGCACAGCTCTTTATACAGGCTCCTAGAATATCTAGAATTTCCTAACACCCTTACATCCTACAACGTAACCTAAACCCCTGAAAAGCAAGGCAAACTCTTCCAAGATCTGTAAGGAATGAAAAGTTCTCCTACCAATGACACATTTTCGAGCAGGTAAACTACCTAAACTAAGTCATTCACCCTTCAACTGAGTCCAAGGAAGTCTCCATCCTACTTTCCAGACATATTCCAGACATATTCTGCCAAGAAATTACATGATCACAATGATTCTGGTTATCTTTTGATAATAAAGGGTAGACTTTCTGAAAAATGTACAACTTAAGTATTTACCTATGGAGTTTACCTGCCAAGTAAGAATCACTTTCCTATAGTATGCAGCAGATACGACACTGTTGTAGAGTATATCATTGGGTGGATATCCCCCTGGCCTTTCTTCCATCCTAGAGGGCTCGTGGATGTGTTGTAACTTCTATTTGTAGTTGGTAATAGGTCAGCATACACTGTTAGACTTAGCAGATTACAGCTACAAATTGTATCTGCAGTTCTGTGCAGCTGTTCTCCTTGAAAAATTAGATTTTGTTCCAAGAAATGTCAGACAAACATCTGCGCATAATCTATGATCTGCAATATACTGTGGATACATTTTATCTGTAATGGATATGCCTTTCGGTTGTAACAATTTAAAAGAGCTTTAATAAATCAGGTCTGGTGTATCTAGATTTATACCCACCTAACCTACTTTTTCTCATTCCACCTTCCCTACCTTTGACCTGATACATTACTTTTTTTTTCATATCATCTTCCTGTCCCAACTCTTTCCTTTATACCTGTTTTCTTTCTTAGCATTATTGTTATCCTTAAGCCTACTGTCTGACAATTCTACCCAGTTTTATACTAGCTATTCTATTTGCCCAATTCCCACACATCAGATCCTATGCACAGCTCCTTATACAGGCTCCTAGAATATCTAGAATTTCCTAACACCCTTAAAGGGTAAAAATGTACAACTTAAGTATTTACCTATGAAGTTTACCTGCCAAGTAAGAATCACTTTCATATAGTATGCAGCTGATAGGACACTGTTGTAGAGTATATCCTTGGGTGGATATCCCCCTTGACTGTCTTCCATCCTAGAGGGCTCGTGGATGTGTTGTAACTTCTATTTCTAGTTGGTAATAGGTCAGCATACACTGTTAGACTGAACAGATTACAGCTACAAATTGTATCTGCAGTTCTGTGCAGCTGTTCTCCTTGAAAAATTAGATTTTGTTCCAAGAAACGTCAGACAAACATCTGCGCATAATCTATGATCTGCAATATACTGTGGATACATTTTATCTGTAATGGATATGCCTTTCGGTTGTAACAATTTAAAGTCAGACAAACATCTGCGCATAATCTATGATCTGCAATATACTGTGGATACATTTTATCTGTAATGGATATGCCTTTCGGTTGTAACAATTTAAAAAAAATATTCTTGTTTTTCTTTAAAATAAAAAAATTGAGATAATTTTTAATTTGTGTACATATGTGAGTTGTGCAACTGGAATTCCAAAATTCCAAAACCATTTCCCTACTTATATTGTTATTATTATTATTGATTATGATATATATTATTATGATTTATATAGTGCCAACATATTACGCAGTGCTGTACATTAAGTAGGGGTTACAAATGACAGACAGTGACACAGGAGGAGGAGAGGACCCTGCCCCGAAGAGCTTACAAATAAGGAGAAGGATATTGTGTGCGTAAATGAAAAAAAATATTTAGAATAATTTCTAGAGAAAATAGAAAAACACAAAAATAGAAAAACTGGATCATTGCAGGAGATTTCAATATTGCTCTAAGTTCCTTACTTTTATGCCTTATTAGGTTCCTCACATCTTGCATACTTGAGATTGGGGGTGTCAAACTCTGGCCCGAGAGCCAAGTTTGGCCACCCAAAAGAATTTTAAATATGAATTGCAGCTGGCCCGTCGCTGCATTGAAATAGCGCTGCTAGTAAAATTCCACTCGCGTCTATAGACCAGCGGCCTCTCTGCCTATGCGTGGCCCCGCACTGGACTGTTTTATAGACGGATGGAATTGTAATAGAGGTGCTATTTCTCTATTATAGGCTTGTTCCAGATTGAATGATAAGCAAAACCTCATTGTTTCCATATGAAAAGGTTTTATATCTAATGAGAAGGAAAAACTTCCTCAATTTTTTCAATAAACTTCAAGTTTGGCCCACGACTTTGTCTAAGTTTTTCATTTCGGCCCTCTGTGTATTTAAGTTTGCTACTCCTGCTCTAGATAACCCATGCTTTTTTCAGAGTCCATAGGCTTCTTTGACAGTCTTCCATACACTAATCAACTGCATTTGGTGAACAGAGTGAAAATTTGTGGCTCTGCAAGTTGAATAAATCACTCATTCCAGATTAACTAACCCAACAAGATCTCAATCTTACTGTATCTTCTCCATCAACACGAACCCAGATAACAAATCTCATGGTATGAAAAAAAAAGGTAAAAAAGCATACAAACTTATCACCTCTCTTGCTATACTAGAAAGTGCCCACAAGGCAAACACATTCCCTAAGGATTCACCTAAACAATCTAAGATCAACTCAACCACCTACTCACCCATTCATACGAATACATAACTTATATTTCATATCCAGAGCATAATACTACTGTTTTCAGTCCTGCTAACATTGGCTAAACAATCCTTGATCAATTCTGGTCCTACAATGCTAAATTATACAATATTTCCTTTTACCATCCAAACTATCTCATAACTAAAAAACTTTCCATCATGCAGGTATATCTTAGTACCTAGTATTCCAACATTAACTAAGAGGCTGCTTCCACAATCAAAACTTCCCTTACTACAAATGTATTCCAACAAGCCACCAAAATCATGCAAACAAGCAAAGCTCCAGGGCAGGAAGGTTATACTTTTTCCAATCCCGAGGTCCCAATAAAATAGCTGCCTATGCTCATAGCTTGTTGTTATTTTTTCCCCTCTCCTATAACCCTACGTCCCGACCTGTTAAATGCATTTAGTTACTATGGTGCACTCTGCAATTTATTCATTTATTTTAAAAAGTCCAAAGTGCTACCTATAATAAATCCAGACCACATTCTAACTCAGATCTCCACAAACTTCCCATATAAAAAGTATCTGACCACCAATAACCAACAAATTTGATTCAAATGTGTAAATTAAAGTTGGGTTTATTGGCAAAAACAGTTCAACGTGATCTTCAGAGGTGGGATGTGAAAGATGAAAGTGAAAGATGAAAGATGATTCACAAGATTATGATAATGGTGATGACGAACATTCGGTCCTGGACCACATTTTTATCTTCATTTTGGGCTGGCCAAAGAGCTAGACTTAAAGAGATATCTTACCAAACTAGTGGGCAGAATTGGGTGCCTACAATGCCTGTATTTGATGCTTAGCACCAATTTAATAAAATTTGGCACTCAAAGCAGAACTCTAGGCTCAAAAAGCCCCCCCCCCCCCCCCCCCCGGCTCCCTTTACCCATTACAATATAAACTTCTGTATTAGTTTGTTTTGTTTTTTAAATTAAAGACATTCTAGTATATATCATTTTCTAAATATCCTATTATATGAGAGTGATGATATTTACTTTATTAGGGAGCCTGTGATGGAGATAATCAGAAAACTCATGTAATTTTCAGCATTCAAGTCAGACTGCATAAGAATGTTCTGTTTGTTGCCTTTACAATGGGGGCCATTGTGCCCCAAAAATACTGTGTCAGTCTGCATGGAATTATAGCAAAGGGGAATTTAGAGACGCGTGAGATGACACCGTTCTCATGCACCACATACTTGTTTGTCTTTTTTAGAAGTCAGTGTGGGATATTATGTGGATGATTTGCATATGATTGTAGACTGATCTGTATAATTTCACACATGAGGATACCATGAATTAAATGGCAGCAGCTTGATGAAGGGGGTGAACAAGAAGAAGGCTTGATAACGATAGTAGTTCATCAACCTGGAAATAGGGTCAAATTAAGGAATTACAGGAGCTTGTGAGGCCGATTACAAAAAGTGCAAGAAAACAAAAAAAAAGGGCTACTGGATTTCAGGACAGGAGAGGATATTGTATGAACAAAGAAAACAATAAAATAAGATGAGGATGGTGTTCAGGTTTATCTGTGGTGAAATTATTATTATTACTATTATTATTATTATTATTATTATTATTATTATTATTATTAATAAACAGGATTTAAATAGTGCCAACATATTATGCAGCGCTCTAAATTAAATAAGGGTTGCAAATGACAGACTAATACAGACAGTGACACAGGAGGAGGAGAGGACCCTGACCCGAAGAGCTTACAATCTACAAGCGACAGTGTTGTAACCCAAAAAAACAGGGTAGGGTTTGGTAACTTTTTAGTTTTAAAAAGCCATTAAGTAGCAGAGAAATTAAAACTGATCTGCAGCTCATTTTTTGTAAAAAGGATTTTGGTCATATGAATAATATTTACAGTCGACAACAATAAATCATAATCTTACTGCATTGTTAATAACGTTGTCACCCTATTGAAGCCACTGGCTGTATCAATAGGTGGTAAAGATGGTATTTGCTCTGGCAAGCACATGAAATATCAGCTTTCTTTGCTGCTTATTTCTATCACACTACAGCTTTGCTAAACAGGAACAGCAAAAGGCTAAAATCAGTTAAAATACATACACTGCCTGCATAAAAATTCATTTATTTATAAAACAGGGAATCAGGCATTCCCTCAAAGATTCCCTCATGTTATTCTTCCAGGACCATTAGTTTCAAAGGCAGTAATTGATTCCCACAAGGAAATGTCAGATCCTTTGTTTTATAAATAGAGCAGTGGTCGCCAACCTTTTCGGACCCACGGACCACTAAATTAAGTATTCAGGACCGCACCGCACTTCCCCCGAGTGGCGTCATGATGCCAGAACCTGCCCAGTGGGTGGGTTAGGTCCAGAGAAATCACCTGCCCACTTCCCAGAGCCTGCGATCTATACAGAAGACAAGGTCCACGGCTCTGGCCGGTGTGCCCTCCCAGCAGAATCCTTCACCTGACACAACAGGGAGGGCGCACCGGCCAGAGCCGCGGGCTACCAAAATTTTCTGCAGACCACCGGTTGGAAACAGGGCACTTAGTATCTTTTTTACCTGACTTAAATTCAGCTATAAGGTGATTCCTCGCCACACCGACCCTGCTGAATGGACAGTGAAAGACAGGCAGAAGATTGATACAGGCATCCTTCTGCTTACTCCTCTCTTTCCCATATAAGCATGGGTATTTCTAACACATTTGCATGCAGCAGGCCGAACTCACTCCCACCATGACATGTTTTCCAAGCTTTATTCAAACCACTTTTGCTAAACTGCTTTGCCTATTACATTACAAAAAATACCAAATCTAACACGCTAATATACTATTTTACCAGGTGAATCAGAAAAAGAACTACCTGTGCTAGGGCTAATGACAGACTTCATTATATGTTTTTTTTTTTATTGTGTCCATAATTACACATTGGGTTAACGGGTTTTGGCTAAGAATGAGAACTAGGCATCTTAGCATTCCTATAGTTTTATAATAAGACAAACACTTTTACATCTCCCTTATGGAGGCCTAGATTTTAGAGAAACTGGATGGAAGTGTTATTAATTCCTTAATCTATTCACAGCTAGAAACAAAAGTCTTTCATGATGAACGAATGAGTCCTGGACGATCAAGCTGTAATCCACTTTGTAGTCCTCCATATAGGTGAACAGCACCCTTTACCAATCTGTTGTTGGCAAACTGACAAAATATAGCAGGGGACTGCTATACCCATTTAAAATTATTGCCTGACGGTTTGTCTTGTGTGTACATAGGTTTAGAGATGACAAACACAATCAGAAAAACCTGAGATCTTACTTCAGAAAACAGTCCTCTGATCCACACAGTTTTCTAAGGTAGAAAACTTCCTAAAATACATTCAAAAATGCATAAGTAAAATACCGTTGCTTAACTCATTCTAAATAGTGCTGAACTTCTGTATGTAAAGCTGACTTTTTTGTTGTGAAATAATGATTTACTCTGAAAGCGATAAGTGTCTTATCTTTCTAAATTAGTGAATCTTTACGGAATGGCTTTCAATCATATGCAAGGAAATAAAACTCCTATAATACAAAAGTACAACTGTATTTTTGCCATAGTTTGCTTACATTTTGCTTTCCATAGATTGTTGTTTAGCATTAGCTTTATTCATTAGATCTGATTTATTGAAATAGTAATGACTAATTAATCATTTGTATATGACATTTTAGGAAGTATATTTTTCTTTTGTAAAGGGTCCCATTATTGTTTTCTCATTGTTCCTATGTGTTCTGCTAAGTCTTTGCAAAAGTCACAGCAATGTGTTCATATTTCGGGTGTGTCTTTTTGTTCGGTGTGCAAAGTTTATATTGGTGGGGGAGGCTTGGTAAAATCCCCAGAATACTTTTTGAAGATCTGGCAACCTTTGCAGAAAATGTCATTTCTATGCTATCACTATAAAGCTTTCAAGACTAAACTATTTCTGGAACCTCCCCATTCAGAATGACTGTCAGATCCCTGAAAAGCAGACACATCCTCCTTACCATCCATGTTCCACTTCCAACTGTATTTACTTGTATTAACTTGTACTTCCCGTAGAAATCAAACTTTCATGCTTGATTTGGAAAAAACATTTCAGCTCTTTTCAAACATAGTAACTGTAGACTACGTATTTATAGCGTGCCAGCTTGTAAGTTCATTTATAAATTTCAGACAGAAGACTGTTAAAATCATAGGGAAAATGTGACAGAGCATTGCTGCCCCAGGGGAAACTAAAATAGTGCCTGTGAATGAACACATAGGGGCCTAAAATTAAATATTATCACATAAAATTCATGCAGTTTTCACCCAACATCAAACGGAAAATTGTGTGTCAATTGTGAAAATTGTGAGAGATATCAATATATATATATATATATATATATATATATATGTATATATATATATATTTATTTAGTAAAGAATACCCATTTGATATACATTTGATGCAACACAGGATGTTAGTTAAAATTCATTGTACGTTATGTCACGTTGAATGTTTTTTGATACCTTAGTATCATGAATTGCAAATGACATGTATAAATCATAATGACCACCCATTATGGGTATACCACATATAAATTGTATATTAATGTTATAATTAAAGCTAACACTAACATACCAACATATGATTTCCCAAATACTTACAAGGGCCTTCACTTCCAACGTCTTCTGGAGACAATCATTCTCTGAAGACACATTGGGCCCAGGTTTTCTGTGTCACCCAGTTTCACTGATAAAGGTGTATCCTCTCCAGTCTTGGGCTGCCCTTTCCCTAATCGTTCTAACGATAACTAGTCGTTCCCATAAAATGTAAGGAAAAACCCTACCTAAATGTTCCTGTTATTCACCAAAATCCACAATCACATAATGTTTGTCCTTCTTCAAGTGTCAATGCTTGTAATGATGTGGACCTTTCCTATTAGATATCCATTAGTCTTTTCAGAATCCTGAAAGGGTGATGTTTGGGGAGCTGCTGGCATGCATACATCTGCATCAATAAAAGCCACCACTGCACCTGGAAACTGCACACGTAGATGAGTATATCCCTAATGAGCAAGGTATTAAACCAGTTTCAGGTATAATTAACCTCTAGTGTCGGGGATCGCACACTCTTCTCAATGAATGCAGCTGTGGCTGCATTCGTTGAGAAGATCCCCGGCACTAGAGGTTAAATTGGGACAAGTCCCCCCATCCAAAAACCTCTAGTGCTCCCTAATTGGCTAAGGAAAGCTTTCCAATCAGAGAGCACTAGAGGTTTTGAATTGGGAGACTTGTCCCCATTTAACCTCTAGTACTGGGGATCGCACACTGAGCTGATCAATGAATGCAGCCAGCTCTGCATTCATTGATCAGCACAGCTCGCAGTCTTTTTTTTTTTCTTTAATTCAAGCTTAATCGGCGAATTTACGCCAGTCATTCTCGCTTACAATTTCAGTAAACGAGAACGACCAAATTCGCCCTGAGATCAAGTTTTAAAAACTGGCTTGCTCATCCCTACTGCTGATATGATCCTAGGATCAATAAATCACACCTTGGGGCAGTTCTTCCTTCACAGGAAGAAAGGCAACCACACCTCCAGAAGCAACAAAAACTGGGCTGCAACCCCATTGCAACATAAACACAACCGCAAGCTAATGCATGGTTCCAACTGCTACCATACAGTTGAACTGGAGTGTTTGGGAGCACAGTTGAGTAATCAGTACAATGCTGTGGTTTATGTCCTAAGCCATCCTAAAGCCTTTCTGTTTTAGTGGTCTTCTGCCACAGAACAACTACTTTGCAGTTAGTTGCAACAAGTTGTCTGAACAGAAACAAATACTGCTAGAGGAATGAGGACAGAATGTCTCTCTTCCATAATTTTTTTAGTGGGAATTGAAAACTTCATACTAATGAACAGTTATTCAGATATCACATTTATGCTAGCCATAAAAATACATACAATTATAAAATGCCCACGCAGCATAAAAGCATTTTAGAGCGCATGTAGAATAGTATATATAGCAATAGTTTTAGATGTGTAAAAGAGTGACACCAGGAAATGTAATTTGTGTTACATATTGATGTTATATACATGTGCTAATGCCCAAACTTCTAAATCCACGGTGTAATCAAGTAAATGTGGTTAGATTGAGGTTTTGGCCCATTATAATACACCAAAATGAAGGAAAGGTTTCCACAGTCCTTGGACCCACAAAATATGCCATAATTATGATGACTAAAAGTAAGTTCCACAGA